>NC_134777.1:7553402-7563402 GCF_046742065.1 Oratosquilla oratoria
AACGACAAATGGCCAGTGTAGGACACAATGGCAGAGAGGAACAAAATGTCTATGAGGGACCAATTCTCTGTGAAGGACCAAATGTCCGTGAGGAATCAAAATTCTGTGAGGGACCGAATGTCCATGAAGGACCAAATGTCCGGGAAGGACCAAATGTCCATGAAGGACCAAATGTCCGGGAAGGACCAAATGTCCGTGATGGACCAAATGACGGTGAGAGACCAAATGTCTATAAAGGATCAAATGGCCGGGACGGGACAAATATACTGAAAATAGTTTAGACAAGAAAAACAGTTTAGACAAAGACTGTGAAAATCATATAAACAAGGGGAGGGAGGATAATCTCGATGTTTACTATACGAACAGCAGAAGCGTCATGAATAAATAGATTTGTTGAGAGGTAAACCTTGTGTAGAAGGATTTGATGTAATAGTTATTACAGAATCCTAGACCAATACGGTGGATAGACGGATCCGGGACACAATCCCTCCCGGACACAATACCCCCGGACAAAATACCTCCGGACAATATCCCTCCTGGACAGAATCCCTCCACAAAAGTGGGCGGGCTGGACAAAATCCCCCCACATTATTCAGATTAGCAGCTCTCCCATTATATATCATCACATGCAAAGCAATTAACATCTTGCCTTATCCTTACCGAGGTGCTAATGAATGCAGTACAAACATTCATATACTTGTTTGAATAAATCATTGATGAAAAAAGTTTTTTGCTTCACTACTACACCTTACAAACATATATGCACATATATTGTCTTGGGGGATTCTGTCCAGGAGGGATATTGTCCGGGGGGATTGTGTCCAGGAGGGATTATGTCCGGACACCGGATAGACATTTCCGTCTAGAAATCGAGATAGAGGGATACAGAGTACTTCACGATGATTGGGAAAGCAGGGAGGGAGGCTTAGAACTTTTCGTTAAAAAACCAATAAAATGCATTACCAACGATTCTGTTAACGATGAGGTGGGAACGGAATCAATTTGGATGGAGATAATAGGCAGGAAGGAGAAACTTATCATAGTGGTTCTCTACAGACTTCCTCACCTGATTACAAAATAGACTGAACCCTTTTTGCAACAGATTTCCAGGGCATCGCAGTACAAAATGTTGCGATCATAGGAGATTACAAAGGATTACAAAGGCGGAGCATGCCGACAGGAGACCTTTTGGTCCATATCTAGGTCGGATGCGAAAAAATCATAATAATAATAAATGAATAAATAAAAACTATAATAATTTAAATAACAAATATATATATTTTGTAGTTGTACATGAGTTAACCCGGGATTCTATGAACCGGCCTGATAACGTTCTGTGTTTATTATTACTCAGAGTAAAAGAGAACGAGTAATACAGCAGTGACTTTATATTTTATAATGCAAGTACTGTGATGCACCGCACACACGGCAGCCCACGCCGCACGCAAGAATTCGACTCATACTGAAGTGGTTAAAGTTAGTATCAATGCTGAAGAAAAATGTCAAAAAACCTACATCCACAGAAAGTGAAGAAACAATCCTAATGTTTATACAAATCTGGCCACAAAAGTCAAAAGGAGACACTGGTGCCTGGTGCATCATCTTCTGGATGTTGATCCTATTGTGCATCTTCCAGAAAAGGCCTTTCATATCATCATTAAACACCTGTTCTGGAAGGCAATCCTCCTCTTCAGATCTTTGAGGAATAAACAATGGATGCTTGTATCAGCAGAGGCAGCTTTGCCAATGTACAAATTGAAGATCCTCTTGAACATTAACTGGGCCAATTTTGTAGATCAGTAAAAACATTTTATGTGGTATAAGATCATTTCTTAAATCAATCGATTACCAAGCCCACGAGGGGGGAGAATTCCTTGGACTTACTGTCAACAAAGATGATATAATAAGAAACGTATTAGCGGGTGATAGACTAGGTACTAGTAATTATCAAGAAATAAAATTTAGAATTAATTAGAAGAAATTAATAGTAATAACATATCAGTACCTGACTTTAGATAGGCTAATTTTAAGGGAACGAGAAAATACCTGAGTAAGCTTTGTACCTCTCCGGGTAATAGATCTGACCTAGATCATGTTACACGGGAAATAGAACTCCCAAGTTAGGTCACTAACAAGGTCAACCCGGAGGTCGCAGACGATGTCAAGGGTCTAGAAGAATTATACAATACCCTAACTGCAAGGATTCTAATTAGTCTACAGGGAAGCTACATCAAAAGCTAATACACCTAGATAGATGACGGATAGGTTCAAAAGTGAGAATGGAATAAAAAGAGGAATTTTATATTAAAAAGATAAGATGAAAAACGCACCTTTGGGGATGATTTCATGAAATGGCTAGAGTGCCTGAAAAGAACACGCTCCAAAGCGAAACGTAACTACGATATTAAGGTTGCCAGGAAAGGAGGACCTAACCCTAATTATTTCTTCCATTTCTACATACATACATATACCAAAGGCTTTTTCCCCCTTACACGGGGGTAGCCAAAAAGAAAAAAGCATAGAAATCACTCCCACCCATTTCATTTCCCATATATTCCACTCCCCTCCACCCTCCTCCCTCCCTCATATCTTGGCACCTCCTGGATGACGGGTCATCCCTGCATCCTGTCCACTGCCCTGGGTCAGAGGCAGTGTCGCAAGACACAGCACATCCACAGCAAGGCCGCTTCATAAATTCGGCGACCTCCCCTCTCCGTCCCCTCATGCAGGAAAGGAGAAGACGGGGAGAAATCCCTCCAGGCTGCGTCAATTTTTCTCATACATACTTCCTCACCCCCCATCCCCCACCCACTCCCCCTTATGCATCACAGCCTCATCTATATACAACCCTTCTCCATTCACCCCTATCCTCTGTCCTCTCCCATCCTTCCTCTCTTTTGTAAAGCCCTTTTTCACCCCTTCCATCCATCTCATCCTAGGACGCCCCCTCATATTCACTCCTTCCACCTCCGCCTTCCACACTTCTTTTATTAATCTTTCTTCACTCATTCTTTCCATGTGTCCAAACCATCCTAATACTCTCTCATCGACCCTATCTCCCACCTCCCTTTCTACCCCTGTTCTCCTCCTCACCTCCTCATTTCTCACTCTATCTAACCTAGTAACCCCCATCATACTTCTCAGACATTTCATCTCAAACACATTCAAATTCCTTCTCTCTTCCTCTCTCATGTTCCATGTTTCTGTCCCGTACATTGCTGTTGGCACAATCACTCCTTCATACAGTCTCCTCTTAGCATCCATTCCCAGATGTCTATTTCTCATTACACTTTTTAATCCACCAAGGCATTTACTCGCTTCTCTCAATCTAAATTCAACCTCCACCCTCACTCCTCCCTTTCCTGTCACATTCGCACCCAAGTATCTGAAACTTTCCACTTCCTCCAGTTTCTCACCCTTAATGCTCATTTCCAGCCTACTGTCACTCTTTCCCCTTGTACATCTCATCACCTTACTTTTGCCCACATTATCTTCAGCTTCCTTCTTTCACACACCTTCTCAAACTCTGTCACTAACTTCCTCAATCCCTCCTCTGATCCTGCTACAAGCGCAGTGTCGTCAGCAAACAACAACTGGCTCACCTCCCCACTTTTCTCCATTTTCTTTAATCATCTCCAACCCCTGACCCACTACCCTTGCATTCACCTCTCGCACCACCCCATCCATGTAAAGATTGAACAGCCTGGGCGACATAACACACCCCTGACGAAGTCCCCCCTTTACCTCAAACCATTTACTCTCTCCATTTCTAATCCTAACGCAAGCTCTACTACTCTCATAAAAACTCTTGACTGCTCTTAACAGCTTTCCTCCTATCCCGTATATCTGCAGTACCTCCCACAGTGCCTTCCTGTCTACCCTGTCGTAAACCTTTTTCAGATCCATAAAAGACCAAAAACCATCCTTACCTTTTCCTATAGCTTTCTCATATATCTGTCTTACCATAAAAATCTGATCTACACAACCCCTACCTGTCCTAAAACCACACTGTTCCTCACCAATTACTCCTTCTGTTCCTCTCCTAATCCTCTCAATCAAGACCCTCGCATAAGCCTTCCAACTACACTCAACAAGCTGATCCCTCTGAAACTACTACACTCACACTTGTCCCCCTTTCCTTTGTAAAGCAGAACTATACAGGCACTCCTCCAGTCCTCCGGCACTCTACCCTTTCTTAAACAAACATTAAATAACCTCACCAGCCAGTCCACCATAATTGTACCCCCTTTCTTCAGACATTCTGCATGGCATCCATCCAACCCAGGTGCCTTACCTGCTCTCATCATCTTAACAGCTGCTTTCACTTCATCATTCCCTAAATCTCCTCCATTTTCCTCACTCATCACTCTCATTTTCTTAGCGCTTCCCACTGCAACTACCTTTCCCTCCCTATCCTCCTTCACATTTAGCAACTCCCTAAAATACTCTATCCACCTTCCTCTCACTGCCTTCTCTTCCATCATCATCTCTCCATCTGCACCTTTTACCTTTTCTTCTCTACTTGATTCGCCTCCTCTTCCTCTTTTAATTTCCTCCCAAAACATCTTATTATTACTTTCAAAATTTTCTGTCATACTCTTTCCCCATTTCACATCTGCTCTCCTCTTTGCTTCCTTTATCTTATGCTTAACTTCCTTTTTCTTTACTTTGTACCTCTCATACGATCCCCTCGTCCTAATTTGTAGCCAATCTATGAATCCTTGCTTCTTTTCTACACCCTTCTTTGTTTCCTCATCCCACCACTCACTACCCTTCCATTTCCTCCCGCCCTCCTTGTTCCACACACCATCTTTGCACACCTTATGACTCCCTCCTTGAACCATCCCCATTCCTCCTCCACCTCTAGTTCTACTCTATCCTTTACTCTCTCCCACTCTTCTCTCAACTCCTTCTTATACTCATTCTCCTTTTTTCCTCATTTAAGCAGTTCACTCTAAGTACCTCCCTACCTTCTGCCCTTTTCCTCTTTCTCCACCTATTCTTCACTCTCAATTTACCTTCCACCAGGAAATGATCTGATATTCCCCCACTCTCTCCCCTTAGAACATGTACATCCTTAACTCTTCCTACCATACTCCTGGTCACCACTATATAGTCCATTAACGCTCTATCTGCCACCCTTCCATCCACCACCCTCTCCCATGTGTACTTATGCTTGACTTTCTTCTTAAACACTGTATTTGCTATCATCAACTCTCAAGACACATCTCCACCATCAATTCTCCACTACGATTTTTACCTGGAACTCCATACCTCCCAATCACACCGTCAATTGGTTCATTTCCTACCCTAGCATTTAGGTCTCCCAATTCTACATTGACATTTCTCCCTAATCCCTCTATGCACTCATTTATATCTACCCAAAAAGCCTCCCTTTCCTCTACGCTCTTCTCACTACCAGGCCCATACGCACTTACAAAAACCCACATCTCCTTTCCCAGCTTCACTTTCATTCACATCAACATTGATGACACCTCCTTCCACTCCACTACCCGCTTACTTATCTCTTCACTTACTAGTATAGCCACCCCTTCTCTCCCTCGTCCCCTCTTCACTCCTGAGTACCTCCCAGCTACACTCCCAAACTCACATTTGCCCTTTCCTTTCATTTTAGTTTCACTCAAAGCCAATACATCCATCTTTCTTCTCAAAAACATACAGCCTATCTCTTCCCTTTTAGTCTCATCTGTACCACATCCACGCACATTAAAAGACCCAAACCTTAGGGTACTGGTTGGAAAGCTCCCAGACCCTCTTATGCCTTTACTTTCTTTTTTAGGAATGTCCCCTTTTGGGGCTACAGGTAGAAGGACTCCTAATCCCATCCTCCGTCCCATTTTTGTCGCCTTTTACGACTCATGTGGAAATACTTGGGGGCAGTATTCTTTTTCCCCCACCACAGGGAAGGTAAGCGAAAAAAGGAAATGAATATTCAGAGAAATGGTACAGGACAGTAACAAGGGGCTGGGGGACAGCATAACGGAGGGACAGTCGTAGTATAAAAGTGTCATAATTTTTCTATGTACAGAGTTTTACACTATCACAGACAAAATGATGTGTGACTCTGGTCCGTAGGGGCGCCCCATATAGACCCTAAAGTATCAACTGTATGCTACTTTGCCACAATATCATGCAGGCAATACCCCAGACTAAAGATAATGAAAAGAGAGACCCAAATTAAATCCTAGGAGGTCTTCATAGATACTGAGGAAAAATAAGCGAGGCATTTAATCAAGCTTTTCTCTCAATGTTTACGAGAGGTTTGATATGGTACTTGACTGTAACTCGATCTTTAGTTGGGAAGAGAGAAACAGACTAACTAGCATCAGCATTAACAAGAAAGATGTAGTCAAACAGATCAATGTTTGTGCATGTGGGCGTGATTTTGTTTGTGGGAAGTGTGTGTGTGTGTTTGTGTGCCTTTCCTACGAGAGCAGAGTCGAATTAACTTCCCGCTGTGCCCTGCCTTCTCACCACTGTGCACGACAGACAACGAAAATGGTAGAAAACGGGAAAAGAAAAATATCCTTAATCCGATAGGGTATAATTTTGATTATGCTATGTCACATCATGCCATGTTATGTAATGTCATACCACGTCACGTCACTTCATGTCATGTCATGACATGTCATATAATGTCAAGTCAGGTTTAGTTTGATCTGGTTAGGTTAGGAACGCACGGTTCCTTATCAGGAATTACCAACCTATTAATCATTGTTGTTTCCCCCATACACTTGCAAGAAAACATAAATCGCAGTCAACGTTGATCATGTATGGGTCACATACCTTGTGCTACTGAATGGATGTCTTCAAAACGTTGTGAGGTACTTCATTTTGTTGAAAGCCATAAAGATTCGTTCAATCGGGCGGCGAACCCGAAATGTTTTCGAATCACAAAGATCCTTCCATCTGGAAATTGCATCACGGATACACCAGAGATAAAAATCAATTAAATGTACCCTATTCCGTTCTGTATTCGTGTGGGAACCTTAGAATGGATGTTCTCTGCACTTGTTGAGTGCCGAGCTGCTCCTGACGAGGATTCCATTCTCTCTTTCTCCCTATCTTCCTCACTCATTTCTTCATTACTTCCCTTCCCTTTCCTTCCTCTCTCCTTCCTATCCTCTCTCATTTCTTTCCTCTCTCTCTGCTCTCTTTCTCCCCCCTTTCCTCACTCACTTCTTTTTTCCTTCCCTTTCCTGCCTCTCTCTCTCTTCTCTCTTTCTCTCTACCTTCCTCACTCATTTCTTCTTTCCTTCCCTTCCCTTTCCTTCCTCTCTCCTTCCTATCCTCTCTCATTTCTTTCCCCTCTCTCTGCTCTCTTTCTCCCTCCCTTCCTCACTCCCTTCTTCTTTCCTTCCCTTTCCTTTCCTCTCTCTCTCCTCCCTCCTTTCTTCCATCATTCCCTTCTCTTTTTCCTTCCCTTCCTTCCTCTTCTCTTCTTTCCTTCCCTTCCCTTATTCTTCTCTCTCTCATTTCCTCTTTCCTTTCTTCCCTATCTCTTTTCCTTCGCTACCTCTCTCCCTCATTTTTCCTTCCTTCCCTCTCTTCCCTTCCCTTCCCTCCCTCCCTGCCTCCCTCTCCTCCCACGGGGAAAACTTTCTCTGTAATCTAATCTACTGAAAAACGGTCAGAAGAAGGCTGAAGAAACAAGCAGGAGTCTACACCCTGAAGAACCCTCAGATCGAGGCGAAAAACTCTGAGTTTCGGTGAATATTAGTCAACAGTTTCCTCTGTCACTAGAAGATAACTGGTCGAGTCGGCGTACAACAGCACTAAAAGTGAGCTATGCTACTCATAAAAAAATAAATGAATAATTTCATCCAGTCCCTCTCTACAAGATCTTTCAAAAGATCAAGAATTCCTACCTTAAAATCATCGAAGCATCCAGTGCAGTTGATTTTAATCACAATATATATATATATGTATATATATATATATATATATATATATATATATATATACATACATATATACATATGTATACATATAATTATATATACATATATATATGTTTATATATATACATACATACATACATATATATACCAGGTATGTATATATACACAAACGCACACACACACACACACACGCGCGCGCGCGCGCGCGCGCACACACAAATATATATATATATATATATATATATATATATATATATATATATATATATGTATATATATGTATATATATATATATATATCGTTAGATACATTTATATATATACATATATGTATATATATATATATATATATATATATATATATATATATATATACAAATGCTGCATTAAAATGCAGGACACACACACACACACATATATATATATATATATATATATATATGTGTGTGTGTGTGTGTGTGTGTGTGTGTGTGTGTGTGTGTGTGTGTGTGTGTGTGTGTGTGTGTGTGTGTGTGTGTGTGTGTGTGTGTAAGAGGCTGGTAGTTAAAAGGTAGACAAATAAGGTAGATAGAGGGGTAGGTGGCGGGTTCCATTTTTATGTGTAAGATGTTTTGATAACAATTGCCGCGCAGTTCCATAATCTCGCTCCTCGTATAAAATTTATAAACAACCGATAGGGGCCAGATTGTAATGCTGATGTGACAATATGCAACGTAAGCCATTCCTGGATGATATCGTGATTGCTTGTCTAATCAGTGTTTCTCATGACGTTGTAACAATCTTTCTGATTGGAGAAAGGGTGGAGGAGGAGAAAAATTTATTGGTTCACGGGGGAAAAGTCACGCCCTTAGGGGAGGTACTTAGCTGTAACAGTAAAGCTCATTGGATGAATAAAGTCGTGACGTAGATGCATAGGTGGTTTAGTGAGTGGATTGAGGATTCCAGTAGGAAGTACCTTGGTCTAAATTGATAAGCCAAGTGTAATACTATTTGGGAAGAAGAGAAGAAAATATTTTACCCCCGTTTAATTCACTCCATCAAGAAATATTACTTACTTTCTACACAAAGATATGGTGAAAGACATACTTACGAAAACAAAACCATAGAAGGGGAACAGTAAACAGAATTATAAACCACTAGTGGCGAGTAGCTAGAGACGAAACGAGTGAATAGAAAACGCTTCCGAGGAAACAAAATTGGTGAATGCATCAAACTACAAGACTGAGTGCAAGATACGGCTACGAGTGTAAGGGTACACCACGCAGTGCACAAACACAACCATAACCACAAACACAACCACGCAGCCACGCGCATGCTGATTAAGAGGGAACCACTACAAGCAACAGTGAACGAAGGGGTCTACAACCATTGCAAGCAGCAGTGAACGAAGGTGTCTACAACCTCTACAAGCAGCAGTGAACGCAGGTGTCTACAACCACTACAATCAACAGTGAACGAAAGGGTCTACAATCACTACAAGCAACAGTGAACGAGGGACAACGAGGTAGTGAACCAAGGACTGACAAGGAAGACGAGGTTGACGTATGTGGAGGAAGCGTATGTAAGGCAGTTGATTCAAATCGACTTTAAAAACACTGAAGGTATGAATACGGGTGGCACTCTTAGACATGAGGTTCATACCTGGAATGTCGATATTTCCAAATTCACAGGCGATGAAAACACCATAGGAGTTAAAGGGTTTCTCAGTTTGATTGACACATAAGTAAAAATAAAACAGATGAAGAAAAGGAAAATATAAATTCTAAAAAACAAAAATGTAAATCCTGAGAAGGGTAGAGCTAGGCTTATAATAAATGTCCAGCAAATGGAAGATAATAACCAATATGAAGCTTATAAGAAGGCATTCATTAAACATTTTAAGTCAAAGTGTGATCAGGATCCTATCAGGTCTTTAGCTAGAATGATAAAGAGTAAAACAAATGAAACAGACACAGAATATTTAGTAAAATTAGACAGACGTCCCCCAAATCAGGCTCGCCCAAAGTGGCTCGACAAAGAAACTGAAAAAAGTATTGCTAAAAAAGAGACAGGCTTATAAGAAATATAAGTGCTCGGGTG
>NC_134777.1:7568402-7573402 GCF_046742065.1 Oratosquilla oratoria
AGGTGGCAAGAATTTCATTTTTATGAGCTGGATCTTTGGTAAACAACAGTCTAGGCCATTCTCAACGGGGGCGATTTTTGAGCTCAGGGGGCGAAAAACGTCACAGGTATTGCTTCTAACTGACAAATCTTAAGCATAATATAAAAGATCTAGCACTGAAGCACCAGGCCCAAGGATCTCATTAAAACATAACGTGAGTAAAACATTTTAAATTAGTTGTTTATCATTGTTGCAATAATTTTTATTATTATTTTCCAATTAAGGGGTGGGGCGATCCTTTTTTTTTCTCAATTGAAAAAGGGGGCGATATGGCTAGAAAGGTTGAGAAAGCCTGGTCTAGGCGAAGGCGTTGCATAATTTTGCTCCTCGTCTAAAGTTTATACAGTGTGTTTATACGTCTTTGCCTGTGTGTATGCGTTTGTATGTGT
The DNA here is from genome assembly GCF_046742065.1 of Oratosquilla oratoria. Lineage (NCBI taxonomy): Eukaryota > Metazoa > Arthropoda > Malacostraca > Stomatopoda > Squillidae > Oratosquilla > Oratosquilla oratoria. The sequence goes on from NC_134777.1 coordinate 7,568,831, forward strand.
CTACCTGTGCGTTCGTGTGTGTTTGCCTGTGTGTGTGTGCGTGCGTGTGTGTTTGCCACATTCATAATTTCATGCACACACACACACATTTACACATACTCATACACATTCATACTCTCTCTATCCATCTATGTATTTATATATTTATCTACTTATCTATCACACATACACAACTCGTAGCGCAGTTGGTAGAGTTCCCGGCTGCCACTACGGAGGTCCGGGTTCGAATCCCGCCCAGGGCTGAAATTATTTCAGTATCGCTGCGCTGCGGGTTGTTACTCCGACTCTCGTGGGCGGGGAGTTGTGTGTGTGTGTGCGTGTAAGGTCACAGCATTACCCATAGATCGGTCACACACGAGCTCTGAGCTCTCTTCCGGGAGGAAAATAGCTGTCGATCACAATTCCAACACGTGATCCAAAGACCATGGTGAATCGCACACACACAATCATACACTCATACTTTTACACGCGCATACACCAGGGAAGTTTATTCAGTTGAGGGAACCCTCCCTCTGCAGCGAAAGGGGCAACTCTGGAAATTATCACCTCATCTCTGATATTATGAACGACGAGAATTGCCATCACGATTTGGTTAAGTATCAGGGAACGGGTAGGAAGCAGGAACAATATTTTAAGTAACTGGAACAAAAAAACTCCCTTCGGTCACCCTTCTTCCGGACCAACAACTTCGCCTTATTCTATCTCAGTATTTCCTGGAAGTCTCCTATCTAGTGGTCGTCCTCCAAGCACAGAGGCCAGTCCTTGTCCTCCCTCGCTGCATGTTTCGCAAGCCGTCGTGCCCTGATGACGTAGGCCACTGGAGAGATCCTGTTTTCTTTTTCTTTTTTCCACATAGTGTCTCGATCTTTACTTTGTTTTTGTTTTTTCAACTCCTAACAAAACGTCCCGATTTCATGGAGTAGAAACATCCAGTAACTAGGTATTTAGAATCGTATTGTTTTAGTTCTGTTATGCACTGACTACGGGCTTCGAAATCACTCCCTCTGCTTATTTCCGGAAGTGATGCTCCAGCTCATTCGCCCTCCACTTTCAAAACTGGATTGTCATGTCCATATTTAAACACAATGAGGTTCCTCCCCACTTCATTTACTTGTCTTGACGGATTACATCAGCAAGTAACCACCGGACAAACGAAGGTCGTGTGTGCATTCAACTTTGTTTCTCTGAGTGATGATGAAAATAAATGTCGATTTGAGTTTCACTTATTGGGTACCCGACATTCCACAGTAGCCAGCAACGGTCGTCGAAGTCTCAAAGAGACCTCTCAGGGAAGAAACTTTAGACTGTTGAATATATTTCCACGAGATGATGAAAGTTATCACCTCTCCTATGTGAATAACTGTTGTGTGTGTGTGTGTGTGTGTGTGTGTGTGTGTGTGAGAGAGAGAGAGAGAGAGAGAGAGAGAGAGAGAGAGAGAGAGAGAGAGAGAGAGAGAGAGAGAGAGAGAGAGAGTGAAAGTGAGAGTGCGCACGCGCGTGTGTGAACTGCTACAAGTCCCACCCATGATTCAAATGCATCTTGATTTGATACTATATCTTATTCCACAGGCCATTTGGAAACAGATTTAGGATTATGCATATACATTTTTCATAATTTATTTTCATTTATTTTTTTACGCAATTATGTTGAAAAATATTTTTACTATAGGACGACTACAATGGATAGGATTGAGTCAATTGCCCAATAATGAAAGACTTATTGCGTTTGTGTAATTCTGACATATCTTGGGTCAGGTTTAGGTCCTGGGTTTCGAGAATTTTGGGTGCCATATCCTGAAGATCTCCGACAACTCATCCTATTCTGAGACCATCAAATTTGTTCATCTTTACAAGCGCCGTCTTTGCCAAGAGCGCTTGGCCTGCGGCGCTGCTCACTTCGCGCCCTGCCCTTCGGGCTAATTTCAATTATATTTGTATTTGTATGTAAAATAATTAGGACATTAAACGCATGGAATTTTCATAATGAGTTTTATTTGTCAGGAATACAACTTTTTAATTGTTTTTTCGGGCTCTTTTGAGTGGAACGGGCATCAGTTTCTTCATCGAGATCCCGTACTCCGTTGTAAACAGATGCGGCGCTTAGCCTGTTTCGCGGCCTGGGCTCCACCCCTTTGTAACTTAAAATATATGAAAATAAGATGTCTTTCTATAAAAAATTCTGGTTTATTTGGTCATAGAATCCACAGATACATTTTGTTTCTTAGTAAACGGTTCGCCTTCATCAAATTCTACCTCACAGTATTTTTCTGCGTGGAACGTTTGGGCGACCTATATTCTTCATCGCTATCTTTATTGTTCATCCTCTTATCATGGTAAAGATCTGATCCAACTTCTCGTTGTTGTTCTCCAACTTCTCGTTTAGTTCCTTATTTTCCTCCTGATATCGTATCGGTAGTCGAGAACCGGTACTGTAGAGCTACTTCACTCAGCTAGCAATACCTCGAAAATATCCTTACGGAAGTGTTCCCCAAAACACTGCCACCACTGAGGTCATTTCCAAGTCATTCTGAGTTTTAATTTTATTTGTATATTGATTGTTTGGTTTTTGACAACTGAAGTAATAACACACAGCCAACATGAACACGACACTGATGGTGATGGTGATGATGATGATGATGATGATGATGATGATGATGATGATGATGATGATGATGATGATGATGATGATGATGATGATGATGATGATGATGATGATGATGATGATGATGATGATGATGATGATGATGACGACGACGACGACGACGATGACGACGACGACGACGACGACGACGATGACGACGACGACGACGATGACGACGACGACGAGGAGGAGGAGGAGTAGTAGTAGTAGTAGTAGTAGTAGTAGTAGTAGTAGTAGTAGTAGTAGTAGTAGTAGTAGTAGTAGTAGTAGTAGGAGGAGGAGGAGGAGGAGGAGAGCGAGGAGGAGTAGGAGGAGGAGGAGGAGGAGGAGGAAGAGGAAGAGAAGGAGAAGGAGAAGGAGGAGGAAGAGGAGAAGGAGAAGGAGAAGGAGAAGGAGGAGGAGGAGGAGAAGGAGGAGGAGGAGGAGGAGGAAGAGGAGGAGAAGGCGAGTCTGGCAAAGGTACTCGTGCCTTCACATCAATCTCTGGAATGAGCTTCAAATTTGTGTCTTCATCGTCTGGGGCCGTTTTATGTCACCAGCTGAAGATAGTACGAGGAAGTGATCAGTCACCGGTTGCAAGATATTCTTCTGTGGAAAAAAAAAAAGGTGAGGAAACGCGGCCAAAGATTTTAGGCCCATTGTGGAAACCGCATGCCAACCCACCGGGGCTACACCTCCAGATTAAGGTGACGATATCCACGGGTTTTTGAAGATGGACAACAGGGAGACGACTCTCTCCGACGCCCATCGTGCCGTTATATTATCATCGGTAATGGAAGTGTCCGTTACCGATAAGTCTACCGAAATAAACGCCGCGTGATCACGGAGCGCTTGTTGTTTCGACGCTTCTCTTGTTGTATTTTTTTTTTTTTTTAAGTGCATACTCGTTCCCCCCAGTTTCTTCCTATCTAATCCCAGTCATGTGTATTACGACTATGTACTTGAAAAAGCTTTCACAGACAAAATGTCGTACTAAAAAAAGGCTCCGTCTTCGCATTGTGTTTGTTTCAATATCATCACTCCCAGCCACCGAGGTCAGTTTCAAAGGCTGTATCATCCACCAGGGGATATGCAGGTCCTGCATTGCGCTATCGAGTTTGAACTCGTATACCGTGATTCTAACCGACTCCATGGTCATATCAAGAATTCTAGAAAAGTTGGAAACGGAAAGATCCCAAACGGCCGCGATGATAGGCTGAGAAACTTATCAGTGATGACTGAAAAATTGCAACATCAGGTAGAGGCGGAAAGCGAGCTTCATGTATCAGAAAATAGGAATGATAGTTCATGTATCAAAAAATAGGAGTGATAGGGACCATGGTTAAATAGGGTAAAAAGGTGCTGAGGCAGGAGGAAAAAGAAAGGAAAAAAATATCTGCCAGATCAGTACAACACCAAGAACGGAAAGAGCCGTTTAACGACGACCACTGATAGTTCATGTATCAGAAAATAGGAATGATAGGGACCATGGCTAAAATAGGGTAAAAAGGTGCTGAGGCAGGGGGAAAAAGAAAGGAAAAAAAATATCTGCCAGACCAGTACAACACCAAGAACGGAAAGAGCCGTTTAACGACGACCACTGATAGTTCATGTATCAGAAAATAGGAGTGATAGGGACCATGGCTAAAATAGGGTAAAAAGGTGCAGAGGCAGGGGTAAAAAGAAAGGAAAAAAATATCTGCCAGATCAGTACAACACCAAGAACGGAAAGAGCCGTTTAACGACGACCACTGATAGTTCATGTATCAGAAAATAGGAGTGATAGGGACCATGGCTAAAATAGGGTAAAAAGGTGCTGAGGCAGGGGGAAAAAGAAAGGAAAAAAATATCTGCCAGATCAGTACAACACCAAGAACGGAAAGAGCCGTTTAACGACGACCACTGATAGTTCATGTATCAGAAAATAGGAGTGATAGGGACCATGGCTAAAA
>NC_134777.1:7578402-7590902 GCF_046742065.1 Oratosquilla oratoria
GTTCTTTGAACACAGTGGTTTCGTGTGCAAATGATCCATGTTGTAGTTTGAGCACTAATACAGTATATAGTTCCTATGTTTTGAATTTGAAGAAAAAAAAACACGTTTTATTTTTCCAACTACGAAGGGTTTGATGAATGCATGCATGAAACTTGCGGGTTTCAGTACCTCCAACAAGGTTAAGAACCACTGGTCTAATGCATATATTCTCCCGCAGGAAGATTCTTTATGTGACAGGAGAGAATCTTGTTCCAACTACAGCTGGAAGAGACCGTCAGGAGACGACGATCTCTTTGGGGATGCGGGAGAAGAGATCCTCTACGAGATGAAAGCGGAGAACATTGAGAAATATCTGAGGTTTGTGGCCATACTTGTCAACGGGGAGTCCCAGGATATAAAGTAGGCCTTATGTAAAGGTGATATAAAGGCGCATCTTGTTGTAATAAACAGGTTAGTCGTTCCCCCACTCCTTGCATGTTTTATTTAAGATGAGTAAAAGCAGCAACGACTGCAACAACACTGTAGGAAAGAGGCCAAATGCAGAGTATGGGAGTCCAGTAGATTTGACGTTTGGCCTCTTTCCTACAATGTTTTATTTATTTGTCACCGCTTCGTAACTACCCAGTTATGAACGTACAAGACAACCCGATGCTCACACACATTCATTTGCGTCGCCCTTAAACGTAAATTGCGTCCTGTTCTTTCCTTCCTTTAATTCACATGAGTCTATATTTAACTCTTTTGTTAGGGACGCCACCAGGTGATTTCAATTAGTAGAGGGAATCTGTCGCAGATGGCAAAAGGCTAGAATCAGTACAAAGAAGAATAACCAAAATGATACAAGGACTCGGAAATTTGCCTTACGAAGAGAGGCTTAGGCACCTAAACTTACACTCTCTGGAAAGACGCAGAGTGCGGGGTGATCTAATAGAAGTGTTCAAGTGGATCAAAGGCTATAACAAGGGTGATGCAAGTAAGGTCATCATAATAAAACAACAGGGCAGGACTCGCAGTAATGGGTATAAACTGGACAAATTTAGATCTAAGAAGGAAATAGGCAAGAATTGGTTTACTAATAGGGTGGTCGATGAATGGAATAAACTTAGTAACCATGTAGTAAGCGCTGAAACTATCAGTTGTTTTAAAAAACGATTAGACAACTTTATGGATGGGGATGACAGATGGTGATGGATACGGAGCTGCCTAGTGTAGGCCTTATGGTCTCTTGCAGTCTCCTTTATTCTTATGTTCTTATGTTCTAACTAATTAAAGCCCGCTGGAACAAATTTATAACCTCTAGGGATTTTGCTGCTGTTAATCCTACACAACTTTATCAAGATGAAAGGATCCAACAGGAAAAAAAAAAGTTATGAAAACAACTTGATTATTTGATCTTGACTGACCCTTTTTCTATATACACATATGTATGCGGAAAAACCACCAAGGAAAAAGATAAACTGCTGACCAAGCGCTTTCGTCTATTCAGACATCCTCAGGGTACATAGAAATGAAAAAGGATACAAGAATATATACACAGAGTATAAGGTCAGGAAGGGAACCGGGAAAGGTTGTATACACATACAAACATATATATATATACGAAGACCTGGAGTCTGAGATCCATGTCGGGGAACAGAGTAAAGCACCACACTCCATTAGAAGGGTTTATTAAGCTCGACGTTTCGACTCCCGTCTAGGATTCGTCTTCAGGGGTGTAGTGGGTCCCATACAGTAAACTCATATTCTATATGGTCCGGGATTCAACTGGGAGAGGACCCTGGTATGATCGCACTCCGTCAATGATGCAGTTTACCGCACAGGCTGCACTGACTGTGAAAAAGGGTACATAGGGGGAACGCAAAAGAAACTAGCGACAAGAATATTAGAACACCAATGAGCAGTAAGACGAGAAGATCCGAAATCTGCTCTATACAAGCACACACCAGATCACCAACACACCATCTACTGGGACGGAGACAATACAATACACAAAGACAACAACAAAAAAGAACAGACTATTTCTAAAAGAGTCGGGTGCTTTACTCTCTTCCCCGATATATGCATATGTGCACGATTTGCACCAGAACCCGTAAAAATGCATATACAACTGACCTAAGGAAACTTGCGCAGTTGATACTATGCTCCTTCTCACCACAGGTACCTGACGAGCCAAGGGCACATGGCAGGCACCAAACAGGACCTCGAGCAGGCAGAGTTCTTGAGGAAGCTCTGGATCGAGCAGGGACTAGACCAGGCCTTCCTCCAGCCTTACAATGTTCAACTCTCCCATCCTGACCCGGAAAGGCCTAACAAGGTTTGTTTTACTCTTCTTTTTTATCTATTTGTTTATTTGATTATCTATTTATTTATTTGTTTATCTATTTATTTATTTTATTCTTTTATTATTATTTTTTCTATCTAACTTTGTCTTCTTGTACATTCGACATCGCTATAGAATAATAAGTCAATGATCGGAGTGCTTTGCATGCATTATGAGAAGTTTGTGCTTGCATCGGAATGAAAACTGTATACACACACGCACACATATTTCACCCATTAGGGTATTCATGTTGCTTGTTTGAACCAATTATTTGTGCTTTCTGTGAAAAGTATATGAATATAAGCTAAGAATGTGCTCAGTATTTAATACAAAATATATAAAAATGTATATGAATATATAATACGTATGTGCGTATGTATGCATATATATATATATATATATATATATGTGTGTGTGTGTGTGTGTGTGTGTGTGTGTGTGTGTGTGTGTGTGTGTGTGTGTGTGTGTAATAATAATAATAATAATAATAATAATAATAATAATAATAATAGGTTTATTGAGATAGCAGTGATACACTGACAATAATACAATTGGGCACTTTTATGAGTAATATAGTAATTATTAGAGTGATATGCTTAGTCTAAAATTTATAATGAGTTTATTGTGCGGACAATGGATGGAATGGCACTGTTCTTGTATCGGTCAGTCCTCGGCGCTCTGATGGGCTTGATTTTGTTTGAATGCCGAGTTGCATGGCGGGTGGGTGTGGTGTTAGGTGGGAGGAAGTGACGGTGACGTGGGTGTAGCATTAGGTCCTGTCCAAACTTATTCAGTGCCTCACTGTGTTTGTCGGACAATCTTGGCAAGCTGAGGGTGGTGAGGGCGTGTTCGTATCCCTCATACTGATTACCCAAGATAATTCTGCACGCTCTTTTTTGTACTTTCTCTAATTTGCTCCTCTGTGTGATGTTGAGTGATGTGTGTGTGTGTGTGTGTGTGTGTGTGTGTGTGTGTGTGTGTGTGTGTGTGTGTGTGTGTGTGTGTGTGTGTGTGTGTGTGTATGTATGCATGTATGTATGGACGTTTGTTTGTTTGGATATGTGTTCACTTATTACGTATGCATGTTTTTAATTCTTTGCTTACCCATTGACAGGTTTATCTGATGGACGAGAACGGGAAGGTAAAATTCACTTCCTCGATTCTGGAGGAACCTCTGCATGGTCACAACTACGACGAGTCCATTCCTCACGGGTTCCTGGCCTTCTCCCCGGCCGGGACCATCGTTACCGTAAGAACGTCTTCCGTTTTGTCCAAAATGCGTTGAATGGGACTTGACCCCTCCCATACGATGACGCCCACGCAGGCGTCATGAGGCGCGCGTGGGTATATGAGAATCCCGGCGTTGGTGTATTGAATATATTTATTTTGTAGTTGTATCTGAGTGACCCCCATATAGTGTGAACTGGCTCGAACATATTTTCTGTAGTTGTTAATATTCACAGTGAAAGAGAAAAAGTAATACAGCTATAACTAATGTTTCATCGTACACTAGGCATTCATGCTGCCCGCGAGAATTTTACTCGAATACAGAGAAACAAGTGGAGACCTTTAGAGAAAGGAGGCAAAAGGAAATAGGTAGCTTTTACACATACACACACAAACACACACACATTACGGCTCGAGGGCGCAGTGGTAGCGTTCGCAATTTCTAACTCAGCGGTCCGAGTTCGAATTCCGCCCAGGGCTGAAATTTCAGTATCGCTGCGCTGCGAATCGTTACTTCAACTCTTGTGGGCGGGGAGATGGGGTGTGTGTGCGTGTAAGGTCACACATATTTATATTACAACATGCACTGAATGGACCCCAGTATATAGATTTTCATCTTATCAACAAAATTAATGTTTTCAATTTTAATTCCTTGCAAACACGATCGAGACTAAGCTTCCATAGAGCTCCTTCTTAGTCTCGATCTTGTTTGCATGGAATTGGAATTAAAATGGAAAAACCTAATGTGGTTAATTATATATATATATATATATATATATATATATATATAGATAGATAGATAGATAGATAGATAGATATACATATACAAATATATACATATGTATAAATACATATGAATATTATGCATACATCCCTATAGAGAAACAATTAAATGATCTTCCAGTTCAGATTCCTTTGGAACATTCTTCCTTCTTTCTCTCTCTCAAAAAAAGGAAGAACTCGTCTACGCAAACTACGGACTCTTCAGCGACTTCGAGGAACTGGAGCGTTTGGGCCTCAGCCCCCGAGGTCGCGTGGTCATCGTCCGCTTAGGGAAGGTCTTCAGAGGCGACAAGGTTCTCAACGCTGAGCGTTTCGGCGCCGCTGGAGTGATCCTCTACACGTGGGTATAGTCTACAACGACGATTTTACTTTCTCGTACTCCAGGGAACGTTTGATCGTGGTTTTGTTTCTTGTGTTTTCTGTAAATGTGGCTCCACAAAACCAGATCACACGCGCGCGCGCACACACACACACTTCTTGTATCGTGCAAAAAAATACAAGAATTATGGCGAGATACAGAAACTGGACACCATAAGCATAGCTCCCCTTCCCGTAAGATACCAGGTAAATACAACCAGGTAAATACACACACACAGTGGTGCTCAACTAGATTACCATTGGCAGGTGAACTAGAACAGTTGCCTTCTAAATAACACGTTGGCAAAGATCAAACTGAATTTCCATTTGAAAACCTCAAAACCAGATCATAATTAAACTTAACTCTTTTTTTTTCATTATTATGGGGTGTCTTACTTCTCATCAAAAATAATATCATATTTCTTTTTATTTATCCAAAGGTGACTGACAATACCGCGAACCAAGACTTAACTGAACGAAAATGTGTACTTATCACTTCTTGTTCTGCTTCATTGATGCTAGCAGCCCGAAGAATTGGCCGGTAAAGCTGGAATGACGAACGGTGATAATTGGTGCTAAAATGAGTCTCATCTGCAGCGGATGGTGCTGGTGAGTGTGGTGTGATAGCAGCAGCAGAGTTTCTTGAGTCGCGGGTGTATATACAACACCTGCATGTTGGTCCTGGGAACTCCATCACACCCGAATTACCCTTCCTTCCCTTCCCCCAGGAGTCTTCGTTTTCGTCACACTCCCCGCCTTCAGATCCGTGGAGTCAGTAGCATCCCCTTTCCTGACGCCGATCTACACGTGCTCGATCGTCTTCAGTGGGTCATTCTGACTGGAACCACGTGAAGAAGATGGAGGACTTCATGAAGTCCGTATTGTCCCATTGGGCGTCCGGTTTATCTGCCAGAAAGGCTCGAAGCGGCTCTTCTTCATCGACGTGCAGATGCTCCACCGGTTTTCGAGACGAGAACAAGCACACAGTCGGCACCTCAATACTAATGCCGACATCACCTCGGAGGATAACTAACGCTTCACCAACCATTTCAGGAGCACTGTGCACTCTTAAAGCAATCCCCATCGAATTATATTCAATAGGAGCTAGCTGAAGGCACTCCCGAGGCTGTTGACTGCCGTCTGGCCAGCGATGATGACTTTTCTTGTAGCATCGTTGTAGAAGTTCCATCGCGTCTTGTTCCTCATGAGTAGCTTGAAACTCACCACGCGTTCCGTCGTACCACAGCCGGATACGCTGCGAGGCAAAACATTTCCGTTCACATCTCTGTATAGTCTTGAATCTGGAGTTGGTGAGGTTGTAAAAATCTCATCTATCAACGTCATCAGCAGCTAGAAGGTTTCAGTGTCTCTAAGTGTACTACACTCGCGTCTACGCACACACACACACACAAACACGCGCGCCCTCACACTCACGCAAACACACACACACAATATACAGGTATTGGTGCATGGGTAGGCGTCGAGAGCTCGCAACGACGCAGACACAAGTTCGAACCCACTCAGTGTTTTAAAATTTCACCAATTCTGCAAGCATTTACTTTTCACTTTGATTTTAAGGGGATACAGTGTATGAACTAGGTCACGGCTTTGACCAAAGATCAATCTGTACACAAGTTCTCATCCGGGAGGGTATTAGCTATCGACTGCGAGTTCAGCACATAACCCAAGACTATGAAGAACAAATCCACACGGGCGCGCGTTCACACACACACACACACACACACAAGTGCAGCCTTTCCAGCACACTAGGTGTGGCGATGGTGTAAGGCCTGCCCAGGATTGTACAACACGACTGTGATCAGAAAAATTATGGTTTGAACCAAAGTCAGAGAGACAGAGACAGACAGACAGACAAAGAAACAGACATACAGACAGTGAGACAAACAGGGAGAGACAGACAGAAACAGAGACAGAAAGAGATAGACAGAGAGACAAATAAACACAGACAGGGAGACTGACAGACAGACAGACCGACAAAGAAACAGACAGGTAGGGATACAAACAGAGAGAGAGAGAGAGAGAGAGAGAGAGAGAGAGAGAGATGGGGAGAGAGAGAAATAGGAAACTGCCGTAGTGCCGCAAAACTCGATAAGGCGAACAGTGTTATCATTTATATTTACCTATTGTAAGCCATTGCAAACCTGACCTACATACCTCACCCATCTTCGTTTCCCCACAGAGACCCTTCAGACTACCATCCTGATGCCGAGTTGGGTGCTCCATCGTACCCGAAGTCGATCTGGCTCCCAGGGTCGGGTATTCAGCGAGGATCTATCCTCTGGCACGATGGAGACCCAACCACACCCAATTACCCAGCCATCGGTAAGACGACTTCCAGGCTACTTGTTATCCAAACTAATGCCTACTCTTATGGTATGCTATTCATTAAATGATTCTACACTTATTGGACTATGGACTACCTAGTCACTGTCAAGCCACTGCTAGCACTTGTCACGTGCTGGCCTTGGTTCGAGTCCTCGGGCATACCACGTTTCAATTTCTGCATGCGCCTCCATGGTATTTCCGATGTTGATGGCTTAGAATTAAAGTGCAACGTGGTTGATAAAAATGACTTGACAGTGACTAGGTAGTCCATAGTTGTAGGAGAGGAAGAGATGTCTGTATGAAAATGAAAGGATAGGTGTATACTCGTAAAAGAAGGCTATTGCCACCGGGCGATTCTTGGAGATATTTATTGTGTGATGTCGTGGCTCAAGAGGGGTGGGCAGGAGACTACACTTATTGTGGTGGAGTCCTTGGAGCTCCTGGTTGTAGCCTTCGAGTCCGTACACTCCTAGGCGAGACCATTTGAATCTCCTGGACTTCTGGGCCAAGACAAGGTTCAAGTGTTTGTGGGCTTACTGGATAATGTAGCTAAGTCTCTGTATATGACGAGTACATTGAGGTCATAGAAAGATTCACATGCTTTGGTAGTGTAATGCGTAACACTGGTGGATCGGCATAGGTTCTTCACCTCCCTTTTTCTACAGTGAACCGGTGTAGCCGGTTCAAGTGACTCCCCGTTTCAAAAGACTCCCCCAGTCAGATCAACCTAGGTTCAGACGACTCCCCGTCACTTGAAACTAGTTTCAGACGACTCCCCACCCGTTTGAAATGACTCCACATTCGAATGAACCTAGTTTGAGATGACTCCCCATTCGAATGAACCTAGTTTGAAATGACTACACATTCGTTATTGCTGCAATGGACTTTAATACTGAAATGGACGAGGTGGAAGAGCTTCTGCGGTCAAAAAATCAAGCATCCAATAATGGGAGTCATTTCAACCTGATGGGGAGTCATTTGAAACCAGTTTCAGTTAACTGGGGAGTGTTGTCAATCTAGTTTCATTTAACTGGGGAGTGTTTTCAAACTAGGTTCAGGAGACTCCGGGAGTCATGTTTTGGGGGAGTGTCCTCAAACGTCTACACCGGCGTGCCCAAGATGTTATGTTCTCGCTTAACCAGAACATATGACAATATCGACATTTATGTAGGAAGACTATATTATGACAAATAATATTGAAGGTGAAAGAAGTAGACGAGGAATAAAGGGAGAATTTCACGCCTTAACGTTTCGACCCGCAGGGTCTTGATCACAAAGCTTTGTGATCAAGACCCTGCGGGTCGAAACGTTAAGGCGTGAAATTCTCCCTTTACTCCTCGTCTACTTCTTTCACCTTCAATCTTATGTAGGAAGACCAAGATCCGAATATATCTAAGTCGCTTGCACTCCCTATCTTCCAGTACGGCTGTAAGAAACGGCAATTGCATGTTGACTTTAAGAGGCATCTCGACGTCTTTGGTACCAGATTCTTTCTGAGAATCTTGGAGACATTGCTGGTGTGACTTAGTATCAAAATAGCAACTGCTCCGTGAGACTCTATCAAGGCCTGTTACCATCGTTATTTGTGGGCTTCAGCTCCGGCTCTGTTGCTTTGTATTGATAGTCACGCATTCCTGATGCTGATCCCTCACACAGGACGATCTTCAAAACGAGCCAACCCTCGATGGGCAAGAAACCTTTTTGGGATAGGAAGGGTGTGTACGTGGGGGACTTCCGTGGGAAAACTGTAGGGAATGACGTCAACGTATAATGTCCACATGGACTGCATCAAAAGTCAAACCAGTTTACGCAGACGCCATCAGTTTGAATTCCCCTCAACAGATGGCGCCTACCGCCTTCCCGAGAACGAGACGGACGTGCCTAAGATCCCGGTCCACGTTCTGAGCTACAACGACGCCCGCAAGCTCTTGGCAGTCATGGGGGGCCCCAAAGCCCCCCAGGATTGGCAGGGGCGACTCAACCTCACATACAACCTCGGTCCACAACTGGCTAGAGAAGGATGGTGAGTACAAAGTCGTAGTATTGTCCTGTATGCTTTCGAGCCACAGTGAAAATCATATATCGAAGTAGGCTAGAATTATCCATCACTAAAGTCTCTATTTATAATATTTTTGTATGGTAACGTTTTATGATACCACTTCCTCCACTGAAATGACGTCAAAATACGTCACAGATTATGACGCCATAGATTTAGACCAAGCGGGGAATCCCCCCACCCCACCTTCCCGTGTATTGGAACTCGGTGCCTCTGGTGTTCTCCACAGGTTTATAAGAAAATCCACCAACCGCAAACTAATAGGAGCTTCTAGATGCCATGTTTATCAGTGTCAAAATAATCCAAAGGAGGTTAATGAATGTAATTTCATAAACAGGAACTATAAGCTAACAGAATGAGAACTGCTGACCTTGATTTTTTTTATTATCATCAAAACGTTGTGATTGTCTCGTAACACGATTTCAAGGACCATGTTTGCCTATTCATTAAAGCGGGTGATCCGAGTGTCTAAGAAACACTTTCCAAAAAATCCATGTGAACAAGTTGTATAGACACGGTAAAGGAAACATGGACTGGATGTGAAGCTTTTATTCCTGACGTTTCGTCTATCGACTTTCTCAAAGTCCATAGACGAAACGTCAGGAATAAAAGCTTCACTTCCAGTCCATGTTTCCTTTACCGTGTCTATACAACTTTCCAAAAACTTTAACACTTTGACCGAAGACTTACGCTTCCGACCACTTATTGTAAAGCGTGATGTTTATAAAGAAATCTTACAACACTAATACTTTAATGATGTGCATACTTTTTTCTTTTTTCATTTAGCTTAGCGGAAACTGATTACAGACGATATCACATCAACCGTTGGAGTGAGAGTACTGGCTAAATTCATACATTAACTATAAGGAACTTTGATAAAATATGGGAAATTGTAATTCAGTAGAATAAGAGAACGTAACAACAACAACTCAGTAATACGCCTGTAATACTTCCTGCACGTCTTCCTACGCACACTCATAAACCTTGGTCTTCCCTGGTTTTCGTGAATTGACGTTGAACCGGAAGTCAAACATAATGAATGGACTACGGACTACCTGGAAAAGCCCATCCGCTCGCACGAGATTGGTAGTTGTAGGAGAGGAAGAGAGGTCTGTATGAAAATGAAAAGATAGTTGTGTATGATAGAGGGCTATTGCCACCGGGGCGATTCTTAGGGATATCTATTGCGTGATGTCGAGGACACAGGAGCGGTGGGCAGAAGACTTGGAGTTGGAGGCTGAAATCATTACAGTATATGTAACTGTGAGGTCGCTTTAGGGATATTCATTCAACAATAACATACTGAAGACTCTCTGAACCTTTCTGTCCCTCTTCAGGTCACTCAAACTGGAGGTCAACAACGTGAAACGCATTGTGCCGACCTACAACGTCATCGGAATGATCCGCGGCTCGGAGGAGCCGGACCGCTACGTCATCTACGGAAACCATCGAGACTCTTGGACCTTTGGTTCCTGTGACCCATCCTCCGCCACGGCCATCATGATGGAGATGGTCCGTTCTTACGGCCAAATGCTCAGGAAAGGTTCGTATCGTCAGGAGAAATTCGCTTTTCTCCTTTTTTTTTTTTTTTTTGGCCACCTATAAAATGATAGCCGGACCGAACTTGTTGAAAACAGTGTAACGAAAAGATAGAATTCAGTGAAATTTTAAATACACATTCAGAACTGATAAAGAAATATCGGAACAATTCATCTTCAAAGCATTTGTTGTGTTTTTTTTTTTCTATTTAACAACATTGCTGGATTATGTTATACGTGTTTAACGTTAATCGGTAACGGAAATCTGAAGAGGTGTGTCCAATAAGTTAATCTTTACATATGCTAATCCAAATCCAAATTCAAATTCAAGTTTGTTTAACGTTAATCGGCAACGTAAAACTGATGTAGGTTGGAGACCTCGCCGGTCCATCGTCTTCGGGTCTTGGGGCGCCGGCGAGTATGCCTTCTTCGGCACCACCGAGTGGATCGAGGAGTACCTCAAGGTCTTTGAGGCAAGAGCTGTGGCGCATTTGAACGTGGACCTTGCCGTCATCTACGCCTACAATATCCTCATCTCCGCAACGCCTATGCTCCATAAAGTCATTACAGAAGCCACGAAAAAGGTAAGACTCACAAACCTTAACTATTCTCTCTCTCTCTCTCTTTTTGTGGGAAGAAGTGAAATGGATACGTGTGACTGGACCCATATCACTTTATAGAAAATGGTTGACTGGAGGAAAAATAAATTTTTCTTGAATTTTGTGGGCTATGATTCTTGGATTGTCCATCTTTCATTTACCTATGAATTAACCTCTTATCTGTCGGCCGTCCTTCAGACAAAATTGCTTCGTTGCAGGGGGAATAAAACATAAAGGATGTGTAAAGCAGTTATAGTTAAACTCCTTTGGAAGAGAAATATCATTGCAGCTGCGATTGTGTGGGTGAATAGGGTCTTCCTCATGCACCCTATCTTGCACCCTCTCCCTCTCAAACTTTCTCTTTCTTGGACCCTTCCACCCTCAAACCCTCTCGCCCACGCAACTTGTTCTCCTCACATCCTCTTCCCCTCACCTTCTGTAGCCCACACCCTCTCCCACCTTGCACTCTCTCCCACCTTGCCCTCTCTCCTCACTCACATACTCTCCCAGCTTACACTCCCTTTCCTCTCACACTCTATCTTTCACCCTCTCACTTCTACCCTCCCCCTCGTTTTCTCCTTCAGGTACTTTGTGAAAAAGTAACACTTGTTGTTCCATAATCACAGTCCAATACAAGGGATTCCAGCTTATACCGGGAAATTCTCAGCGACTGTCGGAGCCCTCAGCCTTGCCAGGGCAGTCATTAAGAACCGCTGAGAATCGAACCCAGGTTTTCATATTTAAGAGGGTATGATTAAGCCCCAACGCGCCATAAGGACAGACAGACTCTTACAAAATAGTCCCCTCCCCAGATCCCTGCACCTGATCCGTCCCTGGGATACAAAAATCTATGGGACCATTGGACTTCTCGCGTTAGGGCCGCCTCACCAGACCTCATGGACTACAACCTCGGTTCTATCAGCGAACACGCGCCCTTCTACCAGAAGATCGGCGTCCCTACATCGTACATGGTCTGGGAGATCAACTTCGTAAGTACCCAGGTCTTCCTCCGTTCGTTCTGTGTATAACGAAGAGTTCCCTACTGCGTATGGGTGTGTCACCAGAGGAACTTCCTTCCTGCAGGAGGAGCTCGACTGGTCGGACTACCCTCTCTACCACTCGACCTACGAAGACTTCGAGATGATGAAGAACCACCTCGACCCGGACTTCAGCTACCATCTGGCCCTCGCGCGCCTATGGGCGCTGAAAGGCATCGGGCTCGCCGATTCTTTAATTCTTCCCATGGACCCCGAAGACGAAGTCGTCATGCACAA
>NC_134777.1:7595902-7605902 GCF_046742065.1 Oratosquilla oratoria
TGTTTCTGCTGTTTTCTGAGCGAGTAGCATAAAAAAATATGGCCAAAGATCGTAAGTAAATAATGATATATCAAAAGTGCACTAGTCTTTCGTGCACGAAAGCGTAGATTATATAAATTATATGAATAGATTATTACAACCTTGCATTGAATTGCCTATTGTAAATAACCAATAAATAATAAAAAATCAAGGTAAACTATAGTTATTGCTTATTTATCCAGCACCTCGTATGTGATATTGACTACATAAGTTTTATGTTGCCAATATTTTAGGGGATTTAGTGATATCCCAACGAAACAGAATCAGGTTTTATTTTCTGGTTGGAGAATAACCTCTGCACAAGATGGGATGCTGATAACTCTCAATTTTTATTATTCACTCTTTATTATTTACCATCTCCATAGATCCACCTCATCGACACGATATTATCCCAAGGACAGAAACGTTATTTTTAACGACAAAATACTACACAAGGAGACACTAAGGGCCCAATCACACCAAGCTTACGACTTGTTTCCAACCACCGGCGACCAAATCGGTCCCCGGTCAGTTGCAAATAGTCTTTGGAAGTCGCTTGTAGTCGGTAATAAGATAGATAAATAGACAGATCGATACAACACACACTGAATAGCCCCCAGTGCATAGATTTTCATCTTAACAACCATATTAACTTTTCCCATTTAAATTCCGTGTAAAGGTTTTTTGCCGTCTATCGATCGTTTGATTTTCGGTCGAAGGTGGTCGGAAACAGGTCATAAGCTTGGTGTGACTTGGGCTTAAGCAACAGTACACAACGAGACGCCGAGCGGCAACGACCTTCTAGCACTTCCAGACGTTAACTAGTGAACACCTCGGAATTTCTCTCCACAGTGAAGTTCTCACTCGAATAGCGATTACCGCTCTTTGTTGGGCGAGTATCAGGTGTGTTGCGTTTCCATGATAGTATAAGGTATAGTGTACAATATTCTAGTTAGTAAGAGTCAAAAGCGATACTTGGTTACTGGACTCAATAAAGACAGGGAGAAACCACGTCAGGCAGTTAGCTTTGTGTCCGGTATACCTCTTCTGTTTCCCGCTTGTATCGCTGAAGGAGGGGCGAAATGGCCTTGAACGTTTGTGTGTGACAAGCAAACCGTCTCAGGGGTATGTGTGGAGATCAGACATCTCAAAAATGTGCTCTGTGAAAAGGAAGAATTCCTTCTGCAACTCCAAGAACGGTCCACTCCCTCTACTTCCATCACCGCCACGAGCGAGTGGCGCCCCGTGGGATGCCATTCACCGAGTCTGCGTTCGATGACCAGGTGCCTCTCCTGGAGGATGAGGTGGCTGAACTTTAGGAGTTCCTGGTGGTTGGGGGACTCCATGGCGAGAGACTATGACGACATCGCGCAACGGAGGACTAAGCGAAGTTACAAGATTGTACGTCAACGCGACCGTGGAATCACCGACTGTTACCCAGATCACCAGGGAACAAAGGTAGGCGAACCCGTTTACGACTGCTCATACGCGAAGGAACAATGTGGGTAGGGTGAGGTCAGTGCCTGTGTAATCCCTCCGAGAATCTCCGTTGGCTCATGTTGGAAGAGCAGAGCCATAAGGATCAATGAAAGAATATCACGGTTGAGCACGCAGCTGGGATTCTGCTTTATTGATCCTTGGCATCTCTTTTCCAGGCGTCATGACCTTTATACTGCTGACGGAATCCACCTTACTCGCAGAGGCAAAGAAGTTCTTACAGATCCCCTTGTGGGAATCTGCAATGGACTAGTTCCTTTTTAGGGTAGAGACTCGAAGGGAATGGAAAGCAATATAGCGGAGATATTAGAGCCAGTCGAAAAGTTAATGTAGAATGATACGTCCATGTAGGAAATAATCTCAGTGTAGGACGAAACATCGTAGAATATAATGTCAGGGTAGGACAATATGTCAGTGGAGGACAAAATGTAAATGTAGGACAAGAGCCGGTCAATATGATAGTAAAGAATAAAATGTCATTGTAGGACAGGTGCCGGTCAATATGATAGTGAAGAACAAAATGTCATTGTAGGACAAAAGGTCAATGAACGACAAATGGCCAGTGTAGGACACAATGGCAGAGAGGAACAAAATGTCTATGAGGGACCAATTCTCCGTGAAGGACCAAATGTCCGTGAGGAATCAAAATTCTGTGAGAGACCGAATGTCCATGAAGGACCAAATGTCCGGGAAGGACCAAATGTCCGTGGAGAACCAAATGACGGTGAGAGACCAAATGTCTATAAAGGATCAAATGGCCGGGACGGGACAAATATACTGAAAATAGTTTAGACAAGAAAAACAGCTTAGACAAAGGGGAGGGAGGATAATTTCGATGTTTACTATATGAACAGCAGAAGCGTCATGAATAAATAGATTTGTTGAGAGGTAAACCTTGTGTAGAAGGATTTGATGTAATAGTTATTACAGAATCCTAGATCAATACGGTGGATAGACATTTCCGTGTGGAAATCGAGATAGAGGGATACAGGGTACTTCACGATGATTGGGAAAGCAGGGAGGGAGGCTTAGAACTTTTCGTTAAAAAAACAATAAAATGCATTATCAACGATTCTGTTAACGATGAGGTGGGAACGGAATCAATTTGGATGGAGATAATAGACAGGAAGGAGAAACTTATCATAGTGGTTCTCTACAGACTTCCTCACCTGATTACAAAATAGACTGAACCCTTTTTGCAACAGATTTCCAGGGCATCGCAGTACAAAATGTTGCGATCATGGGAGATTACAAAGGATTACAAAGGCGGAGCATGCCGACAGGAGACCTTTTGGTCCATATCTAGGTCGGATGCGAAAAAATCATAATAATAATAAATGAATAAATAAAAACTATAATAATTTAAATAACAAATATATATATTTTGTAGTTGTACATGAGTTAACCCGGGATTCTATGAACCGGCCTGATAACGTTCTGTGTTTATTATTACTCAGAGTAAAAGAGAACGAGTAATACAGCAGTGACTTTATATTTTATAATGCAAGTACTGTGATGCACCGCACACACGGCAGCCCACGCCGCACGCAAGAATTCGACTCATACTGAAGTGGTTAAAGTTAGTATCAATGCTGAAGAAAAATGTCAAAAAACCTACATCCACAGAAAGTGAAGAAACAATCCTAATGTTTATACAAATCTGGCCACAAAAGTCAAAAGGAGACACTGGTGCCTGGTGCATCATCTTCTGGATGTTGATCCTATTGTGCATCTTCCAGAAAAGGCCTTTCATATCATCATTAAACACCTGTTCTGGAAGGCAATCCTCCTCTTCAGATCTTTGAGGAATAAACAATGGATGCTTGTATCAGCAGAGGCAGCTTTGCCAATGTACAAATTGAAGATCCTCTTGAACATTAACTGGGCCAATTTTGTAGATCAGTAAAAACATTTTATGTGGTATAAGATCATTTCTTAAATCAATCGATTACCAAGCCCACGAGGGGGGAGAATTCCTTGGACTTACTGTCAACAAAGATGATATAATAAGAAACGTATTAGCGGGTGATAGACTAGGTACTAGTAATTATCAAGAAATAAAATTTAAGAATTAATTAGAAAGAAATTAATAGTAATAACATATCAGTACCGACTTTAGACAGGGTAATTTTGAGAGAATGAGAAAATACATGAGTAAGCTTGTACCTCTCCGGGTAATAGAATCTGACCTAGATCATGTTACACGGGAAATAGAACTCCCAAGTTAGGTCACTAACAAGGTCAAACCCGGAGGTCGCAGACGATGTCAAGGGTCTAGAAGAATTATACAATACCCTAACTGCAAGGATTCTAATTAGTCTACAGGGAAGCTACATCAAAAGCTAATACACCTAAATGGGTGACGGATAGGTTCAAAAGTGAGAATGGAATAAAAAGAGGAATTTTATATTAAAAAGATAAGATGAAAAACGCACCTTTGGGGATGATTTCATGAAATGGCTAGAGTGCCTGAAAAGAACACGCTGCAAAGCGAAACGTAACTACGATATTAAGGTTGCCAGGAAAGGAGGACCTAACCCTAATTATTTCTTCCATTTCTACATACATACATATACCAAAGGCTTTTTCCCCCTTACACGGGGGTAGCCAAAAAGAAAAAAGCATAGAAATCACTCCCACCCATTTCATTTCCCATATATTCCACTCCCCTCCACCCTCCTCCCTCCCTCAAATCTTGGCACCTCCTGGATGACGGGTCATCCCTGCATCCTGTCCACTGCCCTGGGTCAGAGGCAGTGTCGCAAGACACAGCACATCCACAGCAAGGCCGCTTCATAAATTCGGCGACCTCCCCTCTCCGTCCCCTCATGCAGGAAAGGAGAAGACGGGGAGAAATCCCTCCAGGCTGCGTCAATTTTTCTCATACATACTTCCTCACCCCCCATCCCCCACCCACTCCCCCCCCTGCATCACAGCCTCATCTCTCCACAACCCATCTCCATTCACCCCTATCCTCTGTCCTCTCCCATCCTTCCTCTCTTTTGTAAAGCCCTTTTTCACCCCTTCCATCCATCTCATCCTAGGACGCCCCCTCATATTCACTCCTTCCACCTCCGCCTTCCACACTTCTTTTATTAATCTTTCTTCACTCATTCTTTCCATGTGTCCAAACCATCCTAATACTCTCTCATCAACCCTATCTCCCACCTCCCTTTCTACCCCTGTTCTCCTCCTCACCTCCTCATTTCTCACTCTATCTAACCTAGTAACCCCCATCATACTTCTCAGACATTTCATCTCAAACACATTCAAATTCCTTCTCTCTTCCTCTCTCATGTTCCATGTTTCTGTCCCGTACATTGCTGTCGGCACAATCACTCCTTCATACAATCTCCTCTTAGCATCCATTCCCAGATGTCTATTTCTCATTACACTTTTTTAATCCCCCAAGGTATTTACTTGCTTCTCTCAATCTACATTCTACCTCCACCCTCACATCCTCCCTTTCCTGTCACATTCGCACCCAAGTATCTGAAACTTTCCACTTCCTCCAGTTTCTCACCCTTAATGCTCATTTCCAGCCTACTGTCACTCTTTCCCCTTGTTACATCTCATCACCTTACTTTTGCCCACATTATCTTCAGCTTCCTTCTTTCACACACCTTCTCAAACTCTGTCACTAACTTCCTCCAATCCCTCTTCTGATCCTGCTACAAGCGCAGTGTCGTCAGCAAACAACAACTGGCTCACCTCCCCACTTTTCTCCATTTTCTTTAATCATCTCCAACCCCTGACCCACTACCCTTGCATTCACCTCTCGCACCACCCCATCCATGTAAAGATTGAACAGCCTGGGCGACATAACACACCCCTGACGAAGTCCCCCCTTTACCTCAAACCATTTACTCTCTCCATTTCTAATCCTAACGCAAGCTCTACTACTCTCATAAAAACTCTTGACTGCTCTTAACAGCTTTCCTCCTATCCCGTATATCTGCAGTACCTCCCACAGTGCCTTCCTGTCTACCCTGTCGTAAACCTTTTTCAGATCCATAAAAGACCAAAAACCATCCTTACCTTTTCCTATAGCTTTCTCATATATCTGCCTTACCATAAAAATCTGATCTACACAACCCGTACCTGTCCTAAACCCACAGTTCCTCACCAATTACTCCCTTTGTTCCTCTCCTAATCCTCTCAATTAAAATCCTCCCATAAGCCTTCCTAACTAAATTCAACAAGCTGATCCCTCTGAAACTACTACACTCACACTTGTCCCCCTTTCCTTTGTAAAGCAGAACTATACAGGCACTCCTCCAGTCCTCCGGCACTCTACCCTTTCTTAAACAAACATTAAATAACCTCACCAGCCAGTCCACCATAATTGTACCCCCTTTCTTCAGACATTCTGCATGGCATCCATCCAACCCAGGTGCCTTACCTGCTCTCATCATCTTAACAGCTGCTTTCACTTCATCATTCCCTAAATCTCCTCCATTTTCCTCACTCATCACTCTCATTTTCTTAGCGCTTCCCACTGCAACTACCTTTCCCTCCCTATCCTCCTTCACATTTAGCAACTCCCTAAAATACTCTATCCACCTTCCTCTCACTGCCTTCTCTTCCATCATCATCTCTCTATCTGCACCTTTTACCTTTTCTTCTCTACTTGATTCGCCTCCTCTTCCTCTTTTAATTTCCTCCCAAAACATCTTATCATTACTTTCAAAATTTTCTGTCATACTCTTTCCCCATTTCACATCTGCTCTCCTCTTTGCTTCCTTTATCTTATGCTTAACTTCCTTTTTCTTTACTTTGTACCTCTCATACGATCCCCTCGTCCTAATTTGTAGCCAATCTATGAATCCTTGCTTCTTTTCTACTCCCTTCTTTGTTCCTCATCCCACCACTCACTACTCTTCCATTTCCTCCTGTCCTCCTTTTTACACACACCAACTTTGTACACCTTATGACTCACTCCTTGAACCATTCCCATTCCTCCTCCACCTCTAGTTCTACTCTATCCTTCACTCCCTCTCACTCTTCTCTCAGCTTCTTCTTATACTCCTTTTCTTTCTCATTTAAGCAGTTTACTCTAGGCACCTCCCTACCTTCTGCCCTTTTCCTCTTTCTCCACCTATTCTCCACTCTCAATTTACCTTCCACCAGAGAATTATCTGATATTACCCCACTCTCTCCCCTTAGAACATGTACATCCTTAACTCTTCCTACCATACTCCTGGTCACCATTATATAGTCCATTAACGCTCTATCTGCCACCCTTCCATCCACCACCCTCTCCCATGTGTACTTATGCTTGACTTTCTTCTTAAACACTGTATTTGCTATCATCAACTCTCAAGACACATCTCCACCATCAATTCGCCACTACGATTTTTACCTGGAACTCCATACCTCCCAATCACTCCGTCAACTGGTTTATTTCCTACCTTAGCATATAGGTCTCTCAATACAATTTTAATGACATTTCTCCCTAGTCCCTCTATGCACTCATTTATATCTACCCAAAAAGCCTCCCTTTCCTCCACGCTCTTCTTACTACCAGGCCCATATGCACTTACAAAAACCCACATCTCCTTTCCCAGCTTCACCTTCATTCACATCAACATTGATGACACCTCCTTCCACTCCACTACCCGCTTACTTATCTCTTCACTTACTAGTATAGCCACCCCTTCTCTCCCTCGTCCCCTCTTCACTCCTGAGTACCTCCCAGCTACACTCCCAAACTCACATTTGCCCTTTCCTTTCATTTTAGTTTCACTCAAAGCCAATACATCCATCTTTCTTCTCAAAAACATACTGCCTATCTCTTCCCTTTTAGTCTCATCTGTACCACATCCACGCACATTAAAAGACCCAAACCTTAGGGTACTGGTTGGAAAGCTCCCAGACCCTCTTATGCCTTTACTTTCTTTTTTAGGAATGTCCCCTTTTGGGGCTACAGGTAGAAGGACTCCTAATCCCATCCTCCGTCCCATTTTTGTCGCCTTTTACGACTCATGTGGAAATACTTGGGGGCAGTATTCTTTTTCCCCCACCACAGGGTAGGTAGGCGAAAAAAGGAAATGAATATTCAGAGAAATGGTACAGGACAGTAACAAGGGGCTGGGGGACAGCATAACGGAGGGACAGTCGTAGTATAAAAGTGTCATAATTTTTCTATGTACAGAGTTTTACACTATCACAGACAAAATGATGTGTGGCTCTGGTCCGTAGGGGCGCCCCATATAGACCCTAAAGTATCAACTGCATGCTACTTTGCCACAATATCATGCAGCCAATACCCCAGACTAAAGATAATGAAAAGAGAGACCCAAATTAAATCCTAGGAGGTCTTCATAGATACTGAGGAAAAATAAGCGAGGCATTTAATCAAGCTTTTCTCTCAATGTTTACGAGAGGTTTGATATGGTACTTGACTGTAACTCGATCTTTAGTTGGGAAGAGAGAAACAGACTAACTAGCATCAGCATTAACAAGAAAGATGTAGTCAAACAGATCAATGTTTGTGCATGTGGGCGTGATTTTGTTTGTGGGAAGTGTGTGTGTGTGTTTGTGTGCGTTTCCTACGAGAGCAGAGTCGAATTAACTTCCCGCTGTGCCCTGCCTTCTCACCACTGTGCACGACAGACAACGACAAGGGGAGAGTACGGGAAAAGAAAAATATCCTTAATCCGATAGGGTATAATTTTGATTATGCTATGTCACATCATGCCATGTTATGTAATGTCATACCACGTCACGTCACTTCATGTCATGTCATGACATGTCATATAATGTCAAGTCAGGTTTAGTTTGATCTGGTTAGGTTAGGAACGCACGGTTCCTTATCAGGAATGACCAACCTATTAATCATTGTTGTTTCCCCCATACACTTGCAAGAAAACATAAATCGCAGTCAACGTTGATCATGTATGGGTCACCTACCTTGTGCTACTGTACGGATGTCTTCAAAACGTTGTGAGGTACTCATTTTGGTGAAAGCCATAAAGATTCGTTCAGTCGGGCGGCGAACCCGAAATGTTTTCGAATCACAAAGATCCTTCCATCTGGAAATTGCATCACGGATACATCTGAGATAAAAATCAATTAAACGTACCCTACTGCGTTCTGTATTCGTGTGGGAACCTTAGATTGAATGTTCTCTGCACTTGTTGAATGCCGAGCTGCTCCCGACAAGGATTCCATTGTGAGGTACTTCAACCTCATCGTCCTGTACGTTTGCGACACTAACACAGAAACACACATCTATATCACGAGCGAAGCACCGTATCACAAGAATTATTAATAACATATCACACGAGCACAGGCACAATATTCTAATACGTTCAGGAACATAGAAATTAATCCAGTCCATTCAGGA
Source organism: Oratosquilla oratoria (assembly GCF_046742065.1). Classification (NCBI taxonomy): domain Eukaryota; kingdom Metazoa; phylum Arthropoda; class Malacostraca; order Stomatopoda; family Squillidae; genus Oratosquilla; species Oratosquilla oratoria. Next base: position 7,604,766 of record NC_134777.1, read on the forward strand.
AAGAGAACTGTTTCGACTGGCTTACTTGTTGGAGCTCAGTAATCGAAACTTGAATTGTTGGCTGGCTGACCACGCCCTCTGACGTATGACGCAAAAAATGATTGGCTGTCAAAGTCGTAATTTGTTTTCTCTGGTCAAATCGTGATTTCGTAGTGAAACAAGCACCACTGGTTTGTGTAATCGACTACTAATAAAATAATTATGGATTACTTGTTTGGATACAATTAGAACGACCGAAAATTCGTTTGAAACGACCTATTTGAAATGGCGCTGCTATCGACCTTTGTCCCTTGCTAGTTTGAAAACAAGCAGCAATAACAACGAACTAAAAAAAATGGCTAACTAAGCAATTGCCTTCTCAAGACAGCGATGCACCTTACAGATATTGTTCAATCTTTAGAAGATTTTGTTTAGTATTCTAATATATCAAATTGCAAAGTTACGACATTCCTTTGGGAATTGAAATGATAATTTACGCAGATGACATCATTATACAATGCAGTGCTAAAGAATCGGTGAGTAATGCTTTAAACTGACGTACAATACTAGTGTGAAATATTAGGATTAGTTATCAATCAACCATCTTGATTTATAACATAGATGTAAATAAATACAAACATAAATCTAAATATCAAACAAAAATGATAAATGATAAAGAGTTCTGGTTAAATAGAGTAAGATTAGAAAGGATTCTTACTTGATATGTTGAAAATATATACGTGTAGACTCAATCTTTTGAAGACCCTAGCAAAGTCCAGGGTTGTTACAAGTACATGTAGGACTTGTACTTGTACTTAGACTTAAGTACAAATTTTCATGTACTTGGAGATTAAACATTTAGTGTTACCTGCACTTAGGCCCAAATTACTTGGAAAATACGAAGTACATTCATGTACAAACGCATTGACTATTTGAGAATCAAAAGCCATAAAGCAACAATTCTAATATTAATCCCCAGGTTTGCAAAAATTCAATAGAAATGAAAAAAAAATAATATTCAAACCTTTACCATTGATTTTCTCAAAACAAGGATTTTTGGAGTTAACACATCTTGACTTTATACGGCAGACCTGTATTAAGATTAGTATGTCACCACAGTAAGGTCTATCACTGACTATTCCGCGCCTGCATCTGCTT
>NC_134777.1:7610902-7613402 GCF_046742065.1 Oratosquilla oratoria
TACCCCCGTTTAATTCACTCCATCAAGAAATATTACTTACTTTCTACACAAAGATATGGTGAAAGACATACTTACGAAAACAAAACCATAGAAGGGGAACAGTAAACAGAATTATAAACCACTAGTGGCGAGTAGCTAGAGACGAAACGAGTGAATAGAAAACGCTTCCGAGGAAACAAAATTGGTGAATGCATCAAACTACAAGACTGAGTGCAAGATACGGCTACGAGTGTAAGGGTACACCAGGCAGTGCACAAACACAACCATAACCACAAACACAACCACGCAGCCACGCGCATGCTGATTAAGAGGGAACCACTACAAGCAACAGTGAACGAAGCGGTCTACAACCATTGCAAGCAGCAGTGAACGAAGGTGTCTACAACCTCTACAAGCAGCAGTGAACGCAGGTGTCTACAACCACTACAATCAACAGTGAACGAAAGGGTCTACAATCACTACAAGCAACAGTGAACGAGAGGCAACGAGGTAGTGAACCAAGGACTGACAAGGAAGACGAGGTTGACGTATGTGGAGGAAGCGTATGTAAGGCAGTTGATTCAAATCGACTTTAAAAACACTGAAGGTATGAATACGGGTGGTACTCTTAGACATGAGGTTCATACCTGGAATGTCAATATTTCCAAATTCACAGGCGATGAAAACACCTTAGGAGTTAATGGGTTTCTCAGTTTGATTGACACATTACTCATAAGTAAAAATAAAACAGATGAAGAAAAGGAAAATAGAAATTCTAAAAGAAAATGTAAATCCTGAGAAGGGTAGAGCTAGGCCAAGGGTTCTCAGCCTCACTTGGCCCATTCACCCCTTTCACCATTTGTCTGAATGTCATTCCCCCCTCCTTTCCAAGATTGCCTGTTTCAAAAAGTGCATTTTAAATAATATGCAAATATTACTAAAAAACCCTTTTATTTTTTTTCCAAATTAGTATATATTTTCCCATATTAGTATAATTCCAGCCCAGGTGACAGGCCAGATAGGCCAAAACCTATAATTGCTTTCCTCACCGCATAAACTGACTGTGGTCACAAATCCCCCCCAGAAAACCCAAAATTCCCCCCTGGGGGTGAATTTCACCCCTAATGACAACCCATGAGCTAGGTTTACAATAAATGTCCAGCAAATGGAAGATAACAACCAATATGAAGCTCATAAGAAGGAATTCATTAAACATTTTAAGTCAAAATATGATCAGGATCCTATCAGGTCTTTAGCTAGAATGATAAAGAGTAAAAACAAATGAAACAGACACAGAATATTTAGTAAAATTAGACAGATGTCCCCCAAATCAGGCTCGCCCAAAGTGGCTCGACAAAGAAACTGAAAAAAGTATTGCTAAAAAAGAGACAGGCTTATAAGAAATATAAGTGCTCGGGTGCATCTGATGACTATGAAAGTTATGTATCAATAAAAAACGAAAACGACAATACGAAATGATTATCGCTGATAAATCCAAAGAGAATCCCAAAGAATTCTATAGTTACATTAGAGATAAAAAGGTTGTTAGGAACATTGGTCCACTATTATCTGCTGACGGTCAACTTGAATATTCAAATGAAGGAATGTGTAATATTTTGAATAATTATTTTAGCTCTGTATTCGTAAAAGAAACACCTCAAAGTGAACTTCAAACTGAAACCTGTGAAAAGTCTAGGGTAAATTTACTCACTACGGTGAATATAACAAAAGAAAAAATTAAAAGGTGTATAGACAAACTCAAAGTTAATAAAACACCAGGGCCTGACGGTTGGCATCCAAGAATCTTAAAGGAAATCAAAAATGAGATTGTTGTATATATAAATGATATAGACCATGGACTAAAATCTACTGTTTCCAAATTTGCTGATGATACAAAACTGTGCGGAATGGCAAATGATCACTTAAACCAATTAGATATTCAAGAAGATTTAGATAAATTACAGCAATAGTCTGAAAAGTGGCTAATGAAATTTAACAAAAGTAAATGCAAGGTAGTGCACATAAGTAAAAATAACAGTAAGTACGATTACAAGTTATTTGGAAATTCGTTAACAAAAGTGAATAGTGAAAAAGATCTCGGCGTAATTATTAGTAACGATCCAAGCAGTGTATTTCAGCCTCTGAGAAATCAAATAAGATTCTAGGACTGGTTGCGCGATCTTTTGACTTCAAAAGTTCATCTCTAATTAACAAGCTATATAAATCGTTATTTTGTCCATATTTGGAATATGCTGTTTCCGTATGGTCACCGAATCTCATTAAAGACATTGACAGACTAGAAAAAGTACAACGGCGAGCCACAAAACTGATTCCAAATATCAAAAATAAATCATACGAAAATCGACTAAAACATATGAATCTGTTTTCCCCCAAAAAAACGTAGACTCAGAGGTAACTTGATATAGGTCTTTAAAATTCTAAAGGGAATTGACAACATCAAAAGTAACAAAACACTTTCACACTGAATGAGAATCAGACAAGAAACAATGGTCTCAAACTG
>NC_134777.1:7618402-7623402 GCF_046742065.1 Oratosquilla oratoria
AACGCAGCTTTTGGAGGACAGCAATACAGAAATTAAATCATGATTAAAGAATAACATATTCGCTGAAATCTCTCAGCAAAACCGAACGATTCTGAAAAATGAGTATTTACACTTTCAAACAGTTTTCAACACTGATTCGATTTTTGTGCTGCCGTAGCCGTTCCCCAGTGTGACGTCACTACGATTAAATACGGAGGGTTATCGCAAAAGTCTCAAGTAGGGGCATCAAGTTTGTTTACATCTACTGAAAATATCCGTCACGTACTCCTCTAAGACTTTAGTGTGATTTCTCGCCGGGACCGAGAGACATGACGTCACTCATAAACCTTATTGTGCATGAACAAACATAACCAGTGGTTCAGATGTCTATGTATTTTTGTTCCTCACGAGAAAATTAGGATACTACGGATCATTATTTGTAAGCTCCCATGAGAAGAGTTTTAATAGGCCATAATTCGATTTCCGTATATATATATGAAATCATAATTTGTAAGCTACCTCGAAACGTCGTCGTTTTATATATTGACATCATTATTTCGCAATAAATGTAAGTTAGTCAAATATACATATCCCACTAACGGCCATCAACGAAAAAGGACCACTTTTCAAAACTAGGCTCTGATGCAACACCCCTACTCAGAGTCCTTGAATACAGATCACCGTGCTCTACAGTATGCCCGTGGCGATAATCGCACGAACGAACGAACACACGCTGTCTTCGTCATCTTCATCGTCGACGTAAGATGATGGGGAAGCTACGGCAGTCGTTATGGACGAGTCATTTGGTGAAGACTGTCTTGAGGTAGAAAAGACGACAGCAAAGTGAGAATCGATTGTGTTCTGTCTTTCTTTCATTCTTTCTTTATCTATTTACTTATTTATTCATGTATTTATTTATTCATTTATTTGTTTTTGTTTATTTATTTGTTTGTTTATTTAGTTATTTAGTTATTTGCTTATCTTTCTATTTATTTTTTATTCAGTCATTAATTGATATATTCATCTATATATTTATTTATTTATTTATTCATTTATTTGTTCATTTATCTATTTATCCAGTTATCTATTCATTTATTTCCATTTTCACTTCTATTTTTCAGTTCAAAGTAATTTCTGACGCGCTCATACTGAAACTGGATGTCGGTTGAGCGGAGATCATCCCAATCCATATCAATCCCATCCCATCCCATCCCATCCCAATCAAGTGACAATATTCTCCATCCCATCCCATCCCATCCCAATCAAGTGACATGGTCAATTTTAATCAGATACGAGATAACTTTTCGCTTACATCTTAGGCGTCTATGTCTGAACGTGGCATCTGTTCTGACTGTTGTCAGGCGAATTTAACTATCCAAGAAAAAAATATAGACAGATAAAAGTTAAGCCTATGTTGACTAGCTCTCCTTGGGATCTATGTTCTGTTCCTGTTTGTGTAAATGTTGTGTCGACAGAAAATGGAGCTAGTTTAGTCTGGATATTATCCCATAGGTCGTTGATTCACCAATGATCTTTACGTTTTGAACTTATGCCATATGGTTTCATTCTAGTGAGGGCAAAAAAACTGCGCTGGAAAGTCTAAGGCTATTTTCTGGTCTTCTAGCTTATGGGAAAGACATCATTTTACCTTTATTTCTTTCTTTCTTTTTGAAAGGAACCGTGCACCAGCAATTTTCTATGTCATTCAGTTGTGAAAAAAAAAATGTTAACTATAAGTTCGGATAATCTAGAAGTGCTAAGACAAAAGAAAATGTGATTGTAGCGAAAACGCTGAGTAACTTCACTCCACAAGTGCGGTCATCAGGCGCGACTTTACAGATTCCAGTGGATCGAGTCTTACACTATTCTTGATCTATCCTATCACAATTAACTTGATTAAGTCGGATGAAATATTCACTTTACTAGGATTGAGCCATTGTCGACAGGCTTTACTGATTTGTGAAACAAACTCTTTGTAGGTAGTATGAGATTGTTTTCTCAAATTACGGAATTTAATCCTATAGGGTTTTGGCACAAGTTTGTATGCACAGAGAATTTTATCTTTGACATTATCATACGCAATCACAGCGATAGTCAACAACATATAAACTTCTTGAACATTCCCTATAATTCTGGTGTTTTAGTTGTTGTTGTTGTTTTTTATAATTAATAGAATCCTCCTGGTTCTTTCTCTAAGAACGTCAGTAACAGTCAGATGTATCGTGTAACATCGAAACAATCTTCATTCAGTTAATATCACCGTTTCTTTCGTGGTTACATTGTGCAGCTGCATGGGCTACTAGTTTCATTTACACCTCGTCCTGAATTTTCTGAGCCTCAATTTGCTGGGCCTCTTTTCATCTACCTATGTTCTGAGTCTCTATTTCCAATTCTTTCAATTTAATTTGAGCCTCTAGGTCAGAAGAGTGTAAAATTCATTCCATTGTTTTCATAGACAATATATTCTTTTCTGATAATGCGTTGACAATCTCCGTAAATATTTAACTATACCTATGCATTTATTTATGTATTTTATCTATTATGCATTTATTTGTGTATTTTATCTATTATTTATATTATTATATTCTTTATTTATTCATTTATCTATCTATTATCATTATGATTTTTTTTTCGCATCCGACCTAGATATGGACCAAAAAATTTCCTGTCGTCATGCTCCGCCTTTGTAATATTTTTGTAATACATCTTACCCCATTTATCTAACCTTATATTGCATTTTATGACTATCTATATTAGTTCACACGTTTCGGCAAGTTTTACATAATCAACGTCAGGATTTTGAACGAAAGATTCAACATCAAATGACATGATTTACAAAATTGTGTTGAAAAACTTGCCTTGATTATTCCCTCTGGCCAAGACGAAGGTCAGCAATTGATGACGAACAGAGGTAAGTTGAAAATGTTCCCAGTGATGAATTTATATTTATTTTGACATTGATGCGAGGATATTCGAATGAAGACATTCAATTAAAACAAATATTATATATTTCTTAGACTTTTACCTAAATTTAGACTGAGGCTAAAAAAGAAATCATCTTTGGATAAATGAAAAAAAAATTGTCATTTTTTTCAAAGAAGTAAAACAGCTTATGATTTAAGAAATATTCATTTAGATTTAGATAAGTTTGAATATTTAGATTTAAGATATTCAACTGGAAATTCAGATAGATTTTAGTTAACATATTATTTTAGGAAGAGTTGACTGTTCTAGTTCAACTGTCACTGGCTAGTCGACAGAACACTAAGACTACTATCATCTCTCCACTTCGTACAAAAAAGCAGAATTACCAACCAAACCAGTGGGTGGCCACTGAAAAACTGAATGATATAAAACAAAAATAAATTTTACAAAAATATGTTTGTTTTTTATATAATTAATTTTTCTAACATTATGTATGAAAAACAATCTCACTCGAACGACCACCATTTCCCTGCTCACAAATACAGACTCTTCCCACAGCACTTTCCATGACCGTATGAATTATTTTGGCATTCACGTTCACCTAATTTGATGACACCAGAATTCTTTTTGTGGGGCTACCTGAAAGACCAGGTTTACGTAAATAAACCTCGAACAATTCAAGAACTTAAGAAAGACATTAAAGCCGAAAGAACATAAACAAACTTCGAACAATTCAAGAATTTAAGGAGAACATTAAACCCAAAACCCGACGTGTAGGACCTGAACCCTTGCGTGCGATTATGGGAAATGCTGTGGAGAAAGTCTGTATTTGTGAGCAGGAATATAAAGGGAATCGAGTGAGATTTTTCACACATAATACTGAAAAAATCCATGAATTATATTTGAAAATAAGATATTAAAAATGTGTTTGTAAAACTTATTTCTGTTTTATATCATTCAGTCTCTCAATGGCCACCCTGTATAGATACCCTTGACTTATTAAACCAATATATGAAATATAAGATAACCCGCGATAGCGGCGTGAGATTATCTATAAGGGTAGACATGTTAGTAAATCATAGTCCCTAACAACAACAACACCTATCACTGGTAATCTAGATAACCGACACTGGCTGAGCTCTTCCTGGTCTAAACTCTTCACCTCCGATTACTTTGCAGACAAAGATGATCCGAAGTCTTTGGATGGTGCGAGGGCTCGGTGCCTGTGTGGCATCGCTGGTAGCACTGTGCCTGACTCTCCACTACGATCTTAGACTTGACCCTTTCGACTTGGCCTCCGTGGGTGCCGAGGCCGGTGAGGTGAGATCCTCTCTCCTACTTATACGGTCATTGCAAGTTACAACGGACTTTTGTGTTGGTTGTAAGTTACAACGGACCTTTGTGTTGGTTGTAAGTTACAACGAACCTTTGTGTTGGTTGTAAGTTGCAACGGACTTCTGTCGTTGTTACCAGCGACAATGAACGTCTGCGGCTGTTCTAGACAGCAAAGAGCTTCTGTAACCCTTTTAAGTTAAAACAAAATTTTTGTGGACGTTGCAGTCGTTGTAAGTTACAACTGACTTCTATCCCCTTTGTAACTTACAACTGACTTCTGTGGCAACAAATTATAATGGACTTTTGACTTCTGAGATAAAATCCTAAAGTCCTTTGTAATTTGCAAAACTATGTAATGTATGGCGAATTGGAATTTAAAGCAGGCAGAGAAGAGAATTTTAAACGTGTTTGAGATGAAGTGTGAGAAGTAGGATGACGGGGATGGAGTGAGAAATGAGGAAGTGAGGAGAAGAGCGGAGGTAGAAAGATAGTTGTTAGAGAGAAATAATCAAAGAGTTTTGGAATGGCTTTGGGTTTATGGAAAGAATAATTTAAGAAAGACTAACAAAAAAGTATGGGAGGTAGAGGTGGATGGAGTGAGCTTGAGTGGAAGATCGAGATGAAATGGACGGATGGAGTGAAGAGGGCCTTGGTATAAGGGAAGTGTCTGTCGAGTAAGGAAGGGAGAGGGACAGAGATAAGTACGAATAGAGAATGGTTGTGAGTGGATGACAAATTGACACTTACTGAAGGGATTTCTT
>NC_134777.1:7625902-7628402 GCF_046742065.1 Oratosquilla oratoria
GTAGTCGATGTTAAATGTAAATCCTGAAAGCGCTAGTTTTTTTTTTTTTTTTTTTTTTTTTTTTTTTTTTTTAGTCACTTCAATTTGTGTCGTTTTCTCGCAGGAGACTTCCCTATAAATGAGATGCCAACCGATGCCACATGTGAACTCTGAAAAAGAATCTTATTTTATGTATTTTCTTTCATTCACTTGTACATTTATCTATTTGTTCATTTATCTATTCATCTATCTATCGATTTACATATATATTTATTTATTTTTTATTTATTTATTTGTTTATTCATTTATTTATCTATTGGGTCAGTTCTTTTTTTTTTTTTTTTTTCAGGAGACATCCCTGTATTTTTTTGTTTTCTTCCTCTGTCCTCTGCAGGTTCCAAGCCAGCAAGGCGAACGTGGGAGGCACCAAAGATGACCACGAGCAGGCTGAGTACCTCCACGACCTCTGGAGCCAGCAGGGCCTGGACGAAGTCCATATGACGCCTTACGAACTGCAGTTCTCCCACCCTGATCCGGAGAAGCCCAACAAAGTGAGCAAAAAAAAAGAAAAAAAAAATCTAATATTAAGTAACACTTCCTCGCTGCTCACGAAGTGTCCATCAAGGTCCCTTGGAGTCGGAGGTGTTTATCAACCTTTGTAATTTACTGTGAATGACTAGCAGCCTTTGTAACCCACTTCTAAACCACCTTTGTAACGCTTCCTCGCTGCTCACGAAGTGTCCATCAAGGTTCCTTGGAGTCGGAGGTGTTTATCGACCTTTGTGATTTACTGTGAATGACTAGCAGCCTTTGTAACCCACTTGTAAACCACCTTTGTTTTTTGTATTCTTCGACAGGTGTACCTACTTGACGAGAACGACAACGTCAAGTTTACTTCGACGATTTTAGAAGAACCTATCGACAGCCAAGAGTATGATGATTCGATTCCTCACGGGTTCCTCGCCTTTGCTCCTGCAGGAACGATTGTTACTGTAAGAGTTCCTTTACTTTCGTTCCTCCTTGGGTCCTGAAGTGAATAAACAATGTATACAAGTTGAACACTAAAGAATGAAAACTATGAAATAAAATGAAAAGGGGAGGGAGAATGAAGGAAGGAAGAGTGAGAAAGGAGGAAGAGATGGACAGGGAAAAGGAACAGAAAAGTCAATGGAAAGAGGAACGAGAAGGGAAGGGAAAGGGAAAGGAAAGAATGGAGAAGAAAATAGGGAAAAAAGAAGAAGAGAAGAAGGTGAACGGAAACGGAGGGAAGGGAAGAACAGAAATGAGGTGACGGGAGAAAAGAATGGAGGTATTGGGAAAAGGGAGAGGAGGAAAGAGAAAAAAGAAAGAAGAGGAGAAAGAGGTAAGGATTAGAGCGAAGGGAAGAGAGTGGGAGAGGAAGGGAAGAGTAAAGGGAAGAGGAGGGGAAGTGTAGACACAACCACAGTTTTGTGGTATTTCCTCGCAGCCCCAAAAAATAAATAAATAACAATAATAATATAAACAAACAAATAAATAAATAACAATAATGATAAAAATAAATCGATCAATAAATTAATAAATGAATAAACGTTAAAGGGAAGAGGAGGGGAAGTGTAGACACAACCACAGTCTTGTGACATTTCCTCACAGCAAAAAAATAAATAAATAAATAACAATAATAATAAAAACAAATAAATAGATAGATAAATAAATAACAATAATAATAAAAATAAATAGATCAATAAATGAATAAATAAATAAACGTTAATAAATAAATAAACATGAATAAATAAACAAACATAAATAGATAAACGTAAGATAAACATAACTAAACAAACAAACAAATAAAAAGATAAATAGATAAACGTAAATAAATAAATAAATGAATAAACGTAAATAGATAAATATAAATAAACAAACAAACAAACAAACAGATAAATAAATGAAAAATAATAATATCATCATTTAAGATCAAGTAATCAAATTACTGTACTTGGCCCGATAGGTAGCACAGACCGACATATTTTGTTCCACCTAATATCAAACGAGGTCAAAGGGGCCAATCCTTGACTTCAAGGAGTTAACCATAGATATCCTAGCGTCGTCTTTAATTATTTCATTCTGTCGAGCGCCGGACGACTTTATTGAAATTAAGGATTAAAGATTATATATACATCATGTGTATGGGGGGTATGTGTGTGTGTGTGTGTGTGTGTGTGTGTGTGTGTGTGTGTGTGTGTGTGTGTGTGAGCGCCCGCGCGCGCGGGTGTGGTCAAGCATCAGATGACTCATTAGGGCTAAAAGTCAACAATCGAATTAAAAATAAAAAATAAAAAATAAATATATAAATAAATAGATAAATAAATAAAATAAATAAATAAAACTGAATGTACCTGATGACATAGTGACTGGCATACATAATTTCTTGGTAACAGAAGGAGCTGGTGTATGCCAACTACGGCCAGTTCGACGACTTTGAGGAGCTTCTGCGTCAGGGCATCGACGTCAGAGGGCGAGTGGTCATCATTCGCCTCGCCAG
>NC_134777.1:7630902-7633402 GCF_046742065.1 Oratosquilla oratoria
TAACTTATGATATAACGTCATTTTAGACAGATACCCTTTACGGCATACTGTTCCAGCCAGTCTTGCAATTCATTGCTCCACAGTACACCCGTGTTCAGGTGGGATGATTTAACGAACATTTCGCCACGGACGTTTGGGCCATCATTCTCAACCTTTCCCAGTGTTCCATCCCCCCCCTTCTCCTCCTCCTCTCCTCCTCCTCCTCCTCCTCCTCCTCTTCCTTACCCCCCCTTCTTCTTTTCTCTCCCCGTTCCCTCCTTTCCCTTTATTTAATCTCAAGCATATGTATCTCAACTTGTACTTGAAAAAGCTGTAATAAGCGAAACGTCGTACAAATAAAGGCTCCGTCCTCATATGGTGTTTAACTCGTTGACGAGATTTGTTTTGATGAAGTCCTCACTGGCTCGCGTTTTCAATTGCGCCTCTTGGTCCTATTCAAAACAAGTCCTACTCTCAGAAAAATAAGTTCAAATTGTATTAGGAGACACATATTGTCATTGCGGAAAAATATCTAGTTATATAATACTCTTAGATTGTAACTATTTTCTATATTTGACCTTCAGATCAGTAGCGATAAGAAAGGGTATAAGGGCAAGCTATAAAACTTATACCAAATATCGAAAACAAATTATACGAAAAACGCATAAAACATTTTCATTTTCTCTCTAAAAAAAAAAAGTAGAGATTCCCAGGGGACCTGATATTGGTATTTAAGTTCTCAAGAGAAGTTGATAACAAAATATATGAACATATTTTCACACTAGATACTTACAATACAAAAAAATTATAACTTCAGTCCTCATGACGTAAATTAGGTTTAAAAGTAGACAGTAACAATTTCGAAGAATTGACGATAAAATGAGTGGTAAGTTGGTGAGATGAACACCGAGAATCGTTGAAGTTTTAATTACTGACGTTTTGCTCTTAACAGAACTTCTGAAGACGCTCTGTTAAGATCAAAACGCCAGTAATCAAAACTTCAACGATTTTCGGTGTTTATCTCACCACTCTACCACTCAGTAACAATTTCGCCAGTCGCTGTTTCAATGAAAAATAAACTTCTCGAATTAAGAATCGTCTGTATAAAATTCTAACCAATATACCGTAATATCTACCAGATGCTTATTTTGATTGTTTTATTTACCCGTTCGTGTGCTTATTTTTTATTTTTCTGCATCCGATTCCGTTAAGGACTAAGGGTTTAACCTTTCGTCCTCTTTCTTGCTTTGTTACTCTTATCCACCGTGATTTATCAGATAAAAACTCTTGTGAGTCAGGCAAGGCCATGTGAGAGAGGTGCGCAATTCTTTACGTAATAAGTCGCTTTCAGCGAATTCATATCACTTGTGTTGTTTTCACCGACATTTCTACCGGAATACATAGGATGAGCATAAAGTCTTTCCCTGATTTTAGAAAAATTTCAAACCAAATCTGAGCAATATAGAACAATTAATTTTTGACATATTTATAGCAGATGTCTAGAAGTTTTTAATCATATAAACATGAAGTTCAGTAAATACCGACATGGGTTTTTTTTGTCGTCGCAATGAGTACATCTAAACGATATTCAATTTCACGTCATGTGTTTTGAAACGTCTCCAGTCTCACAGATGCGATTGCTTTGGTAACCTTTGCCTTCAGTGTTTGAGGAGCTCAAACTGTTGCATAGTACAGTTTATCCTTCACATACTCCCAGAGAAAAAAGTCAAAGGGAGTAACGTCTGAAAGTAATCATATCTGTAACATTAGAGATGTTTCAAAACACGTGACGTGAAATGTTTATAGTAATCAGCGAAAGACTTAATACTCTCCCTGCATATTTAATCCTTTCGGTCCCTACAGACTATCAGATTTTTATTCTTGTTAATGCCAAACGGTTTTAATCAGCTAGGAACCGAAAGCTTTTGAAAAAGAAAATACCCAAACAAATTCAAATGTGCACTATTTGCGACGAACAGAAAATAAAAAAAAATCTTTGTTTCGCAAAATTTGTATAATCATGAAAGAGCATCACGTTCAGGTAGTTCATAAGATTAAAACAAATAAATTAAAAATATAAAACAATTATGATAACGAGTGCATGAGAAATCTTGGGGAATGCGACGCCTGGTCAACATGTATGAGTCTCCCATCAGAAGGCCTGTCGGTTTCACGACGTTAGGCCTCATCGTGTGGCCGACCGATTCCAGGAACGGCCGTCGTTGTTATCCGTCTAAAATATTCTGCGCATTTTCGTTTCCATAAAGAAAAAAATGTAGACCTACAGGGAATGATTTCTAGATGTAAAGATGCATTTTCTTTCGATAAAATCCACATTTCTAGACGCGTTCCTCTCGTTTTCTTTTGATTTCCATGATTCCCTGCCCGTTTTCAGGGATCCTTCGGATTACCATCCAGACACGGAGGCCGGCATTCCAGCTTACCCGAAGTCCATCTGGCTCCCCGGCACTGGAATCCAGCGCGGAACTCTTCTGTGGCATGACGGAGACCCAACGACCCC
>NC_134777.1:7645902-7665902 GCF_046742065.1 Oratosquilla oratoria
ATCGAGTGGATCGAGGAGTACCTGAAGGTCTTCGAGTCCAGGGCTGTCGCTTTCATGAATGTGGACATAGCCATGATGTACAACTACAACTTGATCATCTCCGCTACACCGCTTATGTATAAAATAATCACAGCGGCTACAAAAGAAGTAAGAAACAGTTCGTAATTTCATTCATTTGATCTATTCGTTTATTCACTTATTCGTTTATTTGCATATCTTTTCATCTGAAAGAGGAGAGGATGGACTCAAAGCACAAATGAAGCAAGCTTGTCGCGATTCTCCCACTTGTAGTCGTGTGCTGCACTTTAAGCTTTCTGATCTATCTAATTCCTAACTTTTTTCATATAGTTGAAGAGACACAAATGTGTTAAGCTACTAATCAAGGTCTTGATTTTCTCGACCCCCAGATCCCGGCTCCTGATCCTTCTCTGGGATATTCGACTCTATGGGATCATTATTCCAGTAGAGTCAGGCAGTCGTCTCCGGATCTCTATGACGTCAAACTCGGGTCGATCAGCGAACACGGGCCCTTCCATCAGAGACTAGGTGTTCCGACCTCCTACATGGTCTGGTATATCAACTTCGTAAGTATCCTTTTATATATATATATATATATATATATATATATATATGTTTATATATATATATGTTTATATATATATAAAACAAGGCATCGGCTACGCCGGGGGTGCCTTGGACTGCGGCGCTTGCTCGCTTCGCTCGCGTCAGGGCTTTTCTTTGGCCGACGCAACGTAAGTCTCCAATTTTTTGTGGAATATAATGTATTCTGAAATACTTCGAGAACAGACTTGGGCCGATCAGCAAACATGGATCCTTCTGCTAAATACTGTGTTCAGACGTTGTACATATTTTGCTACATCAACAAGTTATCGAGTCAATTTATCAAAAAACAAAACTATACTTTAGGCAGTCAGCAGTCCTGTTTACCCCTTTCCTTAGATCATGCATAACAATTTCCCGTACTCCCCGTGTGTAATATGCTTATATGTATTCCCTTTTTTCTCTATCTATCTCCAAAACCTATGCTCTGATTGACAGGAGGATTCCAACTGGTCGGATTACCCTCTCTATCACTCGACCTACGACGATTTCAACTTTGTGAAGACGTATTTGGACCCTGATTTCAGTTACCACTTGGCCCTCGCTCGCCTTTGGGCCCTTACAGGCCTGGGCCTCGCTGATAACCCCGTCTTGCCCATGGACCCCGAGGATGAGTCCGAGGTCCTCAGGAAGATCTTTGTCGAACTAAAGGAAGAGTACGGAGACGCACTCAAAGCGAAAGACATTTCTCTCGGCAAGTTAGATTTTAAAGTCATTGCTGTAATGTTTTTGTTTTCTTTGATATACAGTTATGGATAAAGTTTTCTTTTTTTGGAGTGCACGTGGGGTAAATGTTAATGTATTCTGTTTTGAATTGTAGGTGGTACAGAGAAAACTAAGGATATGGCTTCCTCAGAGGCGAAACGATAGAAAAATAAATACTCTAGTGCATCCTGAGTTTTCTCTCACTACCTGCAATTCCTCCTGTCTCTATACTACATTTTATTTTATTTACTTGTTTATAAATTTGAAATGTTGATCCTCCACAAATACTTAAAAAAATACATTAAAATTAAGAGGATACCTTTTATATAGTATTCTTTATTTAATATAAAACACCACTGAAGTCAGTTTCTAAACAAATAAGATGTATTTTAATCATCTTTGTTATTCTATTTTACAGCTCATCTCGAAAAATACATAGAAAAATTTACTGAAGCTGCCAAAGATTTTAAAGTGAGGTTGGAAGAAGTTGAAAATATTAGGTAATGACAACAAAAAATGTTTCTGCTTATAACTGTCTTCTTCTTCATGTTTCGTTTCTTATATATATATATATATATATATATATATATATATATATATATATATATATATATATATATATATATATATATATATATAATTTTTTTCTATCATTCGTGCTCTTCTAATTGTGTATATTATTTTGCCTCTTCTTCATCTTCCTCTTTCTCTCCTTGTTCATCTTCGTTTTCTTCTTTTTTATCATAGGCATAAAACTTTCAACATATTCTTCTTCTTTTTGTTGTTGTTGTTGTTGTTCTTCTTCTTCTTCAGATTCTTCTTCTCCTCCTCCTTCTCCTCCTCCTCCTTCTTCTTCTTTATCTTCTTAATTCTTCTTTTTCTTCTTATCTATTCTTCTTCTTCATCTTTTTCTTCTTCTTCTTCTTCTTCTTCTTCTTCTTCTTCTTTTACTTCTTCTTCTTCTTCTTCTTCTTCTTCTTCTTCTCCTTCTTCTTCTTCTTCTTCCTCTTCAGATTCTTCTTCTTCAGATTCTTCCTCTTCTTCTCCTTCTTCTTCTTCTTCTTTTTCTTCTTATTTCTTCTTTTTCTTCTTATTTCTTCTTCTTCTTCGCGTTCTTCTTCTTCTTCTTCTTCGCGTTCTTTTTCTTCTTCTTCTTCTTCTTCTTCTTCATCTTCTTCTTCTTCTTCTTCGCGTTCTTCTTTTTTTCTTCTTCTATCTTCTTCTTCGCGTTCTTCTTCTTTTTCTTCTTCTATCTTCTTCTTCTTCGCGTTCTTCTTCTTCGCTTTCTTCATCTTCTTTTTCTTCTTCTATCATCTTTTCTTCTTCTTCTTCTTCTTCTTCTTCTTCTTCTTCGCGTTCCTCTTCTTCTTCTTCTTCGCGTTCTTCTTCTTCGCGTTCTTCTTCTTCTTCACGTTCTTCTTCTTCTTCTTCTTCTTCTTCTTCTTCTTCTTCTTCTTCTTCTTCTTCGCGTTCTTCTTCTTCTTCTTCTTCTTCTTCTTCTTCTTCTTCTTCTTCTTCTTCTTCTTCTTCTTATTTCTTCTTCTTCTTCTTCTTCTTCTTCTTCTTCTTCTTCTTCTTATCTCTTCTTTTTCTTCTCCTTCCCCTTCTTTCCTCTGCACAGCCTCAGCCACATGGTTCCCACCACTCCCACCTTCACCAACATTTTGAGTATTTTAAATGTGTATAAATATGTTTACTTCAACTCAGGAACATCAAATGTTTATTCGATAAAGAATTTTGAAAAAAAAATCCAGCTGAGGTGGTGACAGAAATTAGTGTTCAGCGTTTTCTGATGATAGGAAATAATGACATCAGGTCTGCCACTGCATTATCTCGTTTTTTTTTTTTTTTTTGTCTATTCTATTTCTTTCTTTTTTCTGTTTCTTTTATCTATATTTCATTTTCTTTTTTCGTTTTTTCTTTTGCCTTTCGTTTATTTTATTTTTCTTTGTTTTCTTATCTATTACATTGTTTCATTTTATTTTCTATTTCTAATTTAATTTTTATTTCCTTTTCTAGTTTTCCCTTTTTTTTTATTTTCTCTTTTACTTTCCATTTCCTTTCCTTTTTTCGTTACTTTCACTTTTCTTTCCTCTCCCAGCTCTTCCTTTCCCTTTTTTCTTCTTTTCATTCTTTGTTCCGACCGACATGGCCTAAAAGGCCTCTTGCTAGATATTGATAATTAATGTTTTTATCTCTTTCGCTTCCTCGGCAGCCCTCTGAAGGCCCGACAGCTGAGCGACCAGCTGATGCAGCTGGAAAAGTGCTACCTGGACGACGAAGGCCTTCCACAACGTCCTCACATGAAGTAAGAATCAACAGTATACCATACTCTTGGTCGTTTTCACAGTCACTACGTTTGGCTCGAAACCTTACGATCACACAGACACTTAGTTAATCTATTTATCTATATACCGGTATTCTTTTATTTTATACCCTCCTTACTGTCTCCAAACATTGTCTCTGCATCATCTTATCATCTTGTCATAGCCTTTTGATATCCGTCTAACATGTCCCCAACGTCCTCATATGAAGTTAGAATCAACAGTATACCATACTCTTGGTCGTTTTCACAACCACTACGTTTGGTTCGAAACCTTCCGATCACACAGACCAGCCGACTTAGTTAATCTATTTATCTATATATTCTTTTATTTTATACCCTCCTCACCGTCTCCAAACATTGTCTCTGTATCATCTTATCATCCTTTTGATGGCTTTTTAACATCTTTCTAAGATCTCCCCAACATCTTTAGATCCTCCTAACACCCTCCTACCATGATCCCAACGACCTCTTAGTACCTTCTTAATACAGTATATCTCTCAGCACCCCTAACATCCCCCTAAAACTATTCCAACATCATCCTTACATCCTCCAAGCATCCTTCTAAATATTTTCAACATCCACATAACATCCTCCAAAACTTCTGAAGTCTTGAGATACTAATATATTCGGATCATCATCCTTACATTCTACTAACAACCTCCTAAAATCCTCCTCCTAACAACTGGCTGCATGATTTTTTTTTATGAAGTCTATATTTTTGTGTGGGACTTTATTTTATCGAAACACATACTAACCAGAATCACGTAGCATTTTTTTATGATCGGAGAATGATGGTCACCTCTAGGGTCGAGTTTATTCCTGACCGGTTTCGCTTATAGTTTCTTCAGAGGATTGATGAAGAAGCTATAAGCGAAACTCGGCCCTAGACCCGTGTCTTTCTCTTTCACCTTTTTCAAACCTGTCACAATGTTTCAACAAATACAAACTCACTCGTGTCTTTTCCCCCCAGGAACCTTATATTCGGAACGGACAACTTCAACCAATACAACAACTGGATGTTACCCGGACTACGAGACGCCCTGTGGAGCGCCACTCACTGCCGAGGGCTCCAGGTGGCGACGATGAGGGAGATCCTCTCCCCGGCCAGCTGTGAGATGTACTGGGACCAGGTGAAGCAACAGCTGGGTGCGGTGATATACGCTATCCATTCGGCGACACTAATGATCAAGGATCCAAAGGGATTCTGAAGAAAATATTCTTGAAGAGTCCAGGCCAAGGCTTGATACGTGTAGAGGTATACATACACATGCGCGCGCTAGCAAGCAAGCGAGCATGCACATTCACACACACATACACACACACACACACATGGATTCTATTCAGTTTCGAGTGTACTTTACTGATGTAACATTTTAAACCGTATGTATATATGTATGCATCTATGTATATATGTATGTATGTATGTATGTATGTATGTATGTATGTATGTATGTATGTATGTATGTATGTATGCCTGTATGTATGTATGTATGTATGTATGTATGTATGTATGTATGTATGTATGTATGTATGTATGTATGTATGTATGTATGTATGTATGTATGTATGAATGTATGTATGTATGTATGTGTGTATGCACGTATGTATGTATGTATGTATGTACGTACGTATGTATGTATGTTTGCACGTATGTATATATGTATGTACGTACGTATGTACAGTATGTATGTATGTATGTATTACCTCCTTTATGGTTAAAGTTATTTGTGTCAATTAAAGTATATCACTGTAATAACAATTAAATATATAATTTCACAGTTCTAATATACCATGGACCAGTTTCAGACGTCTGCATTAATGTATCACCTGTTTACATAAAACTCGAACGTGTTTCGTTGAGAGCAAAGTATTTGGGTCCAAACAATCAGGGATCCAGATTCGATTCCTGGATGGTTACGAAGTCAAGGGTTCTCCACCTGCTTTCTCATGTGTCCTATACTTATGCAGTGCTATTTCATAACCCGCCGAAGAGTCTTTCGACACTAAATAAAATCGTACATTCACCAACTATTAATGATCTAACCTGACCTAACCTAACTTAATCTAACCTAACCTAACCTAACCTAACTTAACCTAACCTAACCTAACTTAACCTAACCTAACCTAACTTAACCTAACTTAACCTAACCTAACCTAACTTAACCTAACCTAATCTAACCTAACCTAACTTAACCTAACCTAACCTAACCTAACTAGTCACTGAGGACTAGAATTTCTTATACACTATTTTTGTGTCCCCTCAGTGTGGAAATTTGTAGTAGACGAGGTGACTCATTTCCAATTCACATTCCACCATGTCCAGAGTGTTTGTTAATACAATAAACAAAACGTCAGAGAACTGCTATGGAAAGAAACGACTCATGTGTTTTCTTATACCATCCTTAGTGATATTTCTGGTGTAATATACTAATATTTCTTACCCGTCTCTCCTATGTAGCGAATACCAAAATTGCCGCAACCAAAGTCATAAACAACTCCCGTTTTGTTCTTTTCCTCCTCCGTGTCTTTCACCTTAGTCAAAGCCCCATGTAGCGTATTGGTGGGCTTGTGAACATCCTCTACCCCGTGCTTCCATTTTATGACACTTTGTAATTTGTAATTAATTATGACACTTTGCAATTTGTAATTAATTTCTTTGTCTCAAAATTGGTTTGTTTTGTTCATTTGGATTTGTACTGTAGCTATAGAGTGCAATGTTATATTTTTTCGGGTTTGCGATATTTGTTCCTTTTTGTTCTTTTTATCACTTCTTTTATTTCGGTGGACACTTTATACAAATCCTGTAATTAATTTCTTTGTGTCATTCAGAATTGGTGTTGGTTTTGTTGTTTTTATTTGTATTGCAGCTATAGAGTACAGTGTAATTGTGTCGGGTTTGTGATGTTTGGTTCTTGTTCTTTTTGCTCTTTTCGTTCCTTCCTTTTATTTCTGTGGTCCCATTGTTATGACACTTTAGCAAACCTCTTAATTTCTGCATGTCATTCAGGACTTTTTTTATCATTTGTATTGTAGCTACAGAGGAGCGAATAATAGGCAGAAACATGGAAAGGGGATTTTGTCCGATGTGAGATTCTGTCATCATTAGCTTTTTGGATCTTGGTACCAGCATGTTCTTGCCTCTTATATATAATTTTGTAATCCTTTCTCCATGTCGGGGAGTTTTACTAGTGTGAAATTCTGTTAAAATTGCAACTCTGTTCTATCTGGTGGGACCTGTCCCAGGGAACACCGGTACACTATTTAACTGATTCCTTTTGCTGACAATGTATAACCCTGTGTTCGAAACGTCGGTAGTAAATTCTGTTACTCTGAGTCTAGTGTTTGAAAGTATGTACTGTATGTATGTATGTATGTATGTATGTATGTATGTATGTATGTATGTATGTGTGTGTGTGCGTATGTATGTATGTATATATGTATGTATGTACGAATTCATACATCTCATCATTTGCCCAATGTCACTTTGCATGCGGGACTGGATCTGTTCACGTCTTAACTCCTGAGCCCAGTGATCCTCAAATCTTTCCCATAAGTTTTCCCTTTTTACGTTACTCCTAGACGTATTTAAAAAAAAAATCAGGAGGGCACTTTGCGATTTTATTGTCGTGGTCTAACGACTGTATTCAGTTAAGGGAAAAGATCCTAACTCTGAAAATTTGATAAAATATTACCCTGATTCCTTTTCGTCACATTTAGATTTTTAGTTAATCAGTGTAAGCAAAGGACAACGTTTTGCCAAATCAGATCATCAAAAACAGTTTATTATGGAACTCAGATTTATACACAGTATATTGAAAAGTCCAGATCACTGCAGACTCTAGTGACTTCTGTAATATTTCACTGACCCCTTCCGACAGGATGTCACTTTTCTTTATGTTCTGACTAAAGCCAGTGTGTAATATTTGTTTCCGTGTCAGAAGAAGAAGAAGAAGAAGAAAAGGAAGAAGAAGAAGAAGAAGAAGAAGAAGAAGAAGAAAAGGAGACGGGGGACCCGGTGCTAACTTCCCACGTAAAGGAGATAAAAGGAGTAGAACCTGTTACGAAGCATGGACAAGGAAGTGATGCAGACCTCAACTGAGGTCCGTGCACCTTGATGCATCACCTCCTTACCAACCTCATCATCGAGTATTGCAACACTTGAATATGACCTTTCTTCTTAGACATTACTGTAACCGCGTGGGCGTTTGGGCTGCGGCGCTATTCGCTTCGTTTTCGGGTGCTTCGGCCTATCAAACATGAGAAACAATACAACAACAAACACCAATGTGCTTTTTATTATCTGACAACAACACGATGCTTTAACTTTTTTGGAGTATGTGCCTGCGTCAGGATATTCTTCAGCGTCATGGCCATCTCGCTGCCTCTTTAGGCTGAATATCATCTTCTTTAGCACATTTAGAGTTTCGTTCACATGTTCTTGGTTCTTTTTTAGCCTTTCGTTCACTTCTTGGTTCTTCTTTAGCCTCGTGTTCAGTTCTTCTTGATGTGTTTTGAAGTCCTCCATAACGTTCATGAAATCCGACACATCCTCATCTTTGTTTTCAACACGAAGGACGTATTCTGGGAGAATCATCTCTTCGGCCTGTTTTTTCGATTAGCTCGTCAATGTAGAAATAATCCAAACACGGTTCTTCTTCAGATTTCATATCAGAATAACAATAATAGACTCACAGGCCGCTTCGCGCAGACGGGCCCCGGTGTACCCAAATGTCACCGGACCAGATCAGACCGTGAAATGAAGAGAAAAATCAATGAAAAGATGATCATATATATATATATATATATATATCTGTATATATATATATATATATATATATATATATATATACATATATATATATAGATCAATATATATATATATATATAAACATATATATATGTATGTATGTATATATTCAAGTAAAAATATTTTTGGGGTCTTTATGAATTTGGAAAAGGCTTACGACAGGGTAGACAGGAAGGCACTGTGGGAGGTTTTGAAGATACATGGGATTAGGGGAAAGCTGTTAAGGGCAGTCAAGAGTTTATACAAGGGTAGTAGAGTCTGTGTTAAAATTTCGCATCCGACCTAGATATGGATCAAAAGGTCTCCTGTCGGCATGCTCCGCCTTTGTAATCCTTTGTAAATTGGAAATGGAGAGAGCGAGCAGTTTGAGGTAAAGGTAGGACTGTTTCAGGGCTTTGTCATGTCGCATTGGCTGATCAATGTTCACATGGATGGGGTGGTGCTGGAGGTAGAGGCGAAGGTAATGGAGAGGGGACTGGAGATGTTAAAGAAAATGGAGAAAGGTGGGAGGTGAGCCAGTTGTTGTTTGCTGACGACACTGCGGTTGTGGCAGGGTCAGAGGGGGGATTAAGGGAGTTAGTGACGTGGTTTGGGAAGGTATGTGATAGGATAAATTTGAAGGTAGATGTGGATAAAAGTAACGTGATGAGATGTACAAGGGGCTCAACTCTGATATATAATGCTTCTAAGATTGGGAGGTGTCTATTTTTTTATTTTTTTTTACATATTTCTAAAATCTCGGTATTATCTAGGACATTTCTCCTCTTTTTTGGGGGGGAGGGGGATCCTGGTGTGGTGTGATATTAAAGGCGACGGGATTACCTCATTGTCGTCATACCAATATAGGTGGAGGAGAGTGTTTCACAGTTCCCTCGAGTATTTTTGAACCTAGAGATGATATGTGACTTCTGAAGTACATTGCTGTCTTGGTGGGGGCTGTTCTTAAACAGGGAATGGTTTGTTTTCTTTGTCTTATGATAGATCTCCAAATCAAGTATTTTCTCTGGGTTGACAGGCTTGATGTTCCTCTTGATAATTTGTTTCATTGTGCGTTCTTCCTCTTTGTGGACTGATGAAAATGTAGATTTATAGCAGATTTTGATTTTCCCTTTATTTTGGTTATTGTTATTACCATTTTACCCACCAAACATTTTCTTCTTGGTCTGGTAGTTGATATCTTTCTCACTGGACCCATTGTTGATGAACACTTGAGTGGACTGCTCAATTCCGTTGTGTACTTATTTTCAGGTGTTATAGCGGATGAGTGATCTCCGAATGTAGGCACCTATGGTGGAGTCCTTATATTTGTGAAGGCACTCACTTAAACCTTTGAGGTAGTGTCCAGGATTGGTAGGCTTGGTGGGCTTTAACACTTCTGCGTTGAAAGAATATTTAACTTCTTTCACGAGGAGGTCGAGGAAGGACACGCTTCATCAGAGCTGTCTTTCATAGTGAACGAGAGGGTTTCTTGTAGTAGAAATCAAAGTTTTTCAACGTCAGTACTGTTCTTGGTCTTAACAAAAATGTCGTCAATGTATCGACAGTAGATATCAATTTTTTTCTGAAACCCATGAAGAAATTTGCCATTAGTACTCCAAGGGGGGATCCCATTGCTACACCATCCATTTGGTAGTACTTGTTTCCGGGGGGTCAATTTAAGGGGATTACTTTTGTGCAATGCTCGAGTAGTCCGCATAGTGTAGGGTTTGGGATGTCCAGGTTTGGTGTAAAATCATTGCAGTCTACTCGGTCGATGATGTAACTGATGGTGGAATTTACGGAAATGTTTATGTATAACCCTTCAACATCGAGAGAAGCGGTTCTTCCTTTAGGAGAGTTGGTCTTAAGAATGTCGAGGAAGTCGGATGTTGATTGGTGGTAGGTTTGTAGGGGGTCAGGACGGTACATAGTTTCTTATCAAGTTTGTACGTCGGTCCAAGGATTTGCGAGATTTTGGGCCGCAGATTATTACCAGGTTTATGTGTTTTAACGGTTCCGTAGCAGTAACCCATACCATACTCGCCGGTAAATTTCGTTGACAATCGACTGCATCCTAACCTATCACCAGTCGTCTCGACTCCGTCTTGCCACTGGATCAAGATAGGTAGGGACGAGAGGGTGGGGCTGACGACACTGCGCAACTCTCAAAGTCAAGCGCATGCCACGAATTTGGACATGAAAATCATGGTCGCCTTCATTAATGAAGGACGAATATTATTATTGCATTTTTACAGTAGCCCTCCTTCCCAACCCATCCAGCCCACATAACATCTTACCACGTGACGTCACCGTTCGGAACAACCTCGATTACTTGAGGTCGACCTTGGGCCTGAGATCGCTCCCCACCTTGATGATAACAGCAATTCATAAGCCGTGTTACTGTGATGATGTGATCAATAATGGGTGAAGGGACAGGATTTCAATTCCTTAAGACCCGTTTCCACTCCTCTAGCATTTGCCACAACAAAATCTAAACAGGGCGCCATAGGATTAGAGTGATTAACATATAATAGATATATTTGTTTACATCTTTATTATAGTAATTGCTATCATTATAATTAATATATTTTTCACGGACTGAGAGGTTTGACGTCGGAAACATTTGCCATTGTAAACCATTTTAATTGTATATTACAAACGGCTGACAATTCATAGAAACACACACACACACACACACACATACACCATATATATACATTGTATATATATATTTATATATATATATATATACATATATATATGTATATATACATATATATGTAAACACACACACACATATATATATGTATATATATATATGTATATATATATATATAAATATATATATATATATATGTATATATTTCTATATATATATATATATATATATATATATATATATATATATATATATATATATATGGCGTAAGTGAGAATAGGAGACACAGGAGTATTAGTTTGTGTTTATTCCTGGCTAGTTTCGTAGGTATACTTTCTCAAAGGAATGGCATACAAAAAGGGTTGTGGGCATTCATACATGAGGGAGACCTCACTACCTCCCCGCGTTGCCAGAGTTGGCGACAAGTACGGAAACACCTGCGAAACTAGTCAGGAATAAACTCAGACTAAGACGCCTATGTTTCCTAATCCCACTTACGTCAACTTGTCAAAATGTCTCAACAATTTATATATATATATATATATATACACACACACACATATATATATATGTATATATATATATATATATATATATATATATATCTATATATATATATATATATATATACGTATATATTGTATATATACATATATATACATATATATATATATATATATATATATATATATATATATATATATGGGAAACTATAATGTTATAACACATTTGTAAATGTACACTTTAAACCCACTATCGGAGAAATAATATCAGAAGTACAGGAAAACTGTATATTTCGACTACTATCTGTAGTCCTCTTCAGCAGAATGGTTACAAGAAGATAGAGTACAAGTATAAATGAGGTAGTGAGGAGTACACTTTACCCCGTCCTCTTTTCTGCACTCATCACTACCTCATTTATACCTGTACTCTATCTCCTTGTGACCATTCTGCTGAAGAGGACTACAGATAGTAGTCGAAATATACAGATTTCCTGAACTTCTGATATTATTCTCCGATAATGGGTTTAAAGTGTAGATATATATATATATATATATATATATATATATGTATATATATATATATATATATATCATATCATATCATATCATATCATATCATATCACATTTCTGGATAACGTAAGAAAGTTCTGTCCACACAACTTGTCTTTCCTGACCAAAAAATCTTGACTCATGAAACAGCCCTTTAGTCAGTGGTCACCACAGGTGAATAAAGGCGTCTGGCAGCAGGACTACAAAGCACAACACCGTATATCATTTTCATTTTTTTCCAAACAGCAAGCGATTTCATTCATTTGAGAATTAGGCTCGAGATAAGATGGAGGACCTACTTCTTCCTTTTTCTATCCATTACCTGAATCTAATCGCCCGGCATTACTGAGTTGAGGGCGCCAGTGGTATGAAAAGTCACAGTATCCAGTTTATCAGTCCATACTTTTTCCCAACATTATGTTTTGAGTGGAATGGTGGTGAGGTAAACGCCAAAAACGGTTGGAGTTTTATTGCTGACGTCTCGTCCTAGAAGGACACTGAAGAAGTCCTTCTAGGATGAAACGTCAGTAATAAAAACCCAACCGTTTTTGGCGTTTACCTCACCACCCTTCCGCTCATTCTGTCTTACGTACTCAAGTCTCCGTTTTCTTCAGGAACCGAGCTTAGCGAGCCCGAGCCACTGCACAGGACAAGTTTTCTTGAACCCAATTTTTTCATGCAGAGCCTGAGAAATGTGATTCCCGTCGCGGATGATGACGTAGGCAGGATGGTCCAAAGACATTACCTTCCGGGCAAGGGCGATGGTGACTATGGAAGCTAGTCCTCTCCGCCTAAACATAGGCAGAGTGAAGGTATTGCCCATAGCCCCGTGCTTGTAAAGATGAGCCCAGGCCACGACCCTGTCTGTGATCGGGGAGGCGCTGTTGTCGGTGTCGGTGCTGTCGCCAGAGTTGTCCACGTCGTCGAGGAAAATGGCCGCTGTTGGGAGTTCGGTGATAAGGACCTTGAACATTTCAGGTCCTTCGGTATGGCTGGTCTTCCACATGTCCTGGATAGTAGGGATGTGATGGCTACTGAGAGAACCAAGCTTCATTCCTTCTGGAACGCTGAAAACATGATTTTTTTTAGATCAGATGCATTTTCCTTAAGAAAGGAGTAGGTAAATGCTAGATTCTATCTAATGTTAATCATAGACTAAATTGTCTGCCAACATTATTTTGAATGGGAAGACGGTGGAAGGGAACCAAGGGACTTTGAAATTTTATTCATTGGGAATGTAAAACTTCAGTCGACCGGTTCAGACAATGAAGGCATTCTCAGAGTCCCGTATTTTCCTGCCCTCATCTTCATATACATACATACATACATACATACATATACATATATATATGTATATATACATATATATATGTATATATACATATATATATGTATATATACATATATATATGTATATATACAGTAAACCCCTCGATATAACGGACGATATGGGGACGGTTCTGTCGTTATATCTGAAGATCCGTTATAACCGAGGATCCGTTATATCCGATAGAGATACCGGACAGATCTGTTATATCCCGAAGTTTGTCCGGTATAAGAAATCAGTAGGATTAGAAATTATATGTATATATGCTTACCGGATCTCTGGAATTTTATCCGGATCGAGAACGTAGACATGAGCCGGAGGAATGTTGAGGCAGGGTGACACCCGGACGGGGAGGTGACCCGATGTCACCATTTTCAGCCACTGAAATAATCACTCAATCGATTAATCATTTATTGGATTTAATGAGTTGCCCCACTTCCGTTCCTGGTGGCTATTTCAATGAGACACAAGGGTAATGGGTTGCACTGATATAACATTTCGACAGAAGACCTTTAGGTCCATAACAAGATTAGAGAAAATATCTAAATTTTGTTTATCTAAATGTGTATCAAAACTACGTACTGTATTCCCTCAATTGCCTTGGCGGGAAACTCATTTCATTCATTGACGACACGACTGGCAAAATTGTTTCTATATATGTTTAGGTTAAATATATGCCCTAATATCTTAAAGCCGTTATTTTTCTCCCTGGTAATAATTAGTACACAAACGTTTTCAATTTCGATATCATAAATTTTCTTTAAAGTTTAAAAATTTGTATGAAGTCCCCACTGATTCTTAATTTTTTTCACAAGATAGGGTAAGGTGTTTTAAGCTGTTTTCGTATGCTTTGTTTCTTATATACGATATTAGTTTTGTAGATTGCCACTGCACTCTTCCCAATCGTCTTAAACGAGATTTGCGGACCAAATAGGAACTGTATATTCCAAGTATGGACGGACCAGTGATCTATATAATTTGCTGATGACAACTTGACAACTGGACTTTTGGAACAAAAATATTATGCTACCTATCCCAGTATCCTGTTTGCTTTTTCTGAGATAGAAATATAATGCTTAGATATATCAATGTCATTACTGATAATCATATCAAGATTATTTTCATTTTCTTCTTTGTTTCTGTTTTTTCAGATAATTTCTGGTCATACTTATCTATATCAATAGAATTACTTTTAGATTAAATTTTATTAACTGCTTTTATGACCATTACTCCAGTTTCCCTAAATTTCCTTGAACATTCAGTTAATTTGAGCGGTCATTTGCTATTCGGAACAGTTTGATATCCCTCGTGTATTTAGAGACAATAGATTCAAGACTGCAATGAATGCCAATAATATATATTGTGAACAGATGTTGTCCTATAACAGAGCCCTGAGGAACTCCACTCTAACCTTTTTCAAGTTAGAAGTTTTGCCATTCAAAACAACTCGCTCTTGACGATTGTTCAACTAGTTTCTAAACCAGCTTAGCAAATTACCTTTTATTCAATGATATTCTTTTTGTCGTAACTTAAACAATCAAATTGTAAAATTCCAAATCAGTCGTTTACTTTTGAAGTTGTGTTGGCTGCTATATTGGACAGCACAAAGGTATTTCATTTAATTGATCTTTCCCATGATGTAGATATGATCTTTCCCATGATGTAGGTATGTCTATATATCTCTTGTTTCTGCTTACCAGCCTCAGCAGTAAGGGAACTTTCATTTCTTCTAAACTAATTACATACTTTACATATTCTGTGCTATTTAAGAAGTTAAAAATAAATCTTGCCGGAAGAATAGCAAAGTTGCTAAGTTCTCCCCAACTTACCGTGCTCCTGACGTAGGGCGGGCTGGCAAAGAGGAGGACTTTCTTGTTCCAGTCGAGGTCAGGGGCTGTCCCCATCAGGAGGGCCAACTCTCGAACGTCTGCCTCTTCCTCAAGGAAAAACATGGCCAAGGGTTGGAAACCGTCCTGACGTCATATCGCCATCATCGATTTGTTGACATATATAGTATAATGGTGACATTTTTTTTTGTCACTGGTTATTCAAATATAATTTTGTTGATGTCTTTATCATTTTGTTAGACTTTGCGGTTTTATTTCTAAAGAAAAAAAAAGTTTAAGGTTAAATTAAAATGTTACTGACTTTTTTTGTCACTGGTTATTCAAATATAATTTTGTCGATTTCTCTATAATTTCGTTAGACAGTTATAGATTTACTTTGCGGTTTTATTTCTAAAGTAAAAATAAGTTTAAGGTTAAATCAAAATGTTACTTCAAAGATGAGTTCAAGGTCTAAATGATAAGACATCAGTTTACTTCGGAAAAAATGAAATAAGACACAATTACAAGAAGTGCATAATGGAAGAACGTACATGATGTAATCTTTTTTTTTTTTCAAAGTGGAATGACCTGTTCTAACTTAGAAATTGGATGAAGCAATTCTGCATTAGTAAATTGATCGTATGACACTGAATCCCTCTTGTGTACAATAATCCTTATTTTGATTTGTCGTAGCTTAGCCAATGTTACACAAAAATGTTTAAACACACAAAAATGGAAACGCTTTGGTCGAAAAAGACTATGTTAAGTCTTTAAATACGAGATCAATTTGTTCAGAGTTGTGTTGAATTTCGTTTTCCTATTCGTCGAAATCAACTTAGTACCTTCAATCCCCAAACAAGAAAGTTGTTTAACGTTATTTCTAAATTCTCTACTTCTGAATAAAATTACGCCAGTACTTGTAATGACAGTATTGCATATTGTGACGTCATTTCCTCGGCGATAGCGAGGTCTGGGAAAAACTAGATAAATTTTTTCTTATCTAAGTATCGCAGAGTGAAGAGGGCAAGTGACCTTCAAACGCCTGATAAACGTCTTGAATACGAGTTTCTCTTATTAGTCAACCACTGTACACTAACCTTGGAAACTGTCAACGTTATATTCCCCCACCTTGAGATTGGGGGGTGGGGGGGTTGGACTTCAAGAGACCATAAGACCTACACTTGCCAGTTCCATGTTCATTACCACCTGTCGTCTTTATCCATAAAGTTATCTAATCTCTTCTTAAAACAACCAATTGCTTCAACATTCACTACTTGGTTATGAAGTCTATTCCATTCTTTAATCACTCTGTTGGTGAACCAATTCTTGCCTATTTCCCTTTTTCAACCTAAATGTTAATCTTAGATCCCCGACTTAGACGTCAGGTCCTCCACCTAGACGTTACCTCAAACTCACCTTGATGTCGGAGAGATGGACGACTACAAGAGAGGAAATGGCCGACTCTTTGGCGACGTAAACTCGAGTCCCAAGCTTCTTCAGATCGAACCGCAGGAGCAGGTCCACGTACCCATGAACCTAATTCGGGATTAAAATGAAAAAATTCAATAAAAACTCTTCTCGTTTTTCCGAGGAATATAAATACAGGGTATTCCATGATAGATATGAACCTAAATATAAATGTACGCATGACGTGAGCGATTTGTGACTCGCTAATGTACCTTTTTCACAATGACATTGTTAGTTATGGGAGCGGCATATTTCAAGGATGGATGGCCTAGTGATTTACATCATTGGTGGATGATGGATGCTTGTGTGTGTGTGTGTGTGTGTGTGTGTGTGTGTGTGTGTGTGTGTGTGTGTGTGTGTGTGTGTGTGTGTGTGTGTGTGTGTGTGTGTGTGTGTGTGTGTGTGTGTGTGTGTGTGTGTGTATTTACCTAGTTGTATTTACCTAGTTGTATTTTACGGGAAGGGGAGCTATGCTCGTGGGGTCCCGTCTTCATATCTCATTTTATCTAAACTATTTTTAAATTCATGTATTGTTTTTGCACACACCACTTTCTCATCTAACTTGTTCCAACTGTCTATTACTCTGTGTGGAAAGCTGTTCTTTTTCAAATCTCTTCTATAGCTGTCTTTTTTTTATTTTCTTTCCGTGTCCTCTTGTATTTCTGTCATC
This sequence comes from Oratosquilla oratoria, assembly GCF_046742065.1. Classification (NCBI taxonomy): domain Eukaryota; kingdom Metazoa; phylum Arthropoda; class Malacostraca; order Stomatopoda; family Squillidae; genus Oratosquilla; species Oratosquilla oratoria. The sequence goes on from NC_134777.1 coordinate 7,663,343, forward strand.
CCATTTTATCAGATTCTCTCTATCAGTAATTTCTATGCCTTTCATGATTCTGTAAATAGCTATCAAATCTCCTCTCTCTCTTCTTTGCTCTAGTGTCTGTAGTTTAAGTTTTTGTAGTCTCTCTTCATATGATAGTTTTGAGAGTGTTGGTGCCAGTTTTGTGATTGCTCTTTGTATTCTTTCAAGTTTTTTTATACATTTTTTTGTACTTGGTGACCATATCGTTACTGCATATTCCAATCTTGGTCTTATCAGGGTGATTAGGATTTTCCTCACCATTTCTTCATCCAGGTATGTAAATGCCACTTTGATTGTTCTTATTAAATTATAAGTTTCTCCAAAAATCTTATTTATATGTTTCTCAGGTGACATATTATTCATAACAATGACTCCCAGGTCCTTCTCATTTTCTACTTTTTTTATTCCTTCTTCTCCCAAATTATATGATCCTGTTATTCTGTTTTTGCTTTTTCCAAATTCCATTATACTACACTTTTTTGTATTGAACTCCATCTCCCACTTCCTACTCCATTCTTGTACTTTATTTAGATCTCTCTGTAGTGATTCACAATCTTCTTCAGTTTTCACTCTTTTCAGTAATTTTGCATCATCTGCAAAGAAGCTCATATAGCTTTCAATTCCTTCATCCATATCATTAATGTATATAGCAAACATTATTGGGGCCAGAACTGTTCCCTGCGGGACACCGCTTATTACTTCATTCCATTTTGAGTGCTGATCTCTTATCACTACTCTCATTTTTCTTTCTTGCAAAAAGTCTTCCATCCAATTTAGCAATTTACCTTGTATTCCTCCTTCATATTCTAATTTCTTAAGCAACTTCTTATGTGGTACTTTGTCAAAAGCTTTTTTTAGGTCTAGAAATGCACAATCAGCCCATCCATCTCTTTCTTGTATTATATCTATTAGCCTTGAATAGAAACATATTAAATTGGTGACACATGACCGTCCTTGTCTGAATCCAAATTGCCTTGGATTTAGTACGTTGTTTTTTTCCAAGTATTTTACCCATCTACTTTTGATCATTCTTTCACAAATTTTTGCTATTGTACTTGTTAGAGAGACTGGTCTATAGTTGGTAGGTTCTTCTTTATTTCCTCCTTTATATATAGGTACTATATTTGCTTTTTTCCAATCTTCTGGAACTTTTCCTTCTTTTAAGGAACTGCTTATTATGCTATGTATTTTGTCTGCCAGTTCATTCCTGCATTCTTTCAGAATCCAGTTTGCTATTTCATCTGGCCCATGCGATTTTCTGACATCAAAATTACCCAAGTGTGTCAATATTTCATTCTTTGTTACTTCTATTTCTTCCATAGGGGGGACTTTTTCTTTCCACTCAATCTCTTCAGGTTGTATATTTTCCCTTGTAAACACTGATTTAAAATGTTTGTTCATAATTTCTGCCATTTCCATTTCCTCAGTGTATTCAACTCCTCCTTGTCTTAATTTCTCCAAGTCTTGTTTGTTTTTCAGTTTATTGTTTACAAATCTGTAGAATAGTTTTGGTTGATCTTTACACTTTTCTATAACATCTTTTTCATATTTTCTTTTTTCCTCTCTGCACTTTTGTACATATTCATTTCTATAACTGGTATATATTTTCCATTTTTCAGGTCTTCTGTCTTTTTTCCATCTGGTCCAGGCTTTGTCTCTTTTGTCTTTTAACTCCCTACAACTTTTTGTTGTACCAGCATTTTACATATTCTTTTTCTTGTTTTTGTCTTGGGACATACTTTTCCACTCCTTTTTTGTAAATTTTTGTCAAAATGTTCCATCTCTCTTCCACTGATGTTTCTTCTTTGTATATTTCTTCCCAGTTTTCTTGTTGGAAGAATTCTCTTATTTTATCAAAGTTTGTTTTTTCATACATCATTCTTCCTTTTCTATATTGTTCATTTCTTTTGATATATTTTTCTTCATTAAGTTCCAGTTCAATCAATATGTGGTCACTTTTACCTATTGGTGTTTTATATTCAATCTTGTCCACTATTCTAGGTTCAGATGTAATTATTAAGTCTAGCCTCGATGGTTCTTCTTCATTTCTATACCTAGTGTTCTCTTGTATCCATTGTGTCATTGAATGGTCAGTAATCATCTCAAGTAGAGCATTTCCCCATGAGTCATCACCACTCTTTACTGTCATTTCTTCCCAGCAGATTTCTTTGCAATTAAAGTCGCCCATCATAACTATTCTTCCTCCGTCTTCCATTATTTTAGTTAATGCTATCTTTGTGTCCTCTAACATACTTTTATATTCACCCTCCTCCCATGAGGCTGTTTTCGGAGGCACATAATTGATCACAAATTTTCTGCTCTTCTTATCTCTGTCTTCCACTTCTATCATAATCATCTCTACTGTATTCTTTCCATATATGACACCTTTCACGTTTATATCCTTCTTAGTCAGGAACATAACTCCACCCCCTTGCTTTTTCTCTCTGTTTCTAATCCAATAATTGTATGCATCATGTCCTACACTGTTGGGTGGTAGTGGGCCTTTTAATTTTGTTTCTACAATTCCCATTATGTCCGGTTC
>NC_134777.1:7673402-7695902 GCF_046742065.1 Oratosquilla oratoria
ATCCTTGTGGGAGAATGGCAAATTAACATATAAGACTGAAGGCTCAAGATGAAAGGTGCATGAAACAGGCGAGAAAATTATCGTTCAGAGATATAAGAGCCTAGGAACTTGTTTTGAATGTGCTAAAAACTTGATAAATGTCCGAAACTGACATGCTGAAATGCTTTAACATCAGTCGTGATGACCACCTTCTCATCTTAAACATTACGCCTAACTGACTCCAAATCTTGGCCGCATAACCAACTTCTCATAAAACACACCAACAAGTGTCCTTGAAACCCGTAATGTTCCTAAAATAGACTCATTTATATTGCCTACACATCCCAAACAACCACCCACACTTTCTATAACGGATGAAATATTACCTATAGTGATTTTTTCCCGGCTCGTTGTCGAATCTGCCCTGCTGGAAGACTGTCTAGCTCTCTCCGGCAGTAACGGTCACCAAGTGTCATCACCTGTCGCCCAATCAGAACTGACCCACCACGATTTGAAGCGCATGTCATCGACTGAGCAGTAGATGTTGCCACAGAGTTATATATACACATACACACACACACACACATATATATATATATATATATACATATATACACACACACACACATATATATATATATGTATATATGTATATATATATATATATATATATATATGCATATATATATCTAAATATATATGTATATATGTAAATATATATATGTATATATACATATATATACATAATATATATGTATATACATATATATGTGTGTATATATATATATATATATATATATATATATATATATATATATATATATATATATATATATATATATAACTCTGTGGCAACATCTACTGCTCAGTCGATGACATGCGCTTCAAATCGTGGTGGGTCAGTTCTGATTGGGCGACAGGAGATGTCCCAAGAGAATGGAAGCTAGCTAACGTTACTCCCATATTCAAAAAAGGTGACGAAAAGAAACCAAATAACTATAGGCCTATAAGTTTGACTTCAATCGTAGGAAAAATAATGGAAACTATCATCAGAGATGCTATCGAACATCATTTAGAAAGTAACCGTTTGATAAATGATAGCCAGCATGGTTTCAGACGGAAACGTTCTTGCGTGACTAACTTACTCGAATTCTACAACACAGTTATCTCGAGTTATGACAAAAGAAACAATATAGATTTAATATATCTAGACTTTGCAAAAGCTTTTGATACCGTCCCACACGAAAGACTACTTACTAAATTAGCTTTGCATGGAATAAGTGGTAGCCTATTAGGTTGGACTAGTAATTGGTTGAATGGTCGAAAACAGAGAGTTGTTTTGAATGGAAAAACTTCTGGATGGAAAAGTGTTGCAAGTGGAGTTCCTCATGGTTCCGTTCTTGGGCCACTTCTATTCATAGTATATATAAATGATATAGACCATGGACTAAAATCTACTGTTTCCAAATTTGCTGATGATACAAAACTGTGCGGAGTGGCAAATGATCACTCAAACCAATTAGATATTCAAGAAGATTTAGATCAATTACAGCAATGGTCTGAAAAGTGGCTAATGAAATTTAACACAAGTAAATGCAAGGTAATGCACATAGGTAAAAATAACAGTAAGTACGATTACAAGTTATTTAGAAATTCATTAACAAAAGTGGATAGTGAAAAAGATCTCGGCGTAATTATCAGTAACGACCTCAAATCATCCAAGCAGTGTATTTCAGCCTCTGAGAAAGCAAATAAGATTCTGGGACTGATTGCGCGATCTTTTGATTTCAAAAGTCCATCACTCATTAACAAGCTATATAAATCGTTAGTTCGTCCACATTTGGAATATGCTGTTTCCGTATGGTCACCGAATCTCATTAAAGACATTGACAGACTGGAAAAAGTACAACGGCGAGCCACAAAACTGATTCCAAATATCAAAAATAAATCATACGAAAATCGACTAAAACATGAATCTGTTTTCCCTAAAAAAGCGTAGACTCAGAGGTGACTTGATACAGGTCTTTAAGATTTTAAAGGGAATTGACAACATCAAAAGTGACAAAATTTTCACATTGAATGAGAATCAGACAAGAAACAATAGTCTCAAACTGTCCAGAAATAGATTCAATTTGGAAGTAGGTAGAAACAACTTCACCAACCATGTAGTTAATGAATGGAATAAACTTCCTGCACAGGTAGTGCAATGTAGTTCAGTTCGAAGCTTGAATCATTTAGATAAACACCTAAGTAAGATGCTGTAATGAATATCATTTATTTTATGTTATTTGTTTTTGTTTTGTTATCATTTGTCTGTCTGATTTTCATTTATTATTAGTTATATGTCAATTTATTATTATTTACTATTTACCTGTTTGTTTATTATTTAACTATACCTATGCATTTTATTTGTTATTTACATTATTATAGTTTTTATTTATTGTTTTATTATTAATTTTTTTTTTCGCATCCGACCTAGATATGGACCAAAAGGTCTCCTGTCGGCATGCTCCGCCTTTGTAATCCTTTGTAATATATATATATATATAATGTATATACATATATGTATATGTATATATATATACCTATATATGTGTATATTTATATGTATGTATGTATATTCATATGTATGCAAAGTAGACCACTTGGAAAAAGAAACTAACGAAGCAGAGCTCTTTCGTATATTACATCTTCAGTGCAAATCATTGAAGATGTAATATACGAAAGCGCTCTGCTTCGTTAGTTTCTTTTTCCAAGTGGTTTACTTTGCATAAGTGAACACACGTACCCGTGTTCTTATTAGCATACATATGTATGTGTGTGTGCTGTGTGTGTGTGTGTGTGTATTTACCTAGTTGCATTTACCTAGTTGTGTCTTACGGGAAGAGAGCTATGCTCGTGGGGTCCCGTCTTCATATCTCATTTTATCTAAACTATTTCTAAATTCATGTATTGTTTTTGCACACACCACTTTCTCATCTAACTTGTTCCAACTGTCTATTACTCTGTGAGGAAAGCTGTTCTTTTTCAAATCTCTTCTATAGCTGTCTTTTTTTATTTTCTTTCCGTGTCCTCTTGTATTTCTGTCATCCCATTTTATCAGATTCTCTCTATCAGTAATTTCCATGCCTTTCATGATTCTGTAAATAGCTATCAAATCTCCTCTCTCTCTTCTTTGCTCTAGTGTCTGTAGTTCAAGTTTTTCTAGTCTCTCTTCATATGATAGTTTTGAGAGTGTTGGTGCCAGTTTTGTAATTGCTCTTTGTATTCTTTCAAGTTTTTTTATACATTTTTTTGTACTTGGTGACCATATCGTTGCTGCATATTCCAATCTTGGTCTTATCAGGGTGATTAGGATTTTCTTCACCATTTCTTCATCCAGGTATGTAAATGCAACTTTGATCGTTCTTATTAGATTATAAGTCTCTCCGAAAATCTTATTTATATGTTTCTCAGGTGACATATTATTCATAACAATGACTCCCAGGTCCTTCTCATTTTCTACTTTTTTTATTCCTTCTTCTCCCAATTTATATGCTCCTGTTATTCTGTTTTTGCTTTTCCAAATTCCATTATACTACACTTTTTTGTATTGAACTCGTGTGTGTGTGTGTGTGTGTGTGTGTGTGTGTGTGTGTGTGTGTGTGTGTGTGTGTGTGTGTGTGTGTGTGTGTGTGTGTGTGTGTGTGTGTGTGTGTGTGTGTGTGTGTGTGTGTGTGTGTGTGTGTGTGTGTGTGTGTGTGTGTGTGTGTGTGTGTGTGTGTGTGTGTTTACATGTATATATGTATGTGCGTATCTGTGAACGAAGCGCTTACACTTGCAAATCATTTGAATTATTCCCGCGACAAGAGCCCGTCGACGACCTGTCAGTGAGATCCAAAGATAAAGAAAACAAACGAAGAGCAATAAAGGAGATGAACGAGGAAGATTGTTTATAGCGTCCAATGCACGTCGATCCCACCTCGCCACAAGAAAAAGATTTTACCTGTCGTGTAGGACAAGGACTTATCCTATTCGCTGACATAAAGAAATACATCCCAATGCGACATTGTACAGAGCTTTAATGTGTTATCTGCAACAGAATTCAAAACGACTCCATGTTCTGCTTCCTCTCCCGACCCTCTATTCCCCCGTTTTCTTTTTCGCCGTGTCGCATGCAGTCCACAGTCTAGGCTCTAAGAACTTTAGAATCAAACCTTCGAGCCAAATTATTCAGCATTCTTTAATGACTGGAAACTAATCTTCACATTAAAAAGGAAATTTATCACTTTTATAACCTTAATATGCCTCCGTTTTGCTTTCTCCTTTAACCAGCTATGAAGCTTCATCTCTTCGGTCAAATATTATCTCCCCAAGGAGAGAATATCTATTGCTCTTCATTGTTGATAAAAATCTTATCAGTCTATCCCTCTCTCTCTCTCTCTCTCTCTCTCTCTCTCTCTCTCTCTCTCTCTCTCTCTCTCTGTGTGTGTGTGTGTGTGGGTGTGTGTGTGTGTGTGTGTGTGTGTGTGTGTGTGTGTGTGTGTGTGTGTGTGTGTGTGTGTGTGTGTGTGTGTGTGTGTGTGTGTGTGTGTGTGTGTGTGTGTGTGTGTGTATGTGTGTGTGTGTGTGTGTGTGTGTGTGTGTGTGTGTGTGTGTGTGTGTGTGTGTGTGTGTGTGTGTGTGTGTGTGTGTGTGTGTGTGTGTGTGTGTGTGTGTGTATTTACCTACCTAATTGTCATAATTATTATCATAGTTTTTCTCATTTTTAGTATTAGTATTAGTATTAGTATTAGTATTAGTATTAACATTAGTATTAGTATTAGTATCAGTATCAGTATTAGTATTAGTATTAGTATCAATATTAGTATTAGTTTTAGTATTAGTATTAGTATTAGTAATAGTATTAGTATTAGTATTAGAATTAGTATTAGCATTAGTATTAGTATTAGTATTACTACTGACAGGATTAGTATTAGTACTAGCAATAGGATTAGAATTAGGATTACCTTTTCCATTACCATTACCTTTAGCACTACATTATTTTTGCGATTACCATCTTCTTCTTCTCCTCCTCCTCATCCTCCTCCTCCTCCTCCTCCTCCTCCTCTTCCTTTTTTTTTTTTTTTTCTTTACTCGTTTAAACCTGATGTCTCATTCTCAGGCAAGTCATCTTCCAGGTCCTTCCTTCTCTTCAGTACGGTTACGCATTCTTAAATGATTTCTTCTAGTCAGACGATTTTATTCATCTGAAGGGACATCCTCCCACTTTGAACAAGTTTTTGATGGACCAAGAACCCTTTTAAGAAGGGACAAATCTATTCAGTTCTAAGAAGATCGCCTTTGCTTGGTCAGAAAGGTTACACTGAGCGAGTCGCTACGTCGACAGCATGAGTAGGCGAGAAAACTTGTTTTGAGTGTACGTGATTACTATACGAACTCTGTTTAGTATTCATAGGTTACTCACCAGGAGACGCTTAGGCTTTTTTTTTTTGGGGGGGAGAGGGGTGGCTGACCTTAAAGCAGCGTTTCCCATCCTTTTCCGACCATAGCACCCCCTGTTGTCATGTCTAAGCAGTCCAGCACCCCTATCTTGTTCTTAGAAGGATAAAAGAAAGTGAAGTGTACTGCTTGATGATTTATTTTTTGATTCCCTAGAACTGAAACAAATTGACGATATTGTTTGTAGAAGAAATAAGAACACCCTTGAAAAATAAAATAGCAATGAAAAAACTCAAATATGCACAACTATGCAGTCAATGATACATATATCAATGTTCAGGTGTGAAGACAGAATGTGTGGTAGGGTGGTGAGTTTAAACGCCAAGAATCCGTTGAAGTTTTATTACTGACGTTTCGTCCAACACTCTGAAGAAGTCCTAGTTGAACGAAACGTCGTTGATAAAACTTCAACGGATTCTTGGCGTTCAAACTCACCACCCTACCACTCATATGTCAATGTGATTTTTGTGTGCATCACTTCCCAGCACCCCCTTTAATTGATTTCAGCACCCCAGGTTGGGAAAAGCTGCCTTAAAGTAGTCAGGAAAATCTTTCCTAAGGCCACAGTCGTCACCATTCTCATTCATGTCCGGACGATCAGATGAAATGATTTGTGACGCCAATTTTCCTCGCTTCCCTTCGTTAGCTTCTGCGTCACCAAAGAGAAGGAGGAGGACTTGTGTAAGAGTGTGAGACCGCGTTGACCCTTAGATGAATATTTTGAGCTAAGAAACTCTCCATATCGGGATGAAACGTTCCCTCAAACATGAAACGTTCATCCAGGAATTAAATGTTTCTTCGAGCACGAAACGTTCTTCGGGCACAAAACGTCTCTCTGACCCCAATATCTTTATTTCTTTGAGCACGAAAAGTTCCTTCGAGTAAAGAACCTTTCATCTTGCTGCCTTGAAGGCCAAGTCAATGACTTACTTGTTTCGGGGCCCGAGGACTCTTTGTCCCCATAGGGCAACTGGAGGACCCGGACAGAGAGGAAGGGAGGCGGACTCTGGCACAGTCTGCATTGGTAAATCTGGGTTTGTTTACAAAATGAATTATACGATTACATGAGACCTTTTGTTCAACAATGACACCGGATGCTGAAGAATGCATGAATAGTTCAATAAAGAGATAAATTACATTTATACGTGAAAAAATAAATGATTAATGAAGTAATCAATGAATAGATAATTAGACAATTAACCCATTAGAGTTCAGTGTCCTCCTTTGAGGCTGTTCTGGCTGAGGCCACATAATTTTATTTAGGTTAGAGAAAAACATCTGGGTGTTAATGAGTCATATAGATTAATCACTTCATAAACTATTTATAATAAGATAAGATAAGGAGATAGATAAACATATACATTCATGAGCAAATGTTTTGATTTATGCTGCAGTTCTTACACCGTCACTGTGATTTTTTTCTGTGAAGTACCTAGCTTACATTTAAATAATTTTCTTGAATGGATGAATTCTAAAACGAGTTATGATGGGTAGAATGCCTGGAAGAAGACCCAGAGGGAGACCTCGAATGAGATGGATAGATGGAGTGGATGCGGAGATGGACAGAAGAGGAATAAATAAAATAACCTGGATGGAAGCAGCACAGGACCGAAGGGTATGGAGAGGATTACTGTTGGCGGACCAGAATCTACACGAGGTTCAAGATCCAACGGAGTGAGTGAGTGAGTGATTGGATGAAACAAATTGTCAAAGGATTTGAATTTTATACCATGAAAAATCTAGGTTTTTCAAAGAAATTTTCCTCGTGCATAGGAACAAACAAAAAACAGTTTTATAAACAAATAAATGTATTCGTGTATACATATACAAAAGGCCCTTTCCCCCTATTAGGGAATTTGAATTTTATTTAATGAAAAACTCTGGGTGTTTAGAGAATTTGCTCGTGCATAGGAACAAATGAAAAATAGATTCATAAACAAATGAATGTGTTCCTATACACATATACAAAAGGCCCTTTCCCCTTATTAGGTAGAGTGGCCGAATCTAACCATACACTCACCTTACACTAATCCTACATCCTGTCATCAACTCATTCGCTATCTATTCCATGTTAGCTCCTTGTGGATGAAGGATCACCTTGTTCCCACACCGCTGTTTGGATCAAAGGCAATGCAGCAAGACACAGCACCTCCACAACATGGCCCTACAGCTGAAGCAGGTTTACCCTCACCGTTTCATCACATGGCGATCCCCTTTCCTCTCATCCACTCGAGCAAATACAGAACAAACAAGGAGAAATCCCTTTGCGCATCGTTATTTCCTCGTCCACTTACAACCACTCTACGTTCATACATATCTCTGACCCACTCCATTCATTGCTCGACAGACATTCATCTTGCATCCTACGACCTTTTCATCAACTCTATCCACTTTATTCTTGGACTTTCCCATAAGTTCACTATACTTACATCCAAATTTACCTTTTACACTCATTTTGTATATATATTTTTCACTCATTCTTTCCACGTGCTCCTAGCAGTCTTTAATCACGCCTATCTGTCAGCTCTCTTTCCTGTTCCGTTCCTTGCCTCACCTCCAAATCTCTCACTCTATCTATCCTCGTAACCCTCATCATAATTTTTAAAGGTTTCGTCTTAAACACGTTTAACTCTCTTATTTTAGCTTTCTTTACCTTCCAAGTCTCTGCCCCGTGCAATGTCGTATGCACCGTGACCCTTTCATACAGTCTTCTCTTAACGTTCATTCCCAAATACCTATTTATGACAATTGTTATTCCCTCCAAGACATCTACTTAGTTCCCTTATTTTATAAACTACCTCCACCCCAACTCCTCCATTTCCTGCCACATATGACCCCGAATATTTAAAATTCGTCCACTTCCTCCAGCTTCTCTCCCTTTGAGCTCACCTCCAACTTACTACAAAACAAAACTGTGATAATATCCAAACAGATCAGTGGTTTTTAATCCTTCTTCAGTAGCCGTAGTATCCCTTTAGATCTCACAAAATTTCCTCAAAACCCCGTATCAAAAATTGGTACTATTATGAAAAAATGGATCAATCATACACATCTAGTTGAGAATCTGAATCTACTTAAATAAAAACATGCACATAGGTAAATAAAGATAATTAAAGATACATGTTTGTCAGGGCTTTTTTGTTACGTTTAACATTAAACTGGCCAGTAAGGCTCGTAAACCCAGGTTCAAAATTTCAAACCTTCTCTGAGTTCAGGTACCACGCCTAGAACCACGAGAATTAATCCTCACCTAAAATACAACGACCACACGATTCTCATGGAAAGTCACGATGATTCAGTTTCGATAAAGAAAACGGGAATGAATAAACAAATGAAATAAAAGGTAAATAAATACTTAATAATGAAAACGGGAACGAATAAATGAATTAAATAAGAGGTAAATGAATATCTAATCATGAAAACGGGAAGGACTAAACAAATGAAATAAAAGATAAATGAATACTTAGTAAAGAAAACGGGTATAGATAAACAAATGAAATAAAAGGTAAATGAATACTTGATAAAAAAAAACGGGAATGAATAAACAAATAAAATATAAATGAATACTTAATAAAGAAAACGGGAATAAATAAACAAATGAAATAAAAGGTAAATGAATACTTAATAAAGAAAACGGGAATGAATAAACAAACGAAATAAAAGGTAAATGAATAGATAATAAGGAAAACGCGAATGAATAAGCACATTAAATAAAAAGTAAATGAACACTTAGTAAAAAACTTGAATGAATTAATAAACAAATTAAATAAAAAGTAAACAAACAGATAAAGCAATAAAAAAGAATAACGGTAACTCACTAACGCCGTGTCGTCTCATGTGCCCCAAACTTCCTATTCTTGCACATCATGATGGGGTCGACGACATTTTTTTTATTCTCTTCTCCACAACGCAGAGTTCCCAGCTGCCGTATCTATTATATGGGACCGTTAGACAGGAAGATAATCAAGTTTGACAAAGTTAAGTCAGAGCAAGTATTGATTAATTATATTAAAACAACGTAAAATATAAAAGAAAATCGAATAACCACGTTTGCTGATCACCCTTAAGGTAACTTAAATTCGATCAGGTGAGGTATGACATAAATTTAAGTTAGGACAGAGTTGGTAAAGTTAGGTTATGCCAACTTGAGGCAAAATTCCACGAAGAAGTGAATAGGCATGTTCACTTCAGTTACTGGGGTAACGTTATGGTAAAAAGCAATTTGCGGGAGTTAGATTTGATGACCTCACGGGCAATTATGAAATTTACATCCGGGTAAGTCGTCGACATTCCACCCATACAAGCTGTGTGTGACTCACCACGATCTCGGATCACGTGTTGGACTCGTGATCGACAGCTATTTCCCTCCCGGAGGAGAGCTCAGAGATAATATATGACCGATCTATGGGTAATCCTGTGACCTTTACGCATACACACACCCAACTTCCCGCCCACGAGAGTTGGAGTAACAACTCGCAGCGTAGCGATAATAAAATCATTTCAGCCCTTGGCGGGACCCGAACTCGGAACGCTGTAGCAGCAGCCGCAAAGGCCACCATTGCGCCGTCGAGTCATGTGCAATTCACCACGGTCCCGGAGCACGCGTTGGACTCGTGATTGACAGGTATCCCCCAACCGGAAGAGAGTTCAAAGTTCACACATTGTGTGTGTGTGTGTGTGTGTGTGTGTGTGTGTGTGTGTGTGTGTGTGTGTGTGTGTGTGTGTGTGTGTGTGTGTGTGTGTGTGTGTGTGTGTGTGTGTGTGTGTGTGTGTGTGTGTGTGTGTGTGTGTGTGTGTGTGTGTGTGTGTGTGTGTGTGTGTGTGTGTGTGCGCGTGTACGTGTTTGTAGTGCATGAATGCGTGCGTACACATATGCATATGTGTATTTACTTCATTGTATTAACCTAATTGTAGCATTCAAAATAGTGCACCAGCTCGTAAGGTCCTGTTTCTTAATCTGTAATTATTATACATTGTGTTTGAATGTCTGCATATTCATTCACTCGAACATTTCATCATGTGTGAATGCGTCAGCTTTTTTGAGGCGATGACATACCATGTAAGTTGTGTAAACAATCAAAATCACATACATTACAACATTATGTAATAGAATGTAGGGAACCATTGGAACACAGACATCCTGAACTTAATGATTACTCTGAACAGGTATGTTACTTTTTGAACAATAACACTCATCAAAAAATTATCAAAAAGTTCACAAAAGTAAAGCTGAACTATTAAGTTCATTAAACATGGTATATTAGCATGCTAATGCACCCCCTTTTGATGTATAATTTCTATATGTCAATAAATCTTTTTAATTTTAATTTGAATTGAACTTCCTCTAACTACTCACAGCTTCTGAACCGATGACGGTTAATATCCTTGATAACATCGACGTTTTCATGTTTAGGACCGTTAACTTACCCTCCCCCTTCCTCTCCCCCTCACCTCTCCAACGGTCGCGTCTCCGACCCACCGACCCACTTCAAATCCTCCCGCTGTGAAGCCCCAGAGACTTCAGGAAATGATAAAGTAAATAAATAAAAGATGAAGACATCTCAACCGAACTGGAAAAGTAAGAATAAGGGAAGGTGGATGAAGATGATATTTGGACGATCTTGGAGAAGGAGAAAGAGAAAAAGGAGGAAGAGGAGAAGGAGGAGTAGGGAAATAGGAAAGAGGGGAAGGGGACAGAATCAAAAAGGGCTGAACGAAGAGAGGAAGTAGAAGAAGAAGGAGGAGTGGGAGAAGGAGGAATTAGTGGGAGAAAAAGGTGGATATAAGGAAAAGGATATCCATGAAGAGAGGATTACCTGTCTGATGTAAAAAGGGAAAAGAGAAAATGACGGTGATGAAGAAGAAAGAAGAGGTGAGAGAGACACAGAAGATAGAGGAGGAAGAAGAGCAAATGGAGAACAAGAAGGAAAGGGAAGAGCAGGAGAGAGAAGAAGAGGATAAAGGAGAAGAAGAAAGAGTGGAAGAGCTAAGTTAACGTTTGAAATTAAATAAAATTAAATAATCGTCATTTTGATTAAATTATTGATGGAGACTACAGTCGAAGAAACAAGGTCCTCGATATTTTCTGTCATACAGAAAACTTTCGTAGAATAATCCAAAACAAAGAAACAATTGAAGTCGTTTGCTATCACTGTCGTACGATTCTTTTTCATTATTATCATTCCTATATATTTAATAAAAACCTTTTAATGACAGTTCATACCAGGAAAACGCCGAAAATTTAATTTTCCTAATTATATTTCCAGTTTCACGGAACGGTTTGGTATGAGAAAAAATATTATGATCCGCGTTGTCTAATAAAAGGAAGAATGATGAAGAAAATAACCTTTTCACTGCGTTTTATGAATGTAGACGTATATTCTAACTGCTGCAAGACAATTTCCCTCAGCAAAAAAAAATAATAAGAAATAAATAAAATAAAATAAAACAGCAAAAGGGTGAACACTAACAAATGAGGTTAATCCTCGAAACGAATAGAATCGTCTTACCATTTTTCAAAATACTTCTAAGAGTTACTACCAGACCGAAATTAAATTATACCAGAACAAAAAAGATTGTGAGAGAAAGAACTGGGGAGTAGGAGAACGAGAAGAGGGTGGAGGAAGAAAGATATTGAGGAGGAGGAGGAGGATGAGAAGGATGAGAATGAGGAGGAGGAGGAGGAGGAGAAGGAGGAGGAGGAAGAGGAGGAGGATAGGGGTGGGGGAAGAGAGGTGTACTGGAGAGTTTGAGGGACTTCATCGTGGCAAAGGACGCGGACCGTGGATAAGGTGAGTTGGGAGACGACTTGCTATGTGCCTTGGTCGTGTATGTGTGTATGTGGGTATATATATATATATATATATATATACGTATGTATATATATGTGTGTATATATATATATATATATATGTATATATATATATATACACACAAACACACACACATGATGTGAAATGACTATCAAATGTCGATAAGCTACATGACGAAATGGACTGTCGATGTGACGTCATAAGGTTGTTGATTGATGCGTTTTTTCTGGGACGTAACACCCTGAGATGTGACGTGGACTGATGTGCAGCAGTGTGATGTGATGTGATGTGCGTTGAGATATCGTGTGTGATGTTCTGGAAAATATGTAGATATAATCCCATAATGGTCTCTAAAGATTAGTGCTTATGAATACACATCAGAACTTATGATTTTATTTTGTTTTTCGCCCGGCGATTTTATTAAACCGACAGAATTCTTCTGGACTCTATACAGTTTATTTGATAAATAGAGAAAAAGTATTGACAAAAAGAGACAAACTTACTAGAAATTCAAAAGAACTTAATCACTTGACGATTATCAAATTTATACAACGATGTGACAAAATTCTGCTGGACTCAATATAGTTTATTTGATAAACAGAGAAAAAAGTATTGGAAAAAAGAGACAACCTTACTAGAAATTCAAGAGATCTTAATGACTTTATGATTATATATAATTGATTAATATTTATTAAACTTATGCAACAAGCTAGAACAGTGGTTCACAAATTATCATAAATGACGGCCCCGTTTTCCTTCCAAGAGATTCGCCCGCCCTCTCCCCCTTTTTTTTCGTTTCTTTTTTTATTATTCATAACTTGGCACTGTTTAACTTAATAGTAAAGGGATTTGGGTGAGTGATAGAATTATGATTTACACGTATGCATTGGCAGACACTTGTACTTGGAATGATATAATTATTCTTATTAAACAATGATTTTTGAACAAATTACTTCTTGCTCCGCACCTCCTAGTTTAGTAACTACTGATCTAGAGGGATTTAAAAACGACAACCAGGAAAAAAAACACGATTAGTAAACACATTGCTGAAAATACAAAGACATTCACAAAGAATTTGAGTTACAAAGGACATCAATAGATTATCAGGAATCATGTGCGGCATTTTAAACAGCTGTTTTGGTTCTGTTACGAAATACTGGGACATAACATCCCGAGCTGTAACGTGGGCGTGGTTTAAGTGATCATTTGCCAATCCGCCCATTTTTGTATCATCAGCAAATCTGGAGACAATAGATCTCATTCCGTAGTCTATATCATTTATATGTACTATGAATAGAAGTGGCTCAAGAACGGAACCTTGAGAAACTCTACTTAATTTTTTCTATCTTGAAGCTTTGCCATTTAGAATAACTCTGTTTACGATCGTATAACCAATTACTAGTGCAGCTTAATTGGCCACCATTTATTCCGTGTGAAGCTAATTTAGCAAGTAGTCTTTCGTGCGGGAAGGTACCAAAAGCCTTCTCCTAGTCCATATATACTAAATCTATATTGTTTCTTTTGTCGTAATTCAAGATGACTGTGTTGTAGAATTCGAGTAAGTTAGTCACGCAAGAATGTTTCCGACTGAATCCATGCTGGCTATCATTTATCAAACAGTTACTTTCTAAATCATGTTTGATAGCATCTCTACGACCCTAATATGACCTCTAGGAGAGAATATCCATGTGAAGCAGTTGCTCAGATAATTTCTCTAAAGGAATCTGGCCTGCAAACCAACCAAATAGTGCAGCAAATTGGTGCCAGTGATGGGTTTCTTCACAGGGCGACACCTCTTGTAATTCAGGTCCTTGATGCGGCGGCGTACTGTCCTCACAGACACACCACCAAACAGTTCTGGGTTATCTTACTTGATTTTCCTGGCTGTGGTTCTTAGAGTAGACTCCTAAGTACGTTTCAAAATATTGTGGGCCCCACCCGAAGTCTTCTTAGGCCTACCAGACCTTGGTTTTGAAGATGGTAGGTCGTTCCCTCCCTCCTCATAAAATCTGGCAACCCAACGGCGCACTGTTCTCTCACTGGCACCAATTTGCTGCACTATTTGTTTGGTTTGCAGGCCAGATTTCTTTAAAGCAATTATCTGAGCAACTACTTCATATTAGGGTCGTAGGGATGCCTCGAATGGTAAAAAATCAACGCGTCGGAGAGAAAATTCTTCAAGCACCCACCACAGCAATCCTCTTCCCACAATAGCTAGATGCACACTAATCGCCATTTTGTGCTGCCATGTGACTCAGACCCTCCTACACAACACACAGCCCAGCCATCAATTTTATCCAAATTCAATACTGTATCCAATGGGTATGGTTATAAAACAGGCAAAATTCTTGTTCTCCTGCCCCACACGGCCATCACTTTTGTCCGCTCCTGTATATATATATATGTGTGTGTGTGTGTGTGTGTGTGTGTGTGTGTGTGTGTGTGTGTGTGTGTGTGTGTGTGTGTGTGTGTGTGTGTGTGTGTGTGTGTGTCTGTGTGTATGTGTGTGTGTGTATTTACCTAGTTGTATTTACCTAGTTGTATTTTACGGGAAGGGGAGCTATGCTCGTGAGGGTCCCGTCTTCATATCTCATTTCATCTAAACTATTTTTAAATTCATGTATTGTTTTTGCACACACCACTTTCTCATCTAACTTGTTCCAACTGTCTATTGCTCTGTGAGGAAAGCTGTTCTTTTTCAAATCTCTTCTATAGTTGTCTTTTTTTATTTTCTTTCCGTGTCCTCTTGTATTTCTGTCATCCCATTTTATCAGATTCTCTCTATCAGTAATTTCTATGCCTTTCATGATTCTGTAAATAGCTATCAAATCTCCTCTCTCTCTTCTTTGCTCTAGTGTCTGTAGTTTAAGTTTTTGTAGTCTCTCTTCATATGATAGTTTTGAGAGTGTTGGTGCCAGTTTTGTAATTGCTCTTTGTATTCTTTCAAGTTTTTTTATACATTTTTTTGTACTTGGTGACCATATCGTTGCTGCATATTCCAATCTTGGTCTTATCAGGGTGATTAGGATTTTCTTCACCATTTCTTCATCCAGGTATGTAAATGCCACTTTGATTGTTCTTATTAAATTATAGGTTTCTCCAAAAATCTTATTTATATGTTTCTCAGGTGACATATTATTCATAACAATGACTCCCAGGTCCTTCTCATTTTCTACTCTTTTTATTCCTTCTTCTCCCAAATTATATGATCCTGTTATTCTGTTTTTGCTTTTTCCAAATTCCATTATACTACACTTTTTTGTATTGAACTCCATCTCCCACTTCCTACTCCATTCTTGTACTTTATTTAGATCTCTCTGTAGTGATTCACAATCTTCTTCAGTTTTCACTCTTTTCAGTAATTTTGCATCATCTGCAAAGAAGCTCATATAGCTTTCAATTCCTTCATCCATATCATTAATATATATAGCAAACATTATTGGGGCCAGAACTGTTCCCTGCGGGACACCGCTTATTACTTCATTCCATTTTGAGTGCTGATCTCTTATCACTACTCTCATTTTTCTTTCTTGCAAAAAAGTCTTCCATCCAATTTAGCAATTTACCTTGTATTCCTCCTTCATATTCTAATTTCTTAAGCAACTTCTTATGTGGTACTTTGTCAAAAGCTTTTTTTAGGTCTAGAAATGCACAATCAGCCCATCCATCTCTTTCTTGTATTATATCTATTAGCCTTGAATAGAAACATATTAAATTGGTGACGCATGATCGTCCTTGTCTGAATCCAAATTGCCTTGGATTTAGTACGTTGTTTTTTTCCAAGTATTTTACCCATCTACTTTTGATAATTCTTTCACATATTTTTGCTATTGTACTTGTTAGAGAGACTGGTCTATAGTTGGTAGGTTCTTCTTTATTTCCTCCTTTATATATAGGTACTATATTTGCTTTTTTCCAATCTTCTGGAACTTTTCCTTCTTTTAAGGAACTGCTTATTATGCTATGTATTTTGTCTGCCAGTTCATTCCTGCATTCTTTCAGAATCCAGTTTGCTATTTCATCTGGCCCATGCGATTTTCTGACATCAAAATTACCCAAGTGTGTCAATATTTCATTCTTTGTTACTTCTATTTCTTCCATAGGGGGGACTTTTTCCTTCCACTCAATCTCTTCAGGTTGTATATTTTCCCTTGTAAACACTGATTTAAAATGTTTGTTCATAATTTCTGCCATTTCCATTTCCTCAGTGTATTCAACTCCTCCTTGTCTTAATTTCTCCAAGTCTTGTTTGTTTTTCAGTTTATTGTTTACAAATCTGTAGAATAGTTTTGGTTGATCTTTACACTTTTCTATAACATCTTTTTCATATTTTTCTTGTTTCCTCTCTGCACTTTGGTACATATTCATTTCTATAACCAGTATATATTTTCCATTTGTCAGGTCTTCTGTCTTTTTTCCATCTGGTCCAGGCTTTGTCTCTTTTGTCTTTTAACTCCCTACAACTTTTGTTGTACCAGCATTTTACATATTCTTTTTCTTGTTTTTGTCTTGGGACATACTTTTCCACTCCTTTTTTGTAAATTTTTGTCAAAATATTCCATTTCTCTTCCACTGATGTTTCTTCTTTGTATATTTCTTCCCAGTTTTCTTGTTGGAAGAATTCTCTTATTTTATCAAAGTTTGTTTTTTCATACATCATTCTTCCTTTTCTATATTGTTCATTTCTTTTCATATATTTTTCTTCATTAAGTTCCAGTTCAATCAATATGCGGTCACTTTTACCTATTGGTGTTTTATATTCAATCTTGTCCACTATTCTAGGTTCAGATGTAATTATTAAGTCTAGCCTCGATGGTTCTTCTTCATTTCTATACCTAGTGTTCTCTTGTATCCATTGTGTCATTGAATGGTCAGTAATCATCTCAAGTAGAGCATTTCCCCATGAGTCATCACCACTCTTTACTGTCATTTCTTCCCAGCAGATTTCTTTGCAATTAAAGTCGCCCATCATAACTATTCTTCCTCCGTCTTCCATTATTTTAGTTAATGCTATCTTTGTGTCCTCTAACATACTTTTATGTTCACTCTCTTCCCATGAGGCTGTTTTCGGAGGCACATAATTGATCACAAATTTTCTGCTCTTCTTATCTCGGTCTTCCACTTCTATCATAATCATCTCTACTGTATTCTTTCCATATATGACACCTTTCACGTTTATATCCTTCTTAGTCAGGAACATAACTCCACCCCCTTGTTTTTTTCTCTCTGTTTCTAATCCAATAATTGTATGTATCATGTCCTACACTGTTGGGTGGTAGTGGGCCTTTTAATTTTGTTTCTACAATTCCCATTATGTCCGGTTCTTTTTCTTTCAAATAATCATTCAGTTCATTCAATCCTGTTATCAATCCATCTATATTTGTGTAAGACACTCTTAGTTTTCTGCCACTTCCATTGTGTTCTCTGTTTCCCTTATGTTTTTCTTTAGTATGTCGAACTGCTTTATTTTCATGTTCACTACTCTCCAATAGAATCTCTCTTTCTCTGACTCCGTTCTTTCCTCGTTTTTTGCCTTAGCTTCACTTCTTTTCTGCTTTTCTGCCTCTCTTTCCTCCTTATTCATTTCTCTTTTTATCCATACCTTTTTATATTGATCATTTGTTGCTAGTTTCCCTGTCTTGGATAGAATTTTCTCTGCCGTTGTTTGTGACCTGAATTTAATCTTAATTGGTCTGGTCTTATCTGTACTATATTTTCCGAGTCTGAATTTTTCCTCAATTTCCTTTATAATTTCTGGTTCATCTTCCTGGACTAATTTTAATAAACTGCTTACTCTTTCATTTTCCTCATTGATTCTTGAGGTTCTATCTGGGTTATGTTTCTCTTCCATTCCTAATATAATTATACATTTCTTTTTGTCAGCTAATTCTCTTACTATATTCTCCTTCTGTCTCATCACTTTAATAACTGAGTCTTCATTATGTTCTTTCAATTGCTGTTTGACTATGTCAGTGAATGAAACCTTATTCCCTTCTTGAGTTATTCTCCAATTTTTAACTTCTGTAGCTATTTTCTCTCTGTTTTCATTACTATTCTTCTTCAATTTCTCATTCTCCTCCTTTACATTTCCTAACTGTCTTTTTAGGTCCTCTACTTCTTCAGTTAAGTTTCTGTTAGCCTTCTCTAGTTGTTTCCAACCTTTCAATTCTCTGGAAAATGGAGTCTACATTACCTAACTTACGTTCCAAGTCCTCGATCACCTTATCAACTCTCTCCTCTAGTCTTATCAGTCGGGGGGGGGGGGGTTGTGTCCCCCCCACCCTCTTTAAATCCCTGGAACATATTCTCGTCACTTTCTACTGTATTGCTCCTCTCTATACTTCTAATCTTTACATTTTTATTTGCCATTTCGTCATCACTGAGCTGGTCCGGTGGTCGTTTCATGTTGACCTTACGCCCGTCTGCCTGGGCCAAGTCCTCCACATCCTCATTTCCTTCCATTTCCCCAGCAATCCCTCCCCTTCTCCTCTTTTCCTACTTACCTACTGCCCCACGAGCAATTTCCCCCCACCCTGCAAATACAAAAAGGTACTTCTCTTTGCGTTGGGATCCACAATCGGCACTTTTCTTCAGAACGTTCTTCAAGCCGTCCGTTCGTTGAAAGTGTGTGTGTGTGTGTGTGTGTGTGTGTGTGTGTGTGTGTGTGTGTGTGTGTGTGTGTGTGTGTGTGTGTGTGTGTGTGTGTGTGTGTGTGTGTGTGTGTGTGTGTGTGTGTGTGTGTGTGTGTGCAAGTAACCACTAGGAAAATGAAAACTTGGTAACCGAACGTTTTCGTCTATTTAAAATATTTTCAAAAGTTCCTTTGAAAATGTCTTAGATAGATGAAAACGTTCAGTTACCAAGCTTTCATTTTCCTAGTTAATCGCATATTTTGTGAATCACGCGTTGTTTATGATTTCTTGTATATATATATGTATATATATATATATATATATATAAATATATATATATATATATACATATATATATATATATTTTGTTGAGACACTGTGACAAGTTGAAGGAGATGGAAAAAAGACAGTCACGGGTCTCGTTCCGAATTTATTCCTGTTCGGTTTCGCTTGTAGCTTCTTCTGAAGAAGCTACAAACGAAACCGGTCGGTAATAAACTCGAAACGAGACCCAAGACTCTCTTTTTCCATCTATATATATATATATATATATATATATATATATATATATATATATGTATATATATATATACATATATATATATATATAAATATATATATATATGTATGTATGTATGTATGTATGTATGTATATATATATATATATACAGTATATATATATATATATATATATATATATGTATATATATATATATGCATATATAAATATATGTACACACACACACACACACACACACACACACACACATTTATCCGATCTCGTTATGAAAAGGAGGGTCTTCTGTCAGCATGTCTTACCACTACAAGTCACTATAACTCACTGAGGAGCAAGTTTCTCGTAAGCTGAATAAAATCGTCTGGTATCAACTAAAAAAATCATAAGTGATCACTTGAAGTGGAAGGATCAGTTGAAACGCCCTTTAAACCAGTTAGGCTGGAGGATTTCTCTAAAACCGAATGAAATCATCCAACATCGGTAAAAAAAAATGTTTAAGTAAACACTTAGCTTGAAATGGTTAATTCCTTGAATACGACGACATTCTTTCTCTTTTCTAGTTATCTGTTAGTTTATATTTTCTTTTTTATTTATCTACTTAAATATCTACAAATTCATTAATCTATTTCTTTTTCTATACGCTTATTAATCTATTCGTTCTTTTTATAGTTATTCCTTCTTATTTTTCCGTTTTCTTAGTTTGAAATGGTTAATTCCTTGAATACGACGACATTTTTTCTTTCTTTTTCCAGTTATCTATTTGTTTATATATTCTTTCTTTATTTATTTATCTACTTAAATATTTACAAATCCATTAATTTATTTCTATTTCTGTGTTTATTGATTTATTCGTTCTTTTTATTGTTATTCCCTCTTATTTTCCCGTTTTCTTCCGGCTGGTGCCAGACAGCTTTATTCGCCCAAAGGTCGTAAATCAACCAAGACGAAGTCGAAGCTGAGTCAGTCGAATGGTTGGGTCAGAAAAAAAAGGAGAATAAGATCACCTGACAAAATAGGTAAATAAACGAATAAAAAACTCTTCACCGAATTTTAGGGTCTGCTGGAAACATATTTCGTTTCCTGAAACAATATTGGAAATACGACTTTCTCCACATTTTTCAAAAAATCTTTAGTGGCTATATTCACTTTCTACCTTTTGTGTAAAACCGTCTAACTTTTCCACAATGAAATTTGGAAAGTGGGCGGCCATTTGTGAAAGGTAAATGAATTTGTAGTAGTACCGTGAGCATTCGATAAGAAACGAAAGTGAAGCAAAATATATCGATCAAACAGACGACATATTGTAATCAACATTTTATTGTAGTCGTGCATGTCATAAACATTCGGTTTTGAACAAAATGGCTTGAGCTAAATTAAATTTGACATAATTTCATCAATCAGACTGATGACATAGTACTTTTGTTCCAGCCTTACACGATCGGAATGCATTTAATTGAATTCTGTGACAAGTTTATTACAAAAAAAATGTCTATATTTCATTCTAACTTATAGTTGATCATATTATCATTAAATACAATATATTCAGTCTCTGCAGTGCAAAGTAATATTTACATATTTCATTCTGTCTGTCGTTGGATAATTTCGTTCAATTTGGTGAGGTTGCAAATGGCCTCTTGAATTCTGTAGAATTCTCTATATTTTCCAGACAACTTTCTACACTTCTGACCCCCATTACTATCATAGAGTCAACGCTGTTAAAAAGGAGAAAATATTTAGCAATCTTATGAACAGTCACTAAACGAAGAGAAACAAATTGTAACATAGTCACAGTGTATCGAAAGGGATACAACACGAACATTATCTTAATATAATTCACATTTAATTCTGGCTACTACACAGACGATTCTTTTCAGCATTGGAAATGTTTACTCAAATCAATAAAATAATATCGTCTGAGGCTAAATATTTCTATGAAAATAAAATATTCTCACCTTATACAATCAGTATATATGCTTATACGTCATGCATGTATAAGCACACATACAGATGACTTTAAAATATGATGCATTTTGTAATGAATTAATTAGTTTATATAAGGTACTACCAGAAATTTGTTTCGTAGAGTGACAACTAATTTGTAGCTTACTGAGAAATCAATTAATTGTGCAGATGAGGAAATTAAAAGCACTCCCGTAAGAAAGTTTTTGTCTTATATAGCAAATGTATTAAGTTGTCAATCATACCTTCCAGCCCAGTACCATACTCTACAGATTCTTGAAAAATAATCTTTCCTTTTATAGATATTTCCCTTCCAAGGATTTATATAAGATTTGTATAAGCAAATTTTTTTGTTAAGAATACAACCGTTATACTCGAGACAATTCAACGGACGACATCGTCAGGTTATGTAAATTTACGTCCCAGATTACGACGCCATGATCGATCATACCTTGCTTTCACACAAATAAATTAATGGAGGCGATAAGAAAATCATGTCATAGTTGTATATTATACAATCTATCGTGATGTTATGAAGTTGGTTTTAGTACCAGAAACACAATAGTTATGCACTTTTGCGAGAAATGTGAATCGCGTTCCAATGGACCTGCATTTTGGATCAAATTGTTGGTTGTCTTGTGGAAAACATTAAGCAGACAGATGAGGAATATGTGTGCGGCTGAGATGTGGTCATTTTCGTAAGAACAAACGATTCAGTTTGAATTCCCCCGACGACGACCGGTGCTAGCCACTGGAAAAGAATTCTTACACATCGGGTCCCGATACCAACTTCGGATTTTTTTTTTTTTTTTTTTTATTCTTTTTTTTTTTTTTTTCAAAGGAGGAGCATGCCGGCAGAAGACCTTTTGGTCAATAACTAGGTCGGATACGAAAATAAAAATGATAGATAGATAAATTAATTAATTAATAAACAAATAAATAGAAATTATGATATAAATGGTAATAAATAAAATAAGTAAAAAAAAAAATAGGTAGAGTTAAATGATAAACGAACAGATAAATAGTAAATAATGATAAATTGATAGATAAATAATAAATGATAATCAAGGAAACAATGATAAACAGACAAATAATAACAAACAAATAAACAAATAACATA
>NC_134777.1:7700902-7718402 GCF_046742065.1 Oratosquilla oratoria
TCAGCCCTGGGCGGGATTCGAACCCGGACCTCCGTAGTGTCGGCTGCGGACGCTACCACTGCGCCATGCGAGTCGTGTGTGTGTGTGTGTGTGTGTGTGTGTGTGTGTGTGTGTGTGTGTGTGTGTGTGTGTGTGTGTGTGTGTGTGTGTGTGTGTGTGTGTGTGTGTGTGTGTGTGTGTGTGTGTGTGTGTGTGTGTGTGTGTGTGTGTGTGTGTGTGTGTGTGTGTGTGTATGCCTGTGTTTGCTTTTGTCCCGTCTCTAGATCTCAACTGATCAAACTTTGCCTTAGATTAATTCATCATGGCTACCTAACTCATTTCTGCTTTTGACGTGTCCCACAAATTGAGGCAGCTAATCGTATGTGGAAAGCTAATCTTCCAAAAGTCTTCTTCATTTTTCTAAGTCTTTCTGTTGTTCTCTCCAACCCTGAGAACAGATCCTCTCAGTTGATTTTTCCATTACTTTCGACGATCTAAAGATAATGATCACATCAACTTTTTATTTTCGTTCTTCTAATCTGGACAATCTCAGTTTATTATTTTTTTTTCAGTTTCTCCATGTATGTCTTTTCAACCAGGCGAGAGATAATTCTAATTATTGTCCTCTCTCTCTCTCTCTCTCTCTCTATATATATATATATATATATATATATATATATATACATGTATATATATTATATAATATATATATATATATAATATATATATACTGTATATAATTATATATATATATATATGTATGTATTTATGTATGTATATATATATATATACATATATAAGATTGAAAGTGAAAGAAGTTGATGAGGATATGGAGAATTTACGCCTTAACGTTTCGACCCGCAGGGTCTTGATCACAAAGCTAACAACTCAAACGTAACAGGATGTTTTATACACAGTTGTTACGTTTGAGTTGTTTAGCTTTGTGATCAAGACCCTGCGGGTCGAAACGTTAAGGCGTAAATTCTCCCATATCTCCTCATCAACTTCTTTCACTTTCAATCTTATTTGTCATAAGATAGTCAACATATATAAATATATATATATATATATATATATATATATATATATATATATATATATATATATATATATATATATATAATTCTTTTTCGACCACACTGTCACTAGGCACTAGAGTCTGGGGTAGATTAAATTTACTTCCTCCTCTTCATCATCTTCCTCTTTGTCTTCTTCGTCTTCGTCTTTTTCGTTATCTCCGTCTTCTCCGTTTTCTTTGTTCTCTTCGTCTACATCGTCTTCTTCGTCTTCGCCTTCGTCGTCGTCTTCATCTTCTTCGTCTTCTTTTTCTTTGTCTTCGTCGTCGTCTTCATCTTCTTCGACTTTTTTTTCTTTGTCTTCGTCGTCGTCTTCCTCGTCTTCTTTGTCTTCTTCGTCTTCGTCTTCATCGTCTTCTTCTTCATCTTCTTCCTCGTCTTCTTTTTCTTTGTCTGCTTCTCTATTTTACTTTGTCTTCTTCCTCGTCTTCGTCTTCGTCCTCGTCTTCTTCTTCTTCTTCTTCTTCTTCTTCTTCTTCTTCTTCTTCTTCTTCTTCTTCTT
The DNA here is from genome assembly GCF_046742065.1 of Oratosquilla oratoria. Lineage (NCBI taxonomy): Eukaryota > Metazoa > Arthropoda > Malacostraca > Stomatopoda > Squillidae > Oratosquilla > Oratosquilla oratoria. Next base: position 7,702,460 of record NC_134777.1, read on the forward strand.
CTTCTTCTTCTTCTTCTTCTTCTTCTCCCTCCTCGTCTTCTTTTTCTTTGTCTTCTTAATCTTACTTCGTCTTCTTCTTCATCTTCGTCTTCGTCTTCTTCCTCGTCTTCTTTTTCTTTGTCTTCTTAGTCTTACTTCGTCTTCTTCGTCTTCGTTTTCTCCGTCTTATTTTTCATCTCCTTTCATCATATTCTTCGTCTTCTTTCATCACACAATGAAATGCCATATAATGAACTATAATTTATACATCGTTCTCTCGCACATATGTATAAATTATACATTGTGTCGAAACTGAATATATATTTCTTCGCCTCAAGACAGAACAGGACTACATAAACCAGAATGCTTCAGCCGAGTCGTCCCGTGGCGGTTATACTCTGCTGGATCGCGGTCGCCATGGCAACGGCCACAAGCACCCTCGAGTTCCGAGAATTTGGTAAGATATGAGAGACAATGCTATCAACATTAAAAAAGAATAGATTAATCATAAATATTAGCCCATTCAAGTTTGGATCCCTTGAACAGATAATTAATTAATTGGAATAGTCTAACGCTGCATTATTTTCTATTTTGCCCTGACATAATTATAAGGATACTGAGACCGACTCGTACAAGGGGAGATTTTATTTTTCTGACATTTCCATAAACTAGATCATTATATCGAGAAAAAAGAATAGATATTACAATATATCATTTTCATTATCAGGGAAGTTTTGAAAAATATATATATGTTCAATAAGCAAACCTAATTCTTACATAAATTTAGTGAAAAATAGATATTCTGGAATGTTTTACCATATAGTTATCATAGTTACCATCATTATCATCACTGTTATTCATTATTAACTTCATCGTTATCGCTATCGAGGATGGAAAAGAGACAGAGAGCAGTGATGAGAAGAGAGATGGCAAATGAGTTTTGGAAAAAAATATTTGGATGATTCGAGTTGATGGGAAAGATAAGTGAAGAAAGGCCACCAACAGAGCGTGGAAGTCCTAGGAGGAAAAAGCAGACTTGAAGGAGAGAACGAGAACGATAAGGATGTGTGTGTGTGTGTGTGTGTGTGTGTGTGTGTGTGTGTGTGTGTGTGTGTGTGTGTGTGTGTGTGTGTGTGTGTGTGTGTGTGTGTGTGTGTGTGTGTGTGTGTGTGTGTGTGTGTGTGTGTGTGTGTGTGTGTGTGTGTGTGTTTGTGTGTGTGTGTGTGTGTGTGTGTGTGTGTGTGTGTGTGTGTGTGTGTGTGTGTGTGTGTGTGTGTGTGTGTTTATCTCAATTAGATACCCTATGATTTATCTAATATCCATTTATCCGTGTCTTTATAAGAACATAAGAATGGAGTAGACTGTAAGACACCATTTAATTCTGCATTTTTATGCAATTATTTACACATTTGTATATTTGCTTATTTATCTCTATCTATCCATCTATCAATTGTTATTAACTTATATATGTGTAAATGTTTATATGTTTCTTATCTATTTATCTGTTTATCTAATTATTCATTTACCTATTACTTTATTCATGCAACGTTTATTCATATATTTATCTATTTAACTATCTATTTATTAGATATTTTATTCATCTATTGATTTCTTTAATTGATTATTTGTTTGTTTATTTGTTCATTTGTTTGTTTATTTTTCTCTTTACACATATACATAATCGTCTCATCACTTCGTTTCCGCTCACCTTTCGTGAAATGGACCGGAAGATTTTGGACGGACGTTTCATCCCGAACGGACAACTGAACCCCCGAACGTCACTGTGGTCGAGAACATTCTACTGGACCCCAAGACTCTTGGTGGCGACTCGCTGGGCGTCACGCAGGAGGGGCACGCCGATCCAAGACTTCGTAAGCATAACCCTGTGGGCCTAGAGAGTGTCTGCGAAAGTTCTTTAACTAAAGGAAGTCTGCTCCCTTCGCCTCTTCGGAGGCAAAGTTCCTTCAAATAAGAGTGCGTGTGTGCGTGTGTGTGTGTGTGTGTGTGTGTGTGTGTGTGTGTGTGTGTGTGTGTGTGTGTGTGTGTGTGTGTGTGTGTGTGTGTGTGTGTGTGTGTGTGTGTGTGTGTGTGTGTGTGTGTGAGATTCACCTTGGTCTTCCACCTTGGTCTTTGGATCACGTGTTGGACTCGTGATCGACAGCTATTTCCCTCCCGGAAGAGAGCTCAGAGCTCGTATGACCGATCTATGGGTAATGCTATGACTTTACACGCACACACACCCCAAACTCCCCGCCCACGAGAGTTGGAGTAACGACTCGAAGCGCAGCGATACTGAAATAATTTCAGCCCTGGGCAGGATTCGAACCAGGTACCGCCGGTACCGTACCGCCGTACTGACAGTCTGGTACTCTACCAACCGCGCCACCCTATTGACTTTTCTAATAAGTACCACAATCTTTTGCGAAATCGTACCGAATCATTCATGCAATAGGTCTACCACCCAGAGATATTTGCACCTTCCACAACTCCCTAAAAAAAGACATCAAACGCTCTAGTACAGTCGGTTTGTGAAGTATATGATCCTGTTTCCCCACCTCATTCTATATATACAGTATATAATATATATATATATATATATATATATATATATATAAATCAGCTTTACACTCAAATTCTTTGAAATCCTTTACTTTGTTTTCGAGTGTTTTTTTATATATTACACATTATGCGACGCAGGCAGGTACATTCGATACTATAATGAAAGAATACAGTAAATATTGATCCCTTCGTCTCTATGGCGACTTGAGAAGATTTGAACTCGATTTCTGGTCGTGTCAAATGTAATCAAAAGTAACCTGATAATCAACACATTCTGTACACCATTTTTTTTTCTTTCAAAAAACAAAACAAAACAGAATTTTGCCTTTTCTTTGCTGAATGGTAATTTTTACTTTACTCTCTTTACCATCAGGCTGTTCTATCAATCTTGACATCTCGAGAGTAAAGGACGCTTACCTCGTTCCTGACGTCGCTTTTTATTTTGATTTGATTTTCACTTCCGTGGCAACCCCTTGGTGGGTAATTGTGTACACGAGCGTCGGTCGTTTCCGCTTTGTCATTCGTACAAATGAAGTCGCCTCAGGGATTTTCGGACAAACACTCCATTACCACTAACAGGAAGTTAATATAAATCAGGAGATGGTGAAGTGCGGTTGCATACACACACACACACACACACACACACACACACACACACACACACACACACACACACACACACACACACACACACACACACACACACACACACACACACACACACACACACACACACACACACACACACACAACTCGTGGCGCAGTTGGTAGAATTCCCGGCTGCCACTACGGTGGTCCGGGTTCGAATCCCGCCCAGGGCTGAAATAATTTCAGTATCGCTGCGCTGCGGGTTGTTACTCCAACTCTTGTGGGCGGGGAGTTGGGGATGTGTGTGCGTGTAAGGCCATGGCATTACCCATAGATCAGTTATGTATGAGCTCTGAGCTCTCATCCAGGAGGGAAATAACTGTCGATCACGAGTCCAAAACGTGATCCAAGACCATGGTGAATCATACACACATACACATACACACACACGCACACACACAAGCACACACACATACTAATATGCACACACACATACATACATACTAATATGTACACACATACATGTATACAATATGCACACACATACACATATACAATATGCACACAGGCATAATATATACATAACTATGCATGCACATACACACGCATATATATATATATGTATATGCATATATATATATATATATATATATACACAAACACACATGCAAACACACACATGCAAATATACAGACACACGTTTATATACATACATACACACATACACGAATGTGCACAAACAGAAAAATCGATACAAAGAATATGAAAGGAAGAAGAAAAGAGTTTTGAGAATAATGTAGTTAACAAATGTAAAGACTAAGCCAAGCTGATTTTACTGATTTGTAAATGGTTAAGCTTAGATATAAATTAATATCCGAATTGAAAGCTCGAGGAGTTGTATATTAAGACGCAAAAATGCAAACAGAAATGTTGAAAGGAAAATTTCATTCTGTGTTCATTTAGGATAAAGAAATTGAGAGAGAACTGAGTAGAGAAACATAAAAGTGGAAATGGATGAAATTGAGAACTTGCTAGAGAAAAAAATGGAAACAAGAAAGGCTTCAGAGCTTCATAAAATATCAGGTTTGATACTGAAAATGCAGAGAATACATTGGCAAATGAAGTATATGATTTGATAATCATTACAATAGAAGAGGGAAAGGAGCCATAGGACAGGAAATATAACAATGTAGTACCAATTCTTAAAGGAGGCAACGGAGGTGCTACTAAGTTATAAACCAGTTTCCTTGACGTGGGCCTATGATCTTTCTGTGTCAACTTTTACCTTATTTTCTACACCTTATCAACTGTAGATCTGTAATTTGGATCTACATTTACTGGTCTGGTGAGATGAACTATGAGCAAGTCCGTTCGTTGTAACGGTCTCATTCTTCTCTCTCCACAAACATGAAGCAACCTCCGAGGAACACTCTAGGAGTTACCAAAATTCTAATTTACACATATCATTCGCAAGTGTTGCCATATGCTGATCGGGAAAGGTTGGTAGACTTAGATGGAGGGATCTATTGCCTCGCCAGGTATTTTTGGGCGTAGCCCGAAACCCCTGGCTTCGCTGGTTACTGTCAGACCCGTAGACAATGGCGTTGTCCCTTGGGAGGAATATCCGAGTACAATAGCGGGTCCCTGGAGAGTTGGCTGAAGATGTCGGAGTTCCTTCTTCACTCCACATGCGTGCGTGAGCGCGTGTGCACGCTAGACATCTAAAGGATTGACTCTTCCTTTCAATCATCTTTGCAACACAACTGACAACTGGCGAATGCTCCCTTGAACAAAGAGTCCCACACTAATAAAACCAAGACAAAAATATAACATTTCTTCCCAGAAAAATCTATGGAAGGGCCTGAGGACCACTGCCAACTGCTATGGGGACGCGGGTTTCATTGCAACTCGAAGCCAAGCGTGTTAAAGCGCCGCTACTTGTTGGTGGAGATCGGGGGTGGGGGCAGTTCGAGTCCTGTATGGTAGCAAGACTGAGGATCATCAATCTCTATCAAATCCACTGCTCCTAAAAGCTCGGAGACACCGTCCCAGCCTTCTCTGAGACGGGGAGTAGGCGACAATGACCTGAATCATTATCATCCCGCCTTCCTCCTTCATTCTAGTATCCTTGTCCCTGGACAAATTTAGATTTAAGAAGGAAATAGGCAAGAATTGGTTTACTAATAAGGTGGTCGACGAATGAAATAGACTTAGCAACCATGTAGTGAGCGCTGAAACTATCAGTTGTTTTAAAAAACGATTAGACAACTTTATGGATGGGGATGACAGGTGGTGATGGATGTGGAGCTGCCTAGTGTAGGCTTTATAGTCTCTTGCAGTCTCCTTCATTCTTATGTTCTTATGTTCTAACCGCAACGTCCGTCTACTACCCCTACAGTCGGCATCTTCACTGTTGTGAGGTTTGAGAACTCAGGTTGTACCGGGAAGAACGGGGACATGGGAACCTGTCGTACGTCCAAGGAATGCTTTGCCGATTGCGGGACCAAAATTGGCGACTGTGCACAAGGATTCGGGATATGCTGTTACAGTGAGTATCCACTTCTACTTTTGTATTTTTGTTTATGCTTGTTGTTATGTGACGCGTGTGTGTGTGATGTGTATGTGTGTGTGTGTGTGTGTGTGTGTGTGTGTGTGTGTGTGTGTGTGTGTGTGTGTGTGTGTGTGTGTGTGTGTGTGTGTGTGTGTGTGTGTGTGTGTGTGTGTGTGTGTGTGTGTGTGTGTGTGTGTGTGTGTGTGTGTGTGTGTGTGTGTTTTATTGCTTTGTCTTTCGCAGTACCAAATTGATACCATTCTCTCTCTCTCTCTCTCTCTCTCTCTCTCTCTCTCTCTCTCTCTCTCTCTCTCTCTCTCTCTCTCTCTCTCTCTCTCTCTCTCTCTCTCTCTCTCTCTCTATCTCTCTCTCTCTCTCTCTCTCTCTCTCTCTCTCTCTCTCTCTCTCTCTCTCTCTCTCTCCTCTCTCTCTCTCTCTCTCTCTCTCTCTCTCTCTCTCTCTCTCTCTCTCTCTCTCTCTCTCTCTCTCTCTCTCTCTCTCTCTCTCTCTCTCTCTCTCTCTCTCTCTCTCTCTCTCTCTAACCTCCTAAATCATATAACCATCTTAGTCTCTGTTCTGACCAGCTCTAAACATTTCTACTCAGATATGACAAATACTATATTTCCGTGGATTTCGTATTGTAGATTTTGCCCCCGATAAGCCCTCTAAATCATTTAGATGTTTTTAACCTTTTGGACATCACGAGTGAGTCTTTCTTCAGCTGAATAAAACCTCTTTACGGCAGACAGAACGAACATACATGTTGAGCAAGGTCCCCATACACGAGTAAAACGATCTCGTTGTGGCTAACGCTTAATGACATCATCCAGCTTAGAGACTCCCCCTCCCTCTCCCTCTCCCTCTCCCTCTCTCTCTCCCTCTTCCTTTCCCTCTCCCTCTCCCTCTCCCTCTCCCTCTCCCTCTCCCTCTCCCTCTCCCTCTCCCTCTCCCTTTCCCTCGTCCCTCTGGTTTCGTTGTTTACATCGAACTCGCTTCTTCGTCCTCGACCCCAGAGGAGATCACCTGTGGAGGGTCTTCGTCCTCGAACAACACGTACTTGGTGAGCCCGAACTACCCGGGGACCTACAGGACGGCCCGGACCTGCACCATGAGGATCACAAGAATGCACGACACTTGCCAGCTCAGGATGGACTTCGTGGAGTTCGAGAGTATTGCGCCTTCGGACACAGGTAGTGTATTCTTTTCTTTTCTTTCTTTCTTTATTTATTTATTTGTTTATCTATTTATCTATTTATTTATCTATCTATTTATTTATTTACTTATTGGTTTATTTATTTATTTTTTATTTTTTATTTATTTATCTATTCATTTATTTGTTTATGAGTTTATTTATCTATTTATTTGTTTGTTTATTTCGTCTCTCTTTCTCTCTCTCCTTTTTTTTCTTTTTTTCTTTCTTTCTTTCTTCTTTTTTCTTTCTTTCCTTTCTCCCTTCCTTCTTTATTTTTCTATTTATTCAGTTATTCGTTTATTGATTTATTTATTCATTTATTTATTTATTTACTTATTTGTTTATTCATTTATTCATTTATCTAATTCTCTCTTTCATTCATTCGTTCATTTCTTCTTTCTTTCTTTCACTAAATTGTAGTAAACTCTCATATTCTTCAGCATATTATCAGTATATCCTGTAATTCTTCCGTTAATTCATTCCCCTTTGTTTTGCTATTAATCCACTTCTCATTTTATACTTTTTAATGTGTTTTTTTTTATTTCTGCCCAATTCTAAAAATCTACATTTCTTTGTATTCGAATTCATTTTCCACTCCTACTTCCATCCAGAAACCTTATCTTAGTTTTCTTTAGCAGTTTGCGATCCTCTTCGTTTTTCACTGCCTTCATATTCTTGGCATTATTTGCAGATAACTTGGTGTAGTTCCATATTGCATTCACCATATCCCTTATGTACAACAGGAACAATACAGATGCCAGAACTAAACTTTGTGGTACCCAAGAAGATCTTTTACTTCCATTATATGACTATCGTTTGTTCTTTTCTTCCTCCCAGGAGTCTGCTCGACCGACCAGCTCACCGTGACGGGCGAGATGAAGTTCAAGTATCTCTGTGGCATAGCTCCTCCCAACTGGCATTGTGAGTGCCGGTGACTCGTCTTGTTCCTTCTCCTTTTCCTCTCACCGTACCCAGTTTACCTTTCAAAGCATTTGACTTTAATTACCTATTCCTATTCAGATGTTGTTGTTTTCACTTAATTATTTATTTTCAAAACGCTTGACTTTAATTAATTACCCTGTTTTTTATAGTTGTTTCCTATTCAGATATTGCCGTTTTCACTTAATTATTTACTTGTTGAAATTTAGTCTACGTAAGTATATAAACTTAGTCCATGTAAATAATATGTCTTCTTCGATCAGTATTGCCATCAGTAGGGTGGTGTTTTAAGAATTCCTCTCAGTATTTGGCATTTCTTATCCCTACCTGACCAAAACAAAACCTAACTTAATCTAACCTAACTGAAGGTCTGAATGAACACAAAAGGTTACGGAAAAGACAGTAGTATCATCTTAATTCTTTTATTATTATTCACATTGTGTGACACCCATCCAAAACCAATCACCCATATCCTGAAGAACGCTACTTTATCGTAATCTAGGAGATAATATTTCTATGACATTTCGTAGAATGACAACCATATTCACTTTCGAGTTTTCCACAGGCATTGAAGAATGCATCAGAGATTCATTCCCTGAATGGAGGAATACATTCGGCATACAATTTCTTTTCCTGAATTTATATAAACTCTTGTCTTAACCAAATTTGTTCTAGTTTACCTCGACGTCAACGGACAACCCGACCCAACCGTCTTCAACTTCGAGACGGGCAGCTCGACCTTCGACAGGAAGTTCAAGATCAAAATCTCGATGATTCCTTGCAAACAACGAGGTAAGACGAAGACAGGTTTAGAGGTGAAAATGGGATTTCGGGGATTAATCAAACGCTAAAGTAATATCTACAGCTTGTGCTCTGAAATCTTTAATAAAGTTTTTGCATCAGTACAGAATTTGAAAATGCAAATAATAAATTAAAATAAAATAAAATAGAAACTGAGAGGAAGGCTGTGGCTCCATTTTACACAACCCTTCCTTATCCATCAACATCTAAACCTCCGCACTAAATAACTTGAGAAAGAATCATTATTTACTTTTTGGTCTGTAACGTTTATAAAAATGGTGTTTTGTAGATTACGTAGATTGTAGAATCTGTAGATTTGCAGTCTGTAGAAAGATTAATATTCCAACGGCTTGCGTCTGGAAATCTTTAGTCCCAGTTTCCTCTCTGAACCTTAAGAAAATTCCCTCGTACGCCCAACTAGTATAAATACAATTCAAACATATGAAAAAGGTTTTGTGATACAAACCTTGATGAGAAATTGTTAGATATATTCAGTTACTGAACAAAGGCACATTTTTAATTCAAATTAAAAATGTCAATTAGTAGGATAGATACAATGAATGCATATTATGCTTTCTCATGGTGAAGATACAGAACCATTGCATTGGCTATTATGTCTCGAACTCCATTACTCCATGGATTAAGGTTTCGTACACCTTGGTAGTATGTATATATATGTATGTATATACTGTATATGTATATATGTACATATATATATATATATATATATATATATATATATATATACATGTATATATATATATATATGCATATATATGCATATATATACACACACACACATATATATAACATATATATATATGCATATATATATATTTCATATATATATATATGTATATATATCTATATGCCATATATGTATATATATATATATATATATATATATATACATATATATATGAATATATATATATATATATATATATATATATAGATAGATAGATATCATATACATATATATGTACATATATATACGAATATATGTGTGTATATATATATATATATATATATATGTGTGTGTGTGTGTGTTTGTGTGTGTGTGTGTGTGTGTGTGTGTGTGTGTGTGTGTGTGTGTGTGTGTGTGTGTGTGTGTGTGTGTGTGTGTGTGTATACATATATATGTGTATATATATATATATATATATATATATATATGTATGTATATATACACATAAAATGTATATGTCTACATATACATACATATCAATATAAATATATAAATACAACTTCATGGATCATGACAATTCACATCGAAACCAATCATCTAGGTCCTCATGTCCTTTGTCGCCGAAGATCTTTATATTCTCAAGGACGCTGAGGATCCTGGGTTAAACTTTTTTACTCAGACATGGGATGCTTCAGCGGATTCAGCTTCAGGAGGTTTCTTCGTTGGAGAAGGAAGAAAGAGGAAGAGAAGGAGGTGGTGGAGGAGACACACGAGGAGGAGGAGATCGTGAAGGAGACACCGGAGGATGAACAAGTCGTGAAGGAGACAGTAGAGGAAGAACAGGTCGAGAAGAGGACACAAGAGGAAGAACAAGTCGCGGAAGAGGAGGAAGTCGTGAAGATCCCCGACCCAGAGGTGGTCCGAGGACAGAGGTGCCTGGAATTGGTTCAAAGGGTCGTTCTCCTCCGAAGGAAGAAGATGGCTCGAGCTAAACGTGTACACGACATGCGAGTCTTCGTCCTTAACAAGAACCTCGGCAAAGAGAAGAAGAGGGCAGAATGAAAGTCTTCTGCCACAATCAACGTTTCCCAACCTGTCTCCACCCTCACACTCCCTCTTGTCAGGCCTAAGCAGTCCAGCTACATGACTGAAGGATTCGGTGTAACTTTGCGAACTACGCCTTGTCTAGGGCTGTGCCACTCATACAGGACTTTATAACGTGAAATCCATTAAACCATACCTTTTGTCCAACTCTCTGAGGACAGGATGTATCCGCTAGACAGAAGGAGAATGAAAATATAAAACTATGCAAATCTTATGTTACGACCACAGGAAGGAAAATTTTCGTCCACCTTCAAAAGAAATATTGATAAGAAATATGCAATATGTATGCAAGTTTTGTGATTAAAAAACAAGAATCTTTATGCCAGCAACGGATAAATATGATCACCAACGCGCAAAGAAATATGAAATCGCTTATGATTTTACCTTGAGTTATATGATCTCATAGGCCATTTCAGAAGTAGATGCGTCAATATGAAATTCGTAATTTTTGAGATCCTTTCAAAATAAAGGCTTTTTCAATTTGATTTCAGGATTTCACGGTCTTTTCCAGTCTTAAACCAAAAAATGGTCTGCCTTTTTTTTATCTTCGACAAAAGGTTTTTCGAAATGAACCCAGGGCGTCATGCCTTTTCCTGTCTCAAAACAAGAAAAAGTCTCTGGCAGCTTCGTAAGATCTCATTAATTAACTGGACGCTATCAAGAGGTTAACTCTTTCTTTGCTTTCTTACAGTGATGTCAGGCCCAGTGCTTTTAGTCTCTCTTCGTGAGTATCATCGACAAGCTTGAAAACAGTTCACTAGTCTGAATTGTCTCGATCTCGTTCATATCTCTCACTTTGTGCAGAGACCACACACACGTGTGTATGTGTAATTCACCATGGTACTGGACCACGTGTTGGACTCGTGATCAACAGCTACTACTCTCCCAGAGGAGAGCGCAGAGCTCATATATGACCGATCTATGGGTAATGCTGTGACCTCACACGCACACACGCACACCCAACTCCCCGTCCACGAGAGTTGGAGAAATAACTCGCAGCGCAGCGATACTGAAATAATATCAGCCCTTGGAGGGACTTGAACTCGGACCGCCGTAGTGCCGGCGGCGATTGCTACCACTTCGCTATCGAGTCGTGTAGGGTGTGTGTGTGTGTGTGTGTGTGTGTGTGTGTGTGTGTGTGTGTGTGTGTGTGTGTGTGCGCGCGTGTGCGCGCGCGTGCGTGTGTGTGTGTGTGTGTGTGTGTGTGTGTGTGTGTGTGTGTGTGTGTGTGTGCGTGCGTGTGTGTGTGTGTGTGTGTGTGTGTGTGTGTGTGTGTGTGTGTGTGTGTGTGTGTGTGTGTGTGTGTGTGTGTTTGTGTGTGTGTGTGCACCCCAAGCGGATCTTCCTCCAAAACTATCACTATCATTCATCCTTAAACATCCCAACTTCAGCTTCCACATCCAACTCATATCTCTCTTTAACCCTTCTTACTATCTACATCATCCTTTGGCTTCCCCCAACTTAACTCTATCCACCTCTACCTTCCATTCCTCTTTTATTAATCTTTCTTCGCTCATTATTTCAATATGTCAAACCATCCCAATACTTTTTTCATCAGTTTTAACTGCCATCTTCTTTTCCATCCCCGCTCTCCTCCTAATCTCCTCGTTTCTCAAGCAATGTGTTAACTATCATCAACTCTCTATCTAAACATATCTCTACCATCAACTCTCAACTATGATTTTCATCTGGTACTCTAAACAAAATTTGACGCAGCCCGAAGGGATTTCACCCCGTCCTCGCCTTATATGCGAGGTGGGGTCGCCGATTAAATGAAGCGGCCTTGCTGTGGATGAACTGTGTCTTGCGACACTGCTTCTGACCCAGGGCGGTGGGCAGGGTGCAGGGATGACCCGTCATCCAGGAGGTGCTCAGATGAGAGGGAGGGTGGGAGGGGTGTGGAGTGTATTTAGGGATGAAATGGGTGGGAGTGTTTTTATGCCTTTCCCTTTTTGGCTACCTCCCTTGGAAGGGGGAAAAAGCCTTGGTATATGTATGTATGTATGTACTCTAAACCACCCGACCACTCCAGCTATTGACTCAACGCCTACTCTAGCATTATTTGTTTACTTGTTTTGTTATCATTTCTCTGTTTGTTTATTACTATTTGCTTGATTCTCATTTATTATTAGCTATATGTCAATTTATTATCATTTATTATTTACCTGTTTGTTTATTACTTAACTATACCTGTGCATTGATTTATGCATTTTATCTATTATTTACATTATTATAGTTTTTATTTATTCATTTATTTATCTATTTATCATTATCATATTTTTTTCGCATCCGACCTAGATATGGACCAAAAGGTCTCCTGTCGGCATGCTCCGACTTTGTAATCCTTTATAATCTCCCAATACCATTACGTTGACATTCTTCCTCCACGGTACGTTTACAAATGTGTTTTCTTATGAACAAATACGTTATTTTTTTTCAACGTGGTAACATTTGGACGACCATAGTTCCCTGTGGCTGTGGTCAGTACTTCACAGAGAACACTGGCACCATCCAGAGCTTCAACTATGGCACTGGCAGGTTCTACCTGGCTGGAATGAACTATGGCATATGTTTGAGGAAAGAAAAGGTTAGTACGCTTGAAACATCTATGGGGACTAGACTTATTATTGTTCTAAATTCGTTGATCGTGAAGCTCTCAAAGGCTTGGGATTAACCAAAATATAGAAACTATGTTCTTGCCACTTTTAATCACTTTTATGCAATTCTTGTTACCAATATCTTATCACAGTAATTAAATATCAATTCTTTTCTTAACAATTATTATACATGATTCTCCAATGGTATTTTAAAATTAATAACGATTATTCGCTATCACATTAGAACTAAACATGATGGTGAGTCAGTAAACACGGAAAGTTTCAAACACATCCACAACAGTTTCGTATTCTTTGATTACTTTTCCCATACGATGATGCCTACGACTGTGTTGGCGTCTTGATTATATTCATTTTATACTTATAGATGAGTAACGCCCGAATTCTGCGAACTGGCTTGATCACGTTTTCTGTGTTTATAATTACTCAGAGTGAAAGAAAATGAGTACTAGAGCAGTGACTTTATATTTCATAACACGAGTATTGTGGTGCATCAATCATCGTACCTCAGACATCCATTGCTGCGCGCTAAAACTTGAATCGTTTTGAAAGAGGATAACTCTTGCAATTGCAGAACCGGTGCACGGTGACGCTGGACCGAGCAGGGCCGTCGTTCGTAGCGTGTACTGACCTGTACCGCCAACCTCTGGGCGCTACGAGTCAAGTTGGTGGATTGATGGCCCTCGATGTGATGAACATGTACTGCCAGATTCCTGCTGCAAACGATTTCGTCGCTCCTTTCTCACAGCCCGCAGTACGTATTGCATAACTGTCAAACTATTAGACAACTTTATGGATGGGGATGACAGGTGGTGATGGATACGGAGCTGCTTAGTGTAAGCCTTATGGTCTCTTGCAGTCTCCTTCATTCTTATGTTCTTATGTTCTTATGTCTCTTGCCGTGAGTTTTTTGTTTTGTTTTGTTATTTGTTTCTTTGTATAAAACGGTAATTAAACCATAAATAAATCATACTTTTTCGTCGTTCAATATTTATTTGTTTCAAAGAAAATGCAGGATGAAAACACAATGTAAACACATGACAATAGGCTATGAACGCCACATAATGAAAAACTACTATTTACAAAGATTCTTGTACACAAGTGACAATGCTGTTTTTCATTGTTGTGGTGCTCATACTGTGTCACTTGGAAAGGGGAATTTATTTCAAATTGTTACAAACACACTAAAAACACATCGCATGCTGAAAAAAGCGTAAGATTTTCAACTTAGGCCGTAAGACTTGAAAATCATAGAAATTACGGAAGACTTACGCAAAAAACGTAAGACTTGACAGGTATGGTGATTGTCCAGCCTAAACAGGGTACAGCAGCAAAGCTATCCAGTAAAATATATTTTAGTTCATAATGATGTAGATGACAAGTCATGTTGTAATACAAAATGTCACGATTTCTTTTTATGTGTCTCCTCTCATTCATTATCTCCTCTTCTTCCTCCTTCTCCTTCTCTCCTCATGTTCTTCTTCCTCTTCCTTCTCCTCTTGCTCCTTTTGATCTTCCTCCTCTTTCTCCTCCTCCTCCTCTGTCTCATTTGTATCATTATTCCCCCGTTTATTCTTTTCTAACTCCTCGCCTTCCTTATTCACATCCTTTTCCTAGTCATTTTCTTCTCCTGCATCCACTTTCCTCCTCACCTTTAAACTGTTCTCCAGTCCTTTTACTCACCCGCCCCTTCTCTTCTGCGTGTGTGTGTGTGTGTGTGTGTGTGCGTGTGTGTGTGTGTGTGTGTGTGTGTGTGTGTGTGTGTGTGTGTGTGTGTGTGTGTGTGTGTGTGTGTGTGTGTGTGTGTGTGTGTGTGTGTGTGTGTGTGTGTGTGTGTGTGTGTGTGTGTGTGTGTGTGAGTGTGTGTGTGTGTGTGAGTGTGTGTGTGTGTGTGTGTGTGTGTGTGTGTGTGTGTGTGTGTGTGTGTGTGTGTGTGTGTGTGTGTGTGTGTGTGTGTGTGTGTGTGTGTGTGTGTGTGTGTGTGTGTGTGTGTGCGCGCGCGCGCGATCAGATATGAAGAGTGCTGAAAAGTCCAAAGAAAATTCATAAGAATTCTAACAGATAAAAATATTTTCAGGAGTCATAATCACCCATGTATATCTGCTAACTGTCAGCCTGAACAATTAAGTAAAGATATTGTGATATATTGGACAATTAATTCAATTTCATATTCGCAAATCAAAGTATTCTCTGAGTCATGCGTTAGGTCGAACGTAAGTTTAGATATTTGTGTAAATATGACCAAAAACACGAAAGATTGAAACATCGAAAGAAACGCTCAAATTTGATAAAACACCAGGACCCAACTGTTGGCATCCGAGAGATTTTAAGAAAATAAAGATGAAATTACTATCCCATTAGAAATTATTTTCAGAAAATCTATCACGACGGCGATGTATCAAGAGAATAAAGACAAACAAACTCTACTCTTATATTCTAAAATGGTGAAACACAGAAGTCACAGAACAACAGGCTAATAGATCTGACCTCGATCATAGGATAAATGGTGAAAACAATTATAAGATATGCCAAAGAATGTCACTCAGAAAGTAATAACAACAATTAGTACTTCAGTCGTAGACACTACTGTGCGACCTTTCAAGAATTTTACAACGTAATCATCTCACACTACGATGAAAAGAGTAGCCTAGACTTAATATATTTAGATTTTTTGTACTATTCTGCACAAAAATCTACTAACTAAACTTGTTTTGCATGAAATAAAGGGTAGCCTGCTAAACTGATTGAAAAACCGTAAACAGCGGGTGGTTCCGAATGGAAATATGTTAAGAGTGGAGTTCCTCAGGGATCTGTCATCGGACTCCTTTTATTCATGAACTTCATAGTATATATCAATCACACTGAATGTGGACTTGTATACTGCGTCTTCTCTCCAAATTCGCTAGTAACACTAAGCTGTGTGGATT
>NC_134777.1:7723402-7725902 GCF_046742065.1 Oratosquilla oratoria
GCACAAACAGATTGTCTAAGTGGCTCACTCGTTTACTTTCGCCGTTCGTGGGTACTTTTTCCAATTCACATATCAAGCATTCGGAGGATTTCATCAATAAAATCAAGAACCACCATATACCTGCTAATAATACATTACTAAGCCTCGATATAGTCTCTCTCTTTACTAACGTCAATACAGATGAAGTATTAAATTTCTTGGAAACCAAACTACATCCATACCACGAACAATTTCCCTTGCCTATTCCTAAAATCTTAAAATTAATCAAACTATGTATCACAACTAATGTTTCTTCCTTCAAAGATAATTTCTTCAAGCAAAAGTTTGGATGTAGTATGGGCTCTAATCTCTCCCCAGTATTATCTAACCTTTATATGGAATACTTCGAAACCGTGTTGCTACCGGACATAAAACCACCCGACATGATCTGGTTTAGATACGTTGATGATATTTTTACGTCTTGGGACGATAGTTGGGGACCATTTAATGACTTTTACATCAAGCTTAATAATTTATCACCTAATATAAAATTTAAAGTCGAATGGGAAGAGGACAACAGCATTCCCTTTCTGGACATACTAGTGATCAGAAGTCATGGACATTTGGATTTTACAGTATATAGAAAGCCCACGCATACTGGTAGCTATTTACATTTTTTTAGTTACCATCCAGAAAGGGTTAAACTAAGTGTTGCTTCGGGCCTCTATTTAAGAGCATTAAGAATTTGTAGTGTTCAATTTTTAAATAAAGAATTAGATACAATAAACTTACAATTGAGCAAATTAGGTTATCCAACTTGGTTGTTGACAAAAGCTCTTAGCAAGGCAAAAATCAGCTATTATAAGAACTCTTCCCAAACAAACAACCAGCACAATTGGGACAATACTTGTATAAAGATCCCATACAACCATTTATTGGACGAAGCTTCTAATATGTTACCACAAGATAAGATTAATTTGGTCTTCAACTATCAAATAGCATTTTTCATAAGGTAGTAAATATACATCAAAAACCCAAATCAGATAAAAACCCAGGAGTATATAAACTACCGTGTAAAGACTGTAATGAGGTCTACTGGGGTCAAACTGGTAGGGACCTCAACACCAGAGTAAAAGAGCACAAAAACTCTGTCAGGTATGCACAAAACAACTCCGCGGTCTTCCTCCATACATCAACAAAGGATCACCGCATAGATTGGAACAATCCAGAATTAATTTATAAATCCAATTGTAGCTTCAGGAGAAAGATAGTTGAATCTTTTCTCATTAAACACTTGCCAAATTTCAACACATCAAAAGGGCAATGGTCACCTGATTGTATAACAACTTATGCTGTGAATAAATTATTACCATTACCGAATCCGCCCCACCTCGGACATGTGACTTGAGCCACCTCCCCTTGTTCCTACTTTGTACCTCTCTCACTGTATAAATTCTTGTACATCTTATCTTGTATCCATACTGCTGAAGAGGACCACAGTAGTGGTCGAAATATACAGTTCGTCTGTCTCCTTTGCTTTGTTTCTCCGACAGTGGGTTATTTAAAACATATATATATATGTATATATATATATTTATATATATACATATACATAAGTATATATATAAATATATGTATGTATACATGTATATATATACATGTATATATATATAATATGTATATGTGTATATATCCATATATATATATATATATATTGTGTGTGTGTGTGTGTGTGTGTGTGTGTGTGTGTGTGTGTGTGTGTGTGTGTGTGTGTGTGTGTGTGTGTGTGAGTGCGTGTGCGTGTGTACGTGTGTGTGTGCGTGTAGAGGTATCCTTCATGGTGGAGATAGAACATGACTGCCGGACAAAATCTGAGAAGACCCAGTATCTCTAGGACACGTCAGGTCGGCGACCGAGGAGCTTTGCCCAAGCGTGGCAGATTTTTTCCGAAGGACAACCCTACAGATTTCGAAACAAGGACTGAAGAAGACTCGAAATGAGACCCCGACGAAGAACCCAAAGAATCCCTGAATCTCTCCAAGTCTTTTCAGAAGGAAAATCTCCAGGGACAAATATGGAACAGCGCAAAGGACGACGGATCTTCACCCTCCTGGGCCTTCGGCTCAGAGAGGTCGTCGGAGTGCTTCGGGGACGAAGAACACGCGGAGGAACTGGCGACGGCGGAGTCCCCAAGGTTCAGGTTTCTCGCGATGAGATTTGCTCTGGCCGAAGGTGCTCCTGCCCAGGCGCTCCCTCCTGCACCGCCTTCGTCCCCTACTGAGGAGCTCTCCATCTTCATTTCTTCTTTTTCTTTCGCCTCTTCTCTCTTGCTTCCGTTCTTTCCTGTCGTTCTTTCGTTTCTTATTTTTCTCTTTTCTATCAGAGGTTCCCCTCAGCTGAATAGAATACTCGTACAGAAAATATACATTTATATATACGCATACGTATCCATATACATGTACTTGAAAGAAATCAAACGAGCGAAATATTGCACATTGAATAAAAACTTTTTCCTGAAACT
>NC_134777.1:7730902-8000902 GCF_046742065.1 Oratosquilla oratoria
GTGGAGGACAAAGATAGGAAGAGCAGAAAGTTTGTAATAAATTATGTGCCTCCTAAAACAGCCTAGTGGGATGAGAGAGAACATAAAAGTATGTTAGAAGACACAAGGATAACATTAAATAAGATAATGGAGGAAGAATAGTTATAATGGGCGACTTTAATTGTAAAGAAGTCTGCTGGGAAGAGATGACAGTAAAGGGCGGAGAAGACTCATGGGGAAATGTACTACTTGATATGATTATTGACCACACAATGACACAATGGATTCAAGAGAACACTAGGTATAGAAATGAAGAAGAACCATTGAGACTAGACCTATTAATCACATCAGGACCTGAAATAGTGGAAAAAATGAATATAAGACACCAATAAGTAAAAGTGGCCACATATTGGTTGAAATGGAACTAAATGAGGAAAAATACATAAAAAGAAATGAACAATATAGAAAAGGAAGATTGACGTATGAAAAAACAAATTTTTATGAAATAAGAGAATTCTTTCAAAAAGAAGACTGGGAAAGAATATACAAAGAGAAAACAACAGTGGAAGAGAAATGGAATATATTTACAAGAATTTGTAAAGAAGGAGTGGAAAAGTATGTCCCAAGACAAAAGCAAGAAAAAGAATTTGTAAAGTGCTGGTACAACAAAAGTTGTAGGGAGTTGAAAGATAAAAAAGACAAAAAGCTTGGTCAAAATGGAAAAAAGACAAAAGACCTGAAAAATGGAAACTATATACTGGTTATGGAAATGAAAATGTACAAGTGTGCAGTCAAGATAAAAAGAAAATACGAAAAAGATGTCATAGAAAAATGTAAAGACCAATCAAAACTATTTTACAGATTTGTAAATAACAAAGTGAAAAACAAACAAGATTTAGAGAAACTACGACAAGGAGTTGAATACACAGAGGAAATAGAAATGGCAGAAATTATGAACAAACATTTTAAATCGGTGTTTACAAGGGAGAACATACAACCTGGAGAGATCGAATGGGAAGAGAAAGTCCCCCACTTGTCACGTGCTAACCCAGGTTCGAGTCCTTGGCCGTACCACGTTTCAATTTCTGCATGCTGGCCTCCCCGAGTAACCCTTGATGTTCATGGCTTAGAAATAAAGTTGATAAAAATGTATATCTGTTCACTGGGACCCATTCATTGTTGTATATATATATATATATATATATATATATATATATATATATATATATATATATATATATATATATGTATATATATATGTATATATATATCGAAGGGGATCGTTGTGTAATAAAATCAAAGTCACTTTGTCTATCAACTAAGTTGTTTCAGAGTAGAATGTATATGAATTTCCATGTGACAATGGAGGCGTGGGAGAGCACGTAACGCCTAACAAGGCAGCTCCACTACTGACGGCCGTAGTGGAAAGCACTATCGTTACAAATTCGATTTTAACTGTTTTTTAAGTACGTTTACATTGATTACTTGCATATCCACCAAGTTTACAGGTAATTTTCATAATCATATCTAATGAAGTTAGTGACATTCTAATTCATAGCAGAGAGCATATGCTAGGGCTGGCGAAATTGTTCAAAATTTGAACGATATCATACCAAATGTCTCCTCAGCATCAGTTCCACGACTTAATGATAACCTATACTTCTTGCACCTTTGTTAAGTTTCCAGGTATACTTATTGACCAGTTTCTACTTGAATTGCTAAATAGAATCTGGTGCTAGTCGGATCTAAGTCCCTCTTAGTTCGCCATTCAGCATCTCACTATATGACGCAAGTTATTTGACATGTGGAAATTTTAAAATTAAAAGGTGGCGGCACACAAGGTATTTCTCGTTAGTATGCTACTTACTTTTGCTACTTCGTTTGAACAGAATCTACTTTGGTTACGATCTTTTGTTTTTAAAATTTCCAAATGTCAAATTATTTTTGTGTCGTACAGTGAGTGGCTAATAGACGAAATGAGAGAAGCTAAACCTTTACGAATGTTAGATACATTATTGAGATGTTCTTACGGAAGTCTAAAATATTGTAACCGAAGTCTTTCTACTCGAACGAAGTACCAAAAGCAAGTGGTATGCTTTACCCTAGTGTGCTGCCACCAAGCATTATGCACTTATCCCAATACTGCATATGCGAATGGGTTATGCTAATATTTTTATCAAGATAGGGGATTTCTTTCAATTAAACAATAAAAAAGAATGTTATCAGCCAAAATAAAAATCAAATGTATGAATTTCTATAGTCAATTAACTCATTTATTATTAGCTGAATACTATTAGGTAATGTGAGACAAGCAAAACCTAAACGCCATATTATTTTTCTTTTGTGCGGCGGATTTTCTCCGCAATTTTTTAATCAAATTAGTGTTAAGATACAATCTGTTTGTGATCGAGTATATAACTACTGAAGTGTGGTTTTGTTTTGCTTCTTCATGTAACTGAAACGATCACCGCTTTACTGTGTATCGCATGTATACCTTGACGACGATTTGAGAAAACACGACAAAATATACTTGATCGGATATATCAATGGCATGATACAAGATATCTTGTGATTAATTTTATACATCAGTTGAACGAAACAACTGACGCAGCTTCAGAGAAAAAAATAGTTTGCCAGATACATGCACGAAGATATTTGAAAAAAAGGTAAGGATATGTTCCTCCATGCGTTTGACTGAACCAGATAACTGCATGAAAAGTTGAAATATAATGTTGATGCCATATGAACAGACTTCAATTATGAATGAAAACGAATAACTTGTTCAAGTTTAGTGCATATTAAGTCTGTAAATTAGCCAGCTAGCATTGTTCAACTTTGGACGGGATGAACCAATTAATTAAGTGTAGGGTACGTATTTTGATGGAATTATTAGGTAGATAAGATAACCATAAATGGTGTATGATTGTATCGCATGAATGAAAGCGGCACTTCCTACATAGCAAAGGAATGATGTTTGGGGAACAACTTCGTAGGAAAATAAAATTAATGGGTTTAAGCTGTTTCATATCCTGTGAACATCACCTAACCAGCTTGCTCAGTTAACTGGATAGGTACTGTTATTGACAAGTTTATAGGGAGAAGTCTACTTTATTGCATTATGTGCAGGCTGTAAATGTATTACCTTGTCAATAGACTGACAACATGGAAAAAAAGGAAATATTTGCCGTTAAGTAATTTATTGGAATCTTTTAAGTTTTTGGGGATATATTCAGAGTACTCGCAGATGATTTCCCAGAAGAGGTTCATTTAAAGGGCTTATGGCTCCGGTATGGAAGCCAGGACACTTTGTGGCTGGCAGTAGCATGCTGTATTGATTTTTACTCAATAATTTAATTTTTGGGAACTTTCCTGTTATTGCCCCACCACTAATTTTGTTTTATTTTTCTGTTGTCTTTGATTTTGTTTATCTCAGGACAGGTTAGGTTAGGTTATTGCCCCACCTAACCTAACTTAACCTAGCCTAACCTATCCTAACCTATCTTAACCTATCCTAACCTAACCTATTCTAACCTAAGTCTGGCTAAGATAAACAAAATCAAAGACAACAGAAAAAAAAAATTAGTGGTGGGGCAATAACATGAAAGTTCTAATCTTTGTTCCTGACCCTGCCAATGCTTGTCTAGTCTGGCTTCAAACTGAGCTACTGTCATGCGACATGTGTCAGATCTACATATTAAAAAGAAAAAAATTCAAGAAGACTTAAACTCAAACTGATCAATACCCCGTATCAGATTTGTTATACTCGTCAAATATTTTAGATGTAACAGTACATGATGATCATTGATTAATACACCTGAAAGAAGATGAGGTTGTAGAGTACTCAAAAATTAATCATTGTGTAAGGACAATCATTCAGTAGAAACAACTGTGCTCAGTTATGAGTGATTTAGTAAGGACAGTAGACTTTGACAAATGTGGAATAATGGTTATGCTTGATCTTGCAGGCATGTAAAATTTCCATATTGTGTGAAATTCTGCGTACTTAAGAGCGCTTTCTCATGGTTTGGGATTATTTCCATGTGTATGGGAGGGGGACACCTCCCCCCCCATACACATACACTTAACCCCTGCTCAGTCGCTTTGCTCCCGTACAACTTTCCTTTTCTCTCTCTCTCTCTCTCTCTCTCTCTCTCTCTCTCTCTCTCTCTCTCTCTCTCTCTCTCTCTCTCCAGACCACACTCACATGCCTGATCTTGGTGTGGCATTTGACATGGCAGATCTTATTAAAGGATCTAAAATTTATAGGTATATGTAGTAATACAGTATATTAAGATGGAAAGAACATAATTTCATGAACATTCTCTATCAACATGTAAAAAATAAATTATATACCAAGGGCTTTTTTTCCCTTAAAAGGGAGGTAACCCAAGTCAAAAAGCATGTACCCATTCTACTCCCATCCGCCACCCTCTCCACCCTCTTGTCCCAGTATCCCACCCACTGCCCTGGGTCAGAAGCAATGCAGCAAGACACAGGACATCCATAGCAAAACCACTTCACTTAATTGGCAACCCATCCCCTCATGCAGAAAAAGAGAAGATGGGTAGAAATCCCATTGGGCTGTGTCAAAATATCATACACACATAACAACTCCCTATCCCCCCTCCCATTTGCTGCCCCATCCCTTCTGTGCATCACAGTTTCATCTATACACAGCCACTCCACTCACCCCCATCTCCTGCCTTCTCCCTTCTTTGCTCAACAAACATTCATCTTACTCCTTTCACCCCACCCTTCCATCTCATCCCCATTTGTCCCCTCAAATTCATTCCATCCACCTTTTGTCTTACACACCTCTTTCAGTAATCTTTCTTCACTCGTTCTCCAAACCATCCCAATATTTTTTCATTAACCCTATCTGCCATCTCCTTTTCCATCCCCACTCACCTCCTCACCTTGTTTCTCACTCTATCCAACATTGTAACCCCAACCATACTTCTCAGCTATTTCATCTCAAACACATTTAGCCTTCCTCTCTGCCTCTCTTGAATTCCCACACTGTTCTTCACCAATTACTCCGGGCTCTGTTCTTCTCTTAAGCCTTGCAATTAAAACCCTCCCATATGACATCCCAACTACACTCACCAAACTGATCCCTCTGAAAATACTACTCGCATTTTCCCTTAGGCACTCTACCCTTTTAGACAAATTAAACAACCTCACTAACCAGTACCTACTTCGGACATTCCACTTGACACCCATCTGACCCAGGTGCCTTACCTGCTCTCATCATTTTGAAAGCTATTTGCACCTCATTTTATCTTATTTCTTTTCCATTTCCCTCTCCCATTACAATAATTTTCTTAGCACCTCTCACTCCTATCACCAATCCCTCCCTATTCTCCTTCTCATCCAATAGAATTGCTAAAGACTTATCCCAAATTGAAAATGCATCCTTCTCCGGCAATACAAACCCAGGAACATCTGCTTACAAGAAACACAACTAGGCACATTCACATCCCCCTCCCACACACACACACCTAAATGCTATGCTAGATACCTTGCCCCCTCCTACCCAAACCAAACAAGCAGGCACAATAACCCTTGTTAGCAAAGGTATTTCATTACTCTCACATACCACACCTTTCTTAAAGCCACTATATCCAAACTTTTTCAACACCATCCAGTAACCATGTGCCTCTATATATACAGCCTTCAGAAGACATTACCTCAGAAACACTATCAGATCTTACCCAACTGTCCTTCCCTTGTCTTTCGTTAGAGTACAGTAATACATGACACCCCTTCTAGGGAAACACCACCACTACCCCACAAGGTTAACTGTTTCCATACTAGCAATGCACTGCCTACCACTATACAACACAAATCAGCCTACAGCTTTACACCTTCAAACAGTGACCAACACATCCATAGACCTATCAGTATGCATACCAGATTTTGTGGAATATGAATGGTTGGTAATGGGAGACCTCCACCATAGTTGACTACTTCCCATTTCTTTTACATTACTTACATGCTCCTCCCACCCCAAGCAACCTAAGAAAATGCATCATACATAAGTAAAACACCAGAAAGCTACCTAGTAAATCACCTGAAAACCCTGTATCCTGCAAATTTCAACACTTGTCATCATCTGGAGGAGGTTGACACCTGGTAACCAGACTGGATCAAAGATATCTTTTAATAGTTTCTCTTCTTCAGTTTAATTTTTTTCCACCACTTCATATAAGACAGAGCTGGTAACACGTAATTGCTACTGTCATCTTTATTGGCTGGTGATAGAGGAACAGCCTTACATTTACATAATGTAAACAGTAGTTCATCATTTCTTCCCAGATAAATCTTGTGTTATTTTACACAGCCACTCCACAAAATCTCTTCACTGAGTAACCTGTAAGCAAACCCAGTGGCTGTGTCCAGATTCCTCAGGGATGCAGGTCTTGAGGAAGAGAAACCTGGGGCATTGGCTTGACTCTGGGAGAGCCCAAGGAATACTGTAGGCCAGTGGTTCCCAAACTTTTTTTGTTGTGGAACCCTTTGACATTATTTAAAAAAAAAAATGGAACCCAAAATAAAACATACTATATTGAAAAATGAATTTATTTTAAACAGACATACTTTATACTCAAAATAGTAAGTTGTACTGTAATAGTAAGCATGTCTGGTGAACTTTAGCTTACGACCTACGGAACCCCTAGCCTAGCTTCACGGAACCCACTTTGGGAACCCCTGCTGTAGGCTTTTTTAAGGCTGTGAGTTGCAAGGCAGTCAAATCCATTATTGATTTGTTTTCTTTCCAGATTGATAATTCTGTGCAGTAATGTCAGCATCGGACAGGAAACAAGAAAGTTGGGATGGTAGTATGGAGAAGAGGAAAAGAAAATCTGATAATTTTGACAAGAAGAAAGGGAAGATAAAGAAAAGTAGCAATGGTCACAGTGAACAGCAACAAGATGTAAGGCTTAACAGTAAATACACTGATTCTACATTTAAGGAACAATTTATTGAAAGTTGGAGGATTAAAGATAAACACATTCATCCAGGTTTGTGTATATGATTTTTGATTAATTAATTTATTATTTTTTCTTCATAAAATTATATGATGGGGTGGCTAATGTGGAAAATTGAGCTAACTAAAAATACTCTTTCAAGAGTGGAAAATGTACACGATCAGGACCCAGTTCATCACTGGCAGTTTCTATGACTTTCGATCATAGAGATGATAAATGTTACTATTGGGGTTTTCTCATTGGAACTTTATTATCAGGAGTTGCACAAAAATATACTTATACTCCTTAAGTTTTAAGAAAATATCAGTTAATTATGTGTTGTATATAGTATTTCTTCCAGAACTTATTATTAAACTTTCGAATTTATAGGTACTGAAATAATAAACTCTCCTTTCACCTGTGGCTTTTTTGAGGATTTTCTTCAAGACGGAAATGTGCTTGAAGGTGCACTCCGGGAACTTCAAGAATTAAATTATGTGGAGAAGAACAATGATCTTTATAAGGTTTGGTATTAGTATGTGTTGTTACATAAACATGATAGAATACTGATCTTGAATAATTATAATTTTCAAATTTTATCCGGCTAATATTATTGTTCACTAGTTCAGACAGACTGTAGATCTGAAGAAAGTGAATTCATCATGCCTGTCAAGCTTGAGAACTTTTATTTATGGAGATTTCC
Organism: Oratosquilla oratoria; assembly: GCF_046742065.1. Lineage (NCBI taxonomy): Eukaryota > Metazoa > Arthropoda > Malacostraca > Stomatopoda > Squillidae > Oratosquilla > Oratosquilla oratoria. The sequence goes on from NC_134777.1 coordinate 7,738,556, forward strand.
GTCAGTGGTTGACAGAAATGACAGGAATTCCCTTGAATGACAAAATAGATTTGGGATCTTCACAGTATGGGTATACAGGTGAGATATTTGAGTTACATAGACTGATTTACTTGTTTTACTTTATTCTTTTTTATCTCTCCAGCCATCTTGAGTGTTGCATATATATACATACTGTACATGCATACAATTAGAGTATATATTTTTCACCGGTTACTTATATGCTTAGCTAAAGAATCACTGATCAAGAATTAATATATTGCCATAGATATTTCTTATGGACTGCCTTTCACAATGCACAAAACAATTATTGGTTAGAATGTATGATAATTAACCTCTCAAGACTATTGAAATCATTGCAAAACTACAGATTATCTTCTTTGTCATGATGATGAACTGGAGGGAAGAAGGATTGCTTATATTCTTTATCTTACCAAGGACTGGACACATGAGGATGGTGGATGTCTTGAACTGTTCAACACTGATGGTGAGAATTTTGAAATGTTTACATTATTTACTTAACATTTAGGGAGTGGAATGGTTGGGCATGGGTATATGCCTTTTGACTTGGCTACTAGCTCTTGATATGTAGATAGATAGAAGATATTTACTGAAATACTCACATTAGCATTTATCGTTATGGCTACTAGCTCTTGATATGTAGATAGATAGATAGAAGATATTTACTGAAATACTCACATTAGCATTTATCGTTATGGTGTTATGAAATTGTAATATTTTGCATATGGTGTAGTAATATTCAGAGTTCTGTTGTAAAGCTAATATCAAAAAGATGTATGATTATAGAATACTTCTTTTTATGGATTAATGATAAACTATGTTTATGATGTAAAAAGTTTAATTGGGTCTTCAGATAATGCACAGCCCAAGAAAGTTGTGAAGTCTCTTCACCCCAAATGGAACTCTTTTGCTTTCTTTGAGGTCTCCCCTACGTCCTTTCATCAGGTATGGACTCTTATTGTACCATTAAGCTTCACTTCTGTGTTACAGATTCATTGGTATTTGTAAAGAAAATATCCAATTTTATTGCATTCCATGGGTGGCAAGATAAGAGGGTGGAGGGGGGTGGAGTGTGATGGGGATGGAATGGGTGGGAGTGGTTTTTATGCCTTTGTTTTTATTGGCTACCTCCCATGTAAGGGGAGAAAAAACCTTTGGTATATGTATGTATGTATTATTATTTGTATTTATTTATTTTTTATTTTTTATTTCTCTTAACTTGCAGGTAGCAGAAGTTTTATCCAAGGATAAGTTACGTTTGAGTCTGAATGGTTGGTTCCATGGACCAGATATTGTGAGACCTCCAAAGTATCAAGAACCAAGAAGTTTACTTAAGCCTCCAGGTCATATTGAGGTGAGCTATTGGGCAATCAGAGGACTTACTAATATTTGTATAGATCAATCAATCAATCCATTGCCCCCAGGTCTCCCTTGCAGGGGACCTGTGGTCTTGAGGAACCTAGTAACAGCCCCCGGGTGGGACCAGGCGCTGGACCTTCATGGCCACACCTCTTGTGAGAGGCAGGGATATAATGTGCCTATGTGCAGGATTCTTGGACAGTTTTTGTGATCATAACCCTTCCTTTGGAGGGGCATCTTCTCTGGCTGTTCGGGATCTTGGCAGTGTAGTCTCATGCAGGCCAGACATAGCAGCACCTTCAGTTGTGGAAACTCCCAAGTTGACTACCCAGGGCAATGGGTGAGATGCAAGGATGACCCTGTCATCCAGGAGTATGTGTGGATGAAATGGGTGAGAGTGGATTAATGCCTTTCACTTATGCTACCTCCTTGTAAAGGGGAAAAAGCCATTGATATACGTATGTATTTACATACATACATATACCAAGGCTTTTTCCCACTTTCAAGGGAGGTAGCCAAAAAGAAAAAGGGATAAAATTATTCCCACCCATTCCATCCCTGAATACACTCCCCTCCCCTCCACCCTCCCTCTTATCTTAGCACCTCCTAGATGTATTGGCTGCATGTTATTGTGGCAAAGTAGCATGCAGTTGATACTTTAGGGTCTATATGGGGTGCCCCTACGGACCAGAGCCACACATCATTTTGTCTGTGATAGAGGAAAACTCTGTTCATAGAGAAATGATGACACTTTTATACTATGACTGTCCCTCCGTTATGCTGTCCCCCAACCCCTTGTTACTGTCCTGTACAATTTCTCTGAATATTCATTTCCTTTTTCGCCTACATACCCGGAAGTGGGGGCAAAAGAATACTGCCACCAAATATTTCCATTTGGATTGTAAGAGGCGAGAAAAAAGGGATTGGGACCAGGTATCCTTCTCCCTGTAGCCCCACAGGGAACATTCCTAAAAAAAAGTAAATGTATTTACTCTTATTGTTATATTATTCTTATTCTTGTTGTTGCTATTATTATAATAACTTCTGGCTCTTGGATAGTAATGGGTTACTACTCACTGTAGAAATATAATTTGGCATTTGTAGCAAGAAGAACTCTACTCTTGGATCAACCCAATATATTTGGACATGGCAAGTCAAAAAGAAATTAGACGGAGGTTTAAGGAGGACTCGGAGATTGAATTAGAGAGCTTTTTGGCCAAGGACAAGTACGAGGAAGTTAAAGCGGCATTGTGTGATCCATCCCTGAAGTGGAAATGGAAGGGACCTGCTAACAAACGGCATTATCAGGTAAGAGTAAAACTTTTTTTCATTTACAGACATTTGTGTTCAACAGCAATTTGTTGGACTTCAATCTAGTTTAAAGCAAGATGCTTCAGTATAGGAATGCTTTTGGGCCAAATGGGATGATTTGTATTCCATCTCCCCAAATGATTAGATTTATTTGTTATTAGAGGAGACTGAAAATGGCCAGTAGGCACAATAAAGTTCAGACTTATTGCATTTATTCTTTGCTTCACTCAGTGTGCTAACATAGATAATTTTGCAAGGCATGTCTTCTTGAAAAGGGTACAATGATAAGAATTATAAGGCTTTGATGTATGTTACAATCTATTCTCCTTCAGTAGATACATAACATTTCGTGAATTAATTGAATTTGGTATAATTCAAAGACAAAGGACATTTTTCATTATTATTGCAATAACTGTTATCATCATCGTTATAGAAATTTAGTTAAATCTTTCATAACAGAGTGTGAAACAGACCAAGGTTGCAGATATCGTACAAAGGTGTTTAGCATTCCTGCATTCAGAAGCCATGTTCCTGATTCTGTCACAGCTAACAGGACTTCACCTGCACAAACTTGCACCGCAAGATTCAGATTCTGAAGAAGAAGAGGAAGATGCACAGGCTGAGAAAAGTATTTATATTAATGTTATCAAAATATATTTTATATATCCACAAACAGGGTTGGATTCAAGTACGTGTACTTGTCCTAGGACTTAAATACATATTTTCAGGAACTTGAAGTTTAAGAATTGAGCAGTACTTGTACTTAGACACAAATTACTTGAAGAATATGAAATATATTCAAGTACAAACAAGTCCATTGTATTTAATCAAAAGTTATATATTGTATATAGATTCTCGCAAACTTTGAGATGATACTATTGGGTACATTGAGTGTTATGATGCTTAATCAGTGACATGATTCTTTTTTATTACACCCAGTACTTGTACATATATACTTAAGTACAATGACATGTACTTTAACTTGAACTGAAGTACATAGCAAAATAACCATGCTTGTACTTGAAAAATATTCAGGTACTTGTGATATGATATGGTTTAACATCACAAACGCCTCCAATCAGAAGGCTAGACAGTGCCCCTTACAGAGGACTTTGTACCGTGGAATTTAAAGAACCATGCCCTTGATTCTACTAACCCAGTGGCAGGAGTTGAACCAAGGGCATGGTTCATTAAATTCCATGGTATAAAGTCTGAGAAGTATGGTGGGGGTTACTAGGCTGGATAGAGTGAGAAATGAGGAGGTGAGGAGGAGAACAGGGGTGAAAAAGGATTTGGGAGATAGGGTTGATGAAAGAATATTAGGATGGTTTGGACACATGGAAAGAATGAGTGAAGAAAGACTAGTAAAAGAGGTATGGAAGGCAGATGTGGAGGGAGTGAACATGAGGGGACGTCCTAGGATGAGGTGGATGGATGGGGTGAAGGGGGCTTTGGGGAAGAGGGGAATGTCTGTTGAGGAAGGAAGGGAGAGGACGGAAGACAGAGGTGAGTGGAGAATGGTTGTATATGGATGATGTTGTGATTGCATGAGGAGGAATGGGCAGGAGGTTGGGGGTGGAGTAGTATGTGTGAGTAAATTTTGACGCAGCCCGAAGGGATTTCTCCCCGTCCTCTCCTTATATGCAAGTGGGGACGGAGAGGGGGGGTCGCCGATTAAATGAAGCGGCCTTGCTGTGGATGTGCTGTGTCTTGCGACACTGCTTCTGACCCAGGGCAGTGGGCAGGGTGCAGGGATGACCCGTCATCCAGGAGGTGCTCAGATGAGAGGGAGGGTGGGAGGGGGGTGGAGTGTATTTAGGGATGAAATGGGTGGGAGTGTTTTTATGCCTTTCCCTTTTTGGCTACCTCCCTTGTAAGGGGGAAAAAGCCTTGGTATATGTATGTATGTATAAAGTCCTCTGTGTGGGGCACCATCCTAGCCTTCCAATAGGGGAGAGTTTGTGACGTTAAACCACAGCATATCACAAGTAACCTGAATGTTTTTCAAGTACAAATACAATTATTTGTACATGAACTTAGGTAAAATCACCTATACCTGGACCGAACCCTGTAAGCAAGATGTTGTATCATTCGGAGTCATAATTAAGATTAGTTAACAAATTGGAGGGACTGTGAATGGGTTTTTGGGTGGATATGGGATGGGTGTAAGGTGGGTGTATGCTTTGAACCAGCCACCCTCTTATAGAGGGTAAAGGGCTTTTGTATGTATTTATCAGAGCTGGGCACGTTAACACTAGACAGGTAGTGCCTTACTAATGCAGTAATACAAGTGCCCAGCTCTGGTTATTTTATGTTTTAGAATAGGGAATATTGATGTTGTCGTTTAGGTATTATTTTATTGAGTTTTTTTTTTTTTTTTTTTTTTTTTTTTTTTTTAAGCTACATAATTCTGAAGGAAATTAAATTTTTTAACACATTGACAGTAACACATTTATGGTAATACACTTATCTAAATAATTCTGAAGAAAATTAGAATCTGTAACACATTGACAATAACACATTTATGGTAATGCACTACCTGTCTGGTGGTATTTATTAACATAAGCTGTATTTCCCAGGTAAACCTTCCTTAGCTTGTGAAGTACGTAGATGGAGTCCTGGCTGTTATACTTTGATCCATGATCATGACCCAGCTGGCACCGAGTATGCCCTGGATACGCTTATTTTCTTTGGACAGCTGGATAACTGGAAAGAGGAATTTGGTGGGTTCACATCATATGTAGCAAAGGATGAGGATGAGGAGGTTAGTAATGGATTTGAATTGAGAACTGTTTTCAAAGAGTGCTAAAATGTCTTGGGAATGTGGAATGAAAGAATGAGGAAAGATTAGCAAATAAATGTGGAAAACGAAAGTTGAACAGAGCAAACATGAGAGGACCAAGAATGAGGTGGATGGAGAAGGTAAAGTGGGGATTTGATGCCAGAGAGGAATCTATCGGCCAAGGGAAAGTGCAAAAGATAGGAATGGAAGTAAAATAGTTATATGTACATACACAGTATACATAAAGAGGGAAGGTAGAGGGTGGAGTGTATTTAGGAATGGAATGGGTGGGAATGGTTTTTATGCCTTCTTTTTGGCTACCTCCTTTGTACATACATATACCAAAGGCTTATTCGCCCTTACATGGGGGGTAGCCAACAAGAAAAAGGCATAGAAACCACTCCCACTTATTTAATTTCCCATATATTCCACTCCCCTCCACCCTCCTCCCTCCCTCCTATCTTGGCACCTCCTTGTAAGGGGGAAAAAGCCTTTGGTATATGTATGTATGTACTGTATCATACATACATGCATATATAAGGGAGGTAGCCAATAAACAAAGGCATAAAATCCACTCCCACCGATTCCATCCCCACATACTCCACTCCTTTCCACCCCCCTCCCTCCCTCTTACCTTGGCTCCTCCTGGATGACAGGTCATTTAAGAATAGTTGTACATACATATTTAAACCAAAGGCTTTTTCCCCCCCTATAAGGGAGGTAGCCAAAAAACAAAGGCATAAAAACTGTAAATGGGGAAAAAAAGGATCTTCTTTTCTGTGCTGTGCCTTGCGACACTGCCTCTGACCCAGGGCAGTGGGCAAGATGCAGGGAAGGAAGAGGGTGGAGGGGAGTGGAGTATGATAGGGATGGAATAGATACCAAACTTACACTACACTGAGTAGAGTTAGTGTGTCATCAAAGTCTAAGATCATAAGTGTGCCACTAAGCACACTTATACATATACATATTGATTTGATCTGGGCAGTGGGCAAAAGACAGGGATGACCCTTTATCCATGAGAACGTAAGATATGAGGTAAACAAAGGTGGTGGATGGAAGGGGAATTAGTTGTTGTTGTTATTGTTTCCTAGACTGTCTGTCCGAGCAGTCCCATCTCCCCCAGGATGTAACACTTCACCCCATACCATACAACACATAATGGAAGACTGCATTATACACAATCATGCACGCAAACAACACAACATACACTCTATAAAGAATTTGTGGGAAAACCCAGTTTCGGCTGTGGCATTCCTTGGGGAGACAGCACTGCTCGGACAGACAGTCTAGGTGCTTGGCTTGACTTGGCTACCTTCCATATAAAGGGGAGGAAAGTTTAGGTGTGTGTGTGTGTGATATGTATGCATGTAGAAATACAAGTTAAATCTATTTTTAGATGTGTCCTTGATTCAGAGATTATCTCTTTCCTTTGCAGTTATTAACAGTGGTTCCCCAGAGCAATTCCATGGCTTTGGTGTATCGGGATAAGGAGACATTGAAATTCAGAAAATATATCAATAAAGCTGCTCAAACTCCAGGCAATGCAGATAGCACTTCCTTCTTTGATATATCGTGTACCTATTATGAATGAGCAAATGTGTGGGAGTGTTGTATGTTTTCAAATACAGAGAGTATGTTTTATGACTTGTTTAAATTATCCTGTCACTGATCTACCCAAAATGGAATGTATGGCTGGCACTGCATGTGTGTTCCTCAAAGAACTGTTGTCCTTCCTGACACAGCTGGCTTAGGTGCAGGTTGGTCATTGTGGGAGTCGACAAGGTCCCTTCTTAGGCTAGTGACCTAGCAAGGATGGAATGTAGATGGGGCCGGGTGCTGCATGTGTGTTTCCTCAAAGAACTGCTTGTTTGACTCATACAGCCAAGCGGTGTAAGCAGTTCCCTTGGAGCCTCGTGGGGCAAAAGATGCGAGACAGGGGCAGGACTACTCCTTTCTGGGTAAGTCTATTCCAGGTGGGAGACTTACAGTGGTCTGGTAGAGATTTATTGTACTCATCCACTTCTTCCCACTTCGATATCCTGTAGCTGGCTGAGAATGTATTTCCCAGTCTGCTGGTATTCTTGAAACTCTTGTGAGACTTCAGATGTTTCGGCATCTCTTGATGGTTGTGTAGAGGGTGTCTGGGATCAGACAGCTGTTTGTTGTGCTTGGATTTGGTGTTAGCTTCATGATGGATATCGAGTAGTGTTATACCAGCCAGCCTGAACAGTGCTAGGAGTAGGGGCACCTTTAGGTTGCCTGTGATGGTACAGCAAACTTTACTTAGTTTTGGGTATACCTTGTCAGTATGTGCTGACCTGGCCCAGACCACTGAACAATACTCTGTTGTAGAGTAACATAATGCTAGAGCGGACTGTTTAACCACTTCAGTACGAGTCAAATTCTCGCGGGCAGGATCAGCTGCCATATAAACAATGCATCACACTACTTGCACTATAAAATACAGTCACTGCTGTATTACTCATTCTCTTTTACTCTGAGTAATAATAAACACAGAAAATGGGATCAGACCAATTCACAAAATCCGAGGTTAACATACAAAAAAAAAAATATATATATATATAAAATCAAGATGCCAACACTGGCATCCTCATGTGCCCACCAGCGTCTCATGATGCCTACATTGGTGTCATCGTACCGAAGTGGTTAAGCATATCAGGATCTGCACCCCAGTTCAAGTTGGCAAGTTGACTAAAGAGAGTATTCCTTTGGGAGAGCATTTTTTGGCACTTGGTGACCTGCTCCTCACTTTGGTACAATTATGCCTTTTGGAAGTTGAACCAAGCCTGCAGTTTGGTCCTATGAGGTCGCACTACTGGGACCACGATAATGACTATGAGTCGATGTTGGGATTTTGGTATTGGATCAGCTATTGTCTTTTGAAAGTTGGTACTGTGGTGAGATGAAGCAGAAGCTTGGTCACAGTTATACCATCTTCTCTAATGTACACTTTGGAACAATGCTAGTTCCTTGGGATTGATAAGGTCATTGGATAATGCCCACTCCTCAACTGACTCCATCTGTTATTCGAGTCATAACCCCAAATTGTGCTGTGGCTATCAAAGCTGCCTATGATGAGATGTACTTTATCTACAAGAGGGAGGTTTTGTGGTCATTTAAAAGGAACTGGAGGTAGTTTGTACACTGATGGTAAGAATATCAGTTTGTATTTCAACTCCTTCGTATGTATAATCTCCATGGTTCTCGATGTTATTTTTGTCTAGCATAAATTGTACTTCCATGTGCTGGACTACCATGGTATGTTAATAGGTGCATTCCAAGGTTTCTTGGGGGCTGCTGATGTTTTGTGCGTCTCTTGAGTGCATAGTATATCTGCACCCAGTTTACCGAGAATTTCTGTTTTTGCAGGTGACATGCCTTCAGCATTGAAGCTGATGACCTTAGGCTTCACCATGTATCAGGGCCGAGTATTTATCCTTTTATCACCACTGAAAGTTGCAAGGATGTTACAGTTCGTGGTAATTGGTCTCCATAACAGATGCTTTAGGGCCGAGGTTCTATCCTTTTACCACTGCCGAAGGTTGCAGTGATGTCGCATTTCATACCAATCGGTCTACGTAGTGGATATCAAGGGCACCATGTGCAGGTTTGCCGCTTGGAGCTGAGGATGTTGGATGTTGAGATGATTGCCCTGGATGCCTGTCTTGCAGAACTGCAGGACCAACATTTGCAAATACCCACTGCTGGTCCCAGATATTTTATTCATATAAATTTCATTTCTGGCATATTTGAGCCTGACAGATCAGTAAAAATATCACGTGAGGAGTAAGAAAGGATTAATAAGAGAATTTTATTTTTTGGCAATATATTACTACAGCATTTCTGATAGAGTATCTCAAATATTACAAACAGGAAATTACCTTATTCTGCCCAGAAATCCTTGAAATCACAAACAGGAAATTACCTTATTCTGCCCAGAAATCTTTAAGTACCAAGTTTCAACTTTCAAAAGACCTAAAGTAGTCTTCTTTTCAGTTTTGCTCCAAATATCACCAATGTCACAATAGTAAACAAGTTGTTTCTCATGCTTATACTTTTCAAATAACCATTTACAAACATAAAAAATTAAAAAGTTATTGAAGACTAGCATCTGCTCTCAGTTTCACATAAACTTAATCTATTGCCTAGTTTCAATGACTTAACCTTTCAACCCACAATGGCTGATAACATTCCTCGGGTCCTCTCGTTGGTCTCTCTGGCATGAAAGACCAATGCCTGTGTTGCATTTACATAATTGTAATGTAGAGGAAAGGAGCTATACTCATGAGACTGTTTCTATAGCAGCAGGATAGGAGCAGTTGCCAGTTGTCAATTAATTTATGTGAAAGGATGGAGGAAATACAGTTGTTAATAGGGAGATATTGGACCCAATCCAGTGACTATGCACCAGACCCTTAGGGCCTTCTAGATGGAGAGGATGCTGACAGGTTTAGAAGAAGAGCAACTTTGAATTTATCATATGATGGTTGTCATGTGGAGCATCTGACCAAAGAAGTAGTTTTAGTGGACTGGCTAGTAAGATTGTTTAATGTGAGCCTAAGAGAGGGAAGTGTTCCAGTGGACTGGGGGCATGCATGTGTAGTTCCACTATAGAAAGAAAAAGGGGAGAAGTATAAATGTAGAAGTGTTAGAGCAATCTGTTAAGTGTAATTAGTGGGGGATAAAGGAGGGTATTAATTTAGGGCAGGAACTGAGAGAGTAATTGGGGAAGAGAAGTTTGGTTTAGGAAAGGAACAGAATGCACAAATTTGGATAAGGCATATAATAGGGTTGACAGAGAGGCATTATGGGACAAGTTTTAGATGTATGGAATAGGGGAAATTCTGTTGAGGGCTGTCAAATAATTTTGTGAGTAGTAGAGCTTATGTGAGGATAGGGAATGGAGGAAATGAGTGGTTTGAGGTGAGGGTGAGGTTGTGTCAAGGTTAGGTTGTCATTATGGTTGTTCAATGTGTACATGGGTGAGGTGATGAAGGAGTTATATTCTAAGGTGTTAGTTAGGATTATGGAACTAGCCAGAGTGGAGGGAATGCAGGAGGTGAGCCATTTGTTAAGGCTGACACTGCCTGTAGTCGAGATGGAAGACAGGTTGAAGCAGTTAGTGGCAGAGTTAAGGAAGGTACAAGGAGAACACTAAAAATAAATGTGGGTAAAAATAAGGTGACAAGATGTACAAGGGGTGAGAATGACATTGGAAAGGAGTTGAGGTTGAAGGGCTGCAGAAAGCAGAGAGCTTTAAGTATCTGAGGTTACAAGTAGCAGGGAATGGAGTGGAAGGAGAGACTAATTACAGAGCAAGGGAAGAAAATTATGGTCTGTCATAAGAAATAGGTATCTGGGGTGAATGCAATGAGAAGACGACATGGAGGTAATAATGCCCATAGCACTGTGTGAAGCAGAGACTTCAACTTTGAAGGCAGATATGAAGTGTTTAAGAAGTATTGTGGGAGTTACAAGGATGGACAGAATATGAAATGTGGAAGTAAGGTGGAGAGTAGGAATGGAAAGAGAAGTGACACACAGAGTGGATCAGAGATTGCTGGGATGGTTTGTTCATCTGGGAAAATAATAGTAATAATCCATCCATATACCAAAAGTTTTTTCCCCCTTACCAGGATGGTAGCCAAAGTCAAAAGGCACATGTGCAAGACGACCCATTTCATCCCCATCCATTCCACTCCCATCCACCACCCTTTCCTCCCTCTCATCTTAGCTCCTCATGGATGATGGGTCATCCCTGTATCCTGCCCACTGCCTTGGGGCAGAAGCACTGCAGCAAGACACAGCAAAACTGCTTCACTTAATTGGTGACCCTCCCTCTCCATCTCATCATGCAGTAAAATAGATGGGGAGAAACCCCTTCAAGCTACATCAAAATAGAACTCACACATAACCACTCTCTAATCCCCCTATATGCAATCATTCTCCACTCACCCTAATCTCTTGCCTTCTCCCTTCCTTGCTCAATAGATATTCCCCTCTTGCTCAACATACCTTTCACCCCATCCATCCATCTCATCCTCAGTCATCCCCTCATATTCACTCCATCCACCTCTGCTTTCCACACCTTTTACTAATCTTTCTTCACTCATTCTTTCCATGTATCCAAACCATCCCAATACTCATCAACCCTAACTCCCATCTCCTTTTCCACACTCTCTCCTCCTCACCTCAGTTCTCCAACCTAGTAACCCCAATCATACTTCTCAGACATTTCAAACACATTTAAAATTTTCCTCTCTGGATCTCTTAAATTCCAGGTCATTGCCTCATACAGTACTGTCAGCACAATCACCCCTTCATATAATCTCCTCTTTGCATCTATTCACACATGCCTATTTCTCATCACACTTTTTAATCCCCCAAAGCACTTACTTGCTTCTCTCAATCTACAATTTACTTCTACCTCAACTCCTCCCTTTCCTGCTACATGTGACCCCAAGTACCTAAAGTTATCCATTTGCTTTAGCCTTTCTCCTTTAAAACTTACTTCCAAATTGCTGCCTTTCTTTCCCATTGTACATCTCATCACCTTATTTTTACCCACATTTACCTTCAGCTTTCTCTTAGTAATAATAATAATACAAACCTACATATACCAAGAGGTTTTTCCCTTTTACAAGGGAGGTAGGCAAAGTCAAAAGGCATAATTCCACCCCCACTCACCACCCCTCCCTCCCTCCCCCTCATCTTGGCTCCTCCTGGAGGACTATTGATGACGAAAAATGATTAAAGAAAAATATATATGTAATAATAATAATGATGATAATAACAATAATAATAACAACACTAATAATAATAATGATGGTATGGAAAGCAGAAATGAATAAACAGAACTTGAGGTGACAAAGAATGAGGTGCATGGACTGGATGACTGATGCACTGAATGAAAGATTATCTGTCAAGAATGGTAGAGAGGGAAAAGATAAGTTGTGAATGAAAAGTGGTTGTAAATAGTTGAAGAAATTATGCACTGCATAGGGATTTATTTTCTTGTCTGCTCAGTATATTTCTTGAGTGGCTGAGGAGTAAGTGGGTCACCATGCAATAAAGCAGCAGAGGTAATCTAGCTTTGGCTGTCAGGTCCTACTGTGGAGGTGCTATATCTTGCTGTATTACCTCTGACCCAAGCAACATGGCATGGAACAGAGATGAACCTTCATTCATGAGGAATTAAGATGGAACACAGAATAGGTGTTTGGATGAGTGTTGGATTGGTGTAGGGTGGGTGTATGTTTTGACTTAGTCACTCCCCTTATTTGGGGGGAATATGTTGGTATATGTATGTGGGTATGAATATATACATTCTTTGGTTTCCACAAAGGCACCATCAAGTTCTAAATTAGCTTATTTTCTCCTATGGAAAATATATATATATATATATATATATATATATATTGTAACAGATTGAGAATGGTGGAAAGGAAAAGCCACAGGTCTGGATCTGATTCTTGAGTTTTATTCCTGACCAGTTTTGCTCTTAGCATCTTCAGAAGCTGAGAGCAAAACCTGTCAATAATAAAGCTCAGAAATCAGATCCAGACCCATGGCTTTCCTTTCCACATTTCTCAATATATATATATATATATGTATATTACTGCTTATTAAAATGATCAACATGTTAGAATTTAAAGTGCATAGTTGTTATAAGTGCATGGTGCATCAAGCCTCTACATATTCTCTTCAAACTCAATTCAACCACCTCAAACTTCTTTTTCATTGACAGTTTTCATATAACATTACTATGAAATTTGAAGTTTGTGACACTAGTTATAATAATGCCTTTCATCAGTAATAGAGAATAACCATAATAAAATTCACTGATGAATCTGGCAGGAATATAAACTACAAATTGAATACTTTAATAACCATTTCTGACAGCACATTTATGATACTGTTTCTGTGGAAGACCTGTCCTGTTCAACCCATTAACAGTAATATGTCTCAACAATGGACACTGCTCCAACTAGGACAAACCTCAACAAAGAACAATTCAAAAGTATCATTGGAGAGGTACCAAGATCACGTACATCCAAAATATTTTCTCAGTTTGCAAGCAAAAAATATGACTATTATACATTTCTGAACTACTGTATTTCTTATTCCTAAACTTGGAAGTGGTATACAACTAAAATTTCTACAGGCTGAAAGTTGTACTCAAATATAAAAAGATGTTTTGTTTCATTTTCTGAAGTCAAATTTAATCTATAAACTTTGAACACCACTTTGCCAAGCTTTTTTTTTTTCTAAATTCTTATGCTTGTTAGTAGCACACCAATTCCTATAACTTAAAAAGTTCAATTTGGATGGGCCAGGGCAAGATTTCAAATTTTGTAATTAAAATTGACAAATGTTTTCACTTAACCACTGTAAAATGTGTTATTATTTTTTTTTCATAGTAGTAGTGTCAGATTAGCTGTTGCTAATGCATCAGTCAATCAATCTGTGTCCCTAGATCATTACTGCAAGACACTCACAGCCCCAAAGAAACTGGCCACAGCTACCACGTTGGCCCATAGATCACTCAAGAAGAAAATTTGTGGTGATGCTGAAACTAGTGCAAGATGACAATTCTTTTGTCTCCTGTGTGATGAAAGCATATAGAGGATACAATCTATTTCTATGTCAATTCTATGCTGGTATCATTATAGTGCTAGATGATGACCTGAGTATAAGCAAGCTTTGTTCTTTTCAATCTTCGGAGTTTTTTCCCTTCTAGGTTTGTCAGGGCATACCTGATTTAGGACTGAATCTATTGGTCTTGTGCATAGTAATTCTTTCATGATTTGTGTATGTATATGTTTATGTATGGTGTTGCAAAATGTATGGAGTAGATTATGAAGATGTGTGTAATACACTAGTGTGAGAATCTTATTGCCTCCTATGGTTGTGGCTACCCCCCGTGTAAGGGGGAAAAAGCCTTTGGTATGTGTATGTATGTATGGTCTGAGGCTGTGTAATACAATGTAATGTCAATAAGTTAACGTATATAATGGAATACAATTTTTTTTACGAATACATAACTAAACAAATTAATAAAATACACAAGAATAAAACTTTGAAAATGTTTCATACACCAAACATTTTCAATTCTTCGAACACTGTTTCTTAAATGAAATATTCATTTTGTGCCTGACTAGAAGTTAAGTAGTATTAAAATCTCGTTGGTACCTTTATACTGATTTTCACTAACTTATCTTTTTGATCTTTTAACCTTAGATATATTAGTTCTAACCTCACTATCTTCATCTTCGCACAATGTCTCACCCTGAACGAAGTTGATTCTCTTAAGGTCCATCTTTTTTCCATTCACTTCTTTCTTTTTCTCTTTCTCTCTCTTTACATTTGAGAACTCAAGCCCAGAATCACACCATACAATGCTACATTTCTCACTAGGTTTATTTTTACTTAATTTGCTTGAGTCATGACTCTCTGAAATGCGACCATCATCACTGTTGTCTTTCTTGACTTTGGTACTTGCATGAATGTAAAGACGTTTGTATTTGTTAGCTTCTTGTGCTGATAACTCCCTTCTCTTTCTTCCAGTCTCTCTTCTCTGTCTGCCTTTGTCCTCCTGAATTTTGTTGGCTTTCATTGCTCCTGAGAAAAAGTATTCAGAAATTCAAGATTGAGTATCTATTGGTGCACTCCTAGCACTCTTCATGATAATTTAGGAAATGTGACAACCTTGTACAAAATTAAGAGAAAATATAAATGTAAATAAAAGACAAAATACTACATGTTATACAAACCTAAAATAGTGTTTTGTAAAAATACTTTGTTGGTTGGAGGAAGCTTTGGTTTAAGCCAACCTGAGGGCCCATAGACTTCCGCCCTTGTAGAGGCCCGTTTTGCCTCACTCAACAAAGCAGCCTCAGCTAACCTGAAATAACAAACAAAACCATATCACCATTTATTCTTAATATCATATTTACACATATTATTGAAAATGACAAATATAAAGCATAAAAACAACAAATGATAGGGACTTCTCTCTATTGAACAGAACTGCCTGGCAGATGGAATGACACTTGAATCAACAATCACTATACTTAATATTACCATTTACTCTTAATCCCTTCCATATGATGATGCCTATGTAGGCATAAGTGGGCATATGAGGATGCCTGTGTCGGTATCTTGATTATATTTCTTTTGTAGTTGTAGCTGAGTGACCCCCATATTCTGTGAAATGGCTTGATCATAAAACCTTGAACATTACCATTAAATAAATCAAACATATGTACAGTAGATATGTGCAATTCTATGAATTGTAACCAGGGTTAAGATGTTTTTTTTTTAAACATAATGGATGATTATCACAGGATTAACATCTTCAATGTGAGACAAATTCTCATGTGCAGCATGCCTGATGTACAATCGTGCGATGATGCATCACAATACTCATGTTATAGAATATAAAGTCACTGCTGTATTACTCATTCTCTTCTACTCTGAGTAATAATAAACACAGAAAATGTGACTGAGTCAGTTCACAGAATTCGGGGGTCACTCAGCTACAGCTACGAAATAAATATAATCTGAATGCCAACACTGGCATCCTCATATATCCACCTGCACCTCATGCTACAGAAAAGATCTGAAGAAAAACAGTTTTCCACATAGAGTGGTGGACACTTGGAATAAACTGGACAATGAAATAGTGTGCGCAAAAACCATTCATAAGTTTAAGAGCAAACTAGACACTGCGAGATACAAAGGCAGGACACCACGAGTGTAGCTCCCCTTCCCGCAAAATACAACTGGGTAAATACGTAGGCGCATCGTTGTATGGAAGAGGTTATCTTCCCCCTCCCCTCCCCATGACCTGACCATATTTGACCTAAGTCTATTTTGACCCATGATTGGGGTACGTTTCTTAAAGTAGTTCACACCTATTCATGGTTGCCTGGAGGGGGGAGGGGTCCCCCCCCCTCCAAAAATCCAGGATTTGTGTGAAATTTTACCAGTCATCAAGTATAATTTTATTAAATTTTAAGGTTATAGTATACAAGTGTATGATTGATGAAAATCAATATATAACTCATGTAGATAATTTAAATACATTACTACCTCTCATTAATGGACTAAAAGGGGGGTAATGGTGTCCATTGATGTGAATAATCCATTGATTTGGAGTGGTTTTTGGGTGGCATAGTGATTGCACAGCACTAAATAACAGCACCAAAAACAAAGCGAAAACACTGCAAACACTGCTAATTAACGTCCGTTAATGAGAGGTAGTACTGTACATGACTTTGTGGCCAATTTGAAGTGTGTATCTTGACATCAGCATGTTGTAGCGTATGCTAGTAAGGAGCAGCTGTGTCACTTTGGGCAGTCAGACACTTGGTTCATGGATGGTAATTTTTCCATAAGTCCCAGCATCTTGGTTAATCTGTCACTAGTAGATGAGATCTTGATAAAAGTACTATGCCTTCTGCCAGGCAGTTTTGTTTAACAGAAGCCCATATCATTTGTTGTTTTTATGCTCTATATTTGTCATTTTCAACAATTAGTGTAAATATGACATTAAGTATAATAATTGTTGATACAAGTATCATGCCTTCTGCTAGGCAGTTCTATTCAACAAAGAGAAGCCCATATCATTTGAGATTTTTACATTCTATATTTGTCATTTTCAATAATTAGTTTAAATATGATATTAACCTCTTCAGTACAAGTCAAATTCTCATGGGTAGCATCAGTTGCCTGATGTATGATGACTCGATGATGCATCACAATACTTGCATTATAAAATAGAAAGTTACAGCTGTATTATTTGATCTCTTTCACTGAGTATCAATAACCACAGAAAATATGTTCAAGCCGATTCACAGAATATGGGCTTACTACTTTAATTTTATTTTTGTTTCCAACTTAAATAAGCTCGTTGGCTGAGCGGGTTAGGGCGTCGTTACTTGCGGCGAAGGTCGAGGAGATGGCGGTTCGAGTCCTACCACCAGCGAAGTTGAACCAAGGGCATGGTTCATTAAATTCCACGCTACAAAGCCCTCTGTGAGGGACACCGTCCTAGCCTTCTGATAGGGGGGAGTTTGTGACGTTAAACCATATCATCATCATATCATCAACTTAAATAATATTTCCATAAATAATAATAAAAAGAATAAATAAAAAACACTTGGTCCTATTTATACAACAGATTTTGTAAAGCTGACACTGGACCTAATATAAATAGAGTATATCTAATTACTTTTATTTGCATGAAAAACACTACTGTGGTTGCATTTCTTCTTTCAAAATTGGTATACATCCTGTACAAAACTTCTAGCGATTATTTAGGTTTGGGATAATTACTGTATTTACTAAGTTTTTATATAGAGGCGTCCAAATGGGAAATGTCCATTTGGTAAATGTCTATTTGAGAAGCATCAAAGTGGAAGCAAACCAAGTTCACAGCCTTCATGAAAAAAACCAGGAGTTCACTTTTTATATATTTCAAAGCATATAAGATTACAAACATATATTTTCTAATCAGAGATTTTTCACCTATTGCACCTCATCTTATGCATCTAAACAGTTAATCCTCCAGAGTTGTTCAGACCTTCCTAAATTTATGCAGTTCCTATGTTATCAATTGATGAATAAACTGAGTTGTTTTCACCTCACCTACCTGACCTATCTCACCTCACCTTCTCACTGATGTACTTTGAGCAAGTCTTACCAGTGATAAGCTACAATTTTGTTTGCATACAAGGATGCCACATCTGAGAATCACTTAATCATTCAGTATGAAGATCACCAGAACCTACAAAGGAGGTGCCAAACTGCTTGGATGGATACCTGTATCTGAAGAAAATCAGCTATAACAACTGGATCTGTTGGAAGTACAATTGGCAAAGATCAGCTGGTTGTAAGACTGCACTCACAATGGATAATATCTATGAGAACCCATAGTCCTCTGTTAACCGTAACCATGTAATAGGGGGGTCGCCGAATTAATGAAGCGGCCTTGCTGTGGATGTGCTGTGTCTTGCGACACTGCTTCTGACCCAGGGCAGTGGATAAGATGCAGGGATGACCTGTCATTTAGGAGGTGCCAAGATAAGAGGGAGGGAAGATAGTGGAGGGGCGTGGAATATGTAGGGGATGGAATAGGTGGGAGTGGTTTCTATGCTTTTTTCTTTTGGCTACCTCCCGTGTAAGGGGGAAAAAGCCTTTGGTATGTAACAGACAGGAGAGGAGTTGGTCATTAAGCTACACATGAATGTGAAGGTAGTGGCATAGCAGTTAAAAAGTTAACCTAACCATATCCTTACACAGGCTCTCCTTATAGCTAGTGAGGAAGTCCTTGCCAACTTCGGGAAGATTCAAACTTATAAAACAGGATCTTCAACATCAGTGCTGTGTATACCTACCTAAGGATCCAGCTACTCTCTGAGACCTGGTCGTCCCATCAGTGATGGGTGGACAACCACTTACAGAGCAGACCCAAGGCCATTAATGATTCTGACCCTGGGCAGTATCAGCATGTTGTAGTGTATACTAGTGAGGAGCAGCTCTATCACTTAGGGCACTTGCCAGCCAGCTTGGCCTATCGCCAACTCGACCTATCGACGGCTTGAGACATTATCTTTATTTTGATAGATGCGGAGATTGATGAAATTATAATACAATAAATTCATTTACTCTAACCTAACCATGCATTAAAAAAAAAAAAAAAAAAAAAAGTGGAATTAGTCATGGTAGGCTGACTTGGTCAAGTAGATGGGCCACACTGGCAATAGGCTGAGTTGACCCTACATCCTTAGAGCAGTCTGACACTTGGTTCATTGACGGTCTGTACCCCTCTTGAAAAGTCTGCAGTTTGTATATACCTTCCTTTCTGGGATGAGTACATAGATCAGAAGAGTACAGTAGACAGACTCAAGGCTGGATTGGATAAGTTCCTATCATTGGTACCTGATGAACCACCTGTACCAGGCTACACTGCCAAATCCCAGTCAACAAACACCATACCAGACCAGGTAGCCTTAAAAGAATTGGACACCAGGAATGGTAACAGTGGCAGATCACTGTGGCTGTGAAGAAGTCTTCTAGACATCTCCAAGTAAATCCAAGTACAAGTAAGTAGATCTATCATCATGATAGTTCTACTTACTTACTAATGATAATCATGAGCTGCTTCCAGCAGTCCTTGACATGATCATGATGGAAGCTATACAGATTTACCCAGATTCTTGTGTTGCCGACTTTGAGTTAGCTTCTATCCAGTCTGTGGCCTTGGTGCTTGGACCCCATTTAACAACTAGGGTTCTACCAGTTAACCAAGTAAATATTATACAAAATGTATATTTCCAGTCTCTAATTGTGATAAAACATTAACATATGTACTATAATTCAATCAAGAAAATATAAAAAAGAACTTTATTTGTTTTGGTTTCATTAAAGGTGTGTAATTATGTCGTCTGAACCAATCTAGTGAGGGCTTGTGGGCCAATGGTAGTAGTAGGCAGTAACGCTAATAGTAGTAGCCAACATCCGTGCATCCATGATCCAGTACACCTGGTGAACCAGTCTTTCATAATAAAGTGACTGATGGCCACCAAAGGTGTCGTCAATGTTCCGCTCCACACAACCAACCCCATATACTTTCTACTACCAAATTTTACCTAAACATGTGTGGTATGAACTTATTTTAGCATGAAACAAAATGATCATATGATGTCTTTAATGACCATGCCTTCCTACCAGGTGAACGCGACCCGGCAGACTACATAATGGGCTTTCGTATTAACCTATTTAATTACCCCTTTATGTTTTCCTTACCGTGATAATTCCTCGTCAGATGGCATGATAGACATTTTTCATTACTTGGTCAAATTAATTTATTTGTATGAACCGTAGGCTCACTGTGGGGTTTTTCTCTTTGTTCATTGTTTGTTTTGAAGCAATCCATGAAACGAGTTTTTCCAGCACATACATCTTTAGCAACTTGACCGAATATGCTCATTGAATGATATATAATGTTGAATAAGACAACTGTGTCTGGGGTATTGAGCTTGTTCAATCAAGTTTTATATCTAAGGAAGTGAAGAAAGTAACAATTAGCAAGGAAATTTTACGATACACAAAAATTTGAAAGGTTGTCCTGTAGCTTTAGTTCGAGAAAAATGGCGGCTCCTCGAGAGTACGAGTCGGTTACTGTTACAGTTTTGAGAGAAGATGGCACAACTAGAAAAAAATATGATCATACTGTTAGCGTCAGACTTGATTATGATCCACATGGGTTATCTTGTACACTTAAAAACGGTAAGTTTTCGTTATTTATGTAGTAGTGGGAGAAAGGTGTTTCCATGCCTGAGTAGAATGTCAGCGGAGGGACATGCCTTTTGAATAAATGGGGTTAATGTACCAGTCGATGCGTGCCTTTTATTGGATGAAATTCATAACAGGTTATATTACTTGTTATTTAGGACACTTGTAGCTTCTAGCATCTAACTGAATGCGCGAAAAAGTTCGGAGTAATGATCATAATATATTCAGGCGTAAACTAATGGAGTATCATCAAGACAGTATTGGCTTGACAAGCTTATCTGTTGTAAATACGAGTCTTGACATATGACTAGCTGATATGTATGAATGATGTTGTTGCTCGAAGATTAATGGTTTCATCTTATCATCGAAGATCCCATGGTCAGAGAAGAATTTGTCTTGTATGCTTAATAGGTGGTTTATGGACTTACAAATGCCCAAAATCCAAATCCAAAGTCAGAGATCTGAGTTGACCCAACAAAAGAAACTGATAAATTAAGATAGTATCATCACTGTCATGTAAACAAAGCACTAAGTTCAGATGCCTTAGCAGGTCAAAGGATTGGAAATTGCCTCGAGATGACACCGCATTAGCTGCTATCTTCCTCCCCTTTGTCATGCTTTCTGACCTTTTAGAAACCGATGAATGACTTGAAAAACTAAGATTCCTAACTGTACATGAGATATTAACTTGAGCATTTGGGATTTGACTTAACGGTCATGAAATTCTTGAAAGTTTTATTAATTAAACAAGGTTAAGGTGGAGCTCGGTTGTTGTACGGCCTATTCACCATTAGAAGCATTGGCTGGCATGATTGCATGGATCTAGAAACTGCCAAACTGAACTTAACCACTTCATTGCAAGTCAAATTCTCGCGTGCAGCATCAGTTGTCATGTGTACGATTCATCACACTACTCGCATTATAGAATATAAAGTCACTCACCTGGTGGGGCCACATCCCCGCTCATTAGACCAAATAACTGCCATTGGGGGGGGGGGAATGGCCCAAGTCTCTACAGGGTACTCCAATCACATGGACAGGTATACAGGCAATTATTTTATGTAATGTAGGATTGGTTTTGTGTTCCCTGTTATATGTCAGGTTGTATGTTGGTTTGTACTCTTGTTTGGATTTACTGTGAGTTTCTCTAGATTGGCAAAGTTTTTGGGTAGGGTGTGGTGGGGAGGGGAGGGTGTGAGGGTTTGTTGAAACAATCAGGGGTGTCTGTAACTGTACAGCTCATCACCTAGGAATTGTGTATTACTCATTCTCTTTTACCCTTAGTTATGATAAACACAAAATGTGATCAAATCAGTGCACAGAATCTTGGGGTAACTCATGTTCAACTACTAAAAATAAATATATAATCAAGATACTGACTGGCATCCTTCACTTCCATACGAGTGGGTACGCGATGATGCCGTGTCGGCGTCTTGATTATATTTATTGTAGTCGTACCTACGTAACCTCCATTCTCTCTAAACTGGCTTCATATTTTCTGTGGTTATCAAAATTCATGGGTGAAAGAGAACTAACGATTGAGCACTGACTTTATTTTTTATAATGCGATTATTATGACGCAACATCGCACGTCAGGCAGCTAATGCTGCCTGACGTGCGATTTGCCCCGGAGTGAAGAGGTTAAGCCTCATGACGTCTACGTAGGGGTCATTGCACTGGACTGGTTAATGTCATGCTTTTTGGTCAGTTATGGTTGCATTTAATTTTGAAGAAAGTTGGTTTGATGGTGTATGATGATTGCTGATAAGCTTTTCGTTTAGATTTTGTGGATTAAAGGTCAAATAAAATTAGGAAATAACGGGTAATTTTATACTTTATTATGAAATTTTCCTCTTCATAATACAATATACATTTTTAGATACATTTCTGCGGTTACATTGCTATTATGGATTTATTGTTATATGCATGATTTTATTTTGGTAGTAATCATTCTGTTGCCCTCGGTATTTTATGGAAGAGACCCACAGGTTGCTGATACAAAGCAGGTCTCTTGCGTGGGTTACAAGTCACCCAGGGAAGAGATATTGTGTTGTCCCGGCAAGGTTTAGAGTAGGAGGTAATTTTTGGTAAATTTTTGGAAGTGCACACCTATCCGATATAGCATTAAAAAATTAGATATATTTTGTAAATTGCAATACATCTATGTATGTTTTTCTTGGCAGAAATCAGTAACAGAAAATGTTGCTAAAAGTGATATACCTAGAGATATACAACATAAAACAGATTGCTCAGTGGACTCTTTCAAACATAAACTGGATATGTTCCTGATTAAATTAGATGTCCCAGGTTGCCCAAATGGACAAAATTCCCTTGTGAAGGCTGCAGAAGCTTGGAGGCGGACACTACGTGTTGGCCTGGTGGAGTAAGGCTATCTACCAAACACCATCAAATCAAATAGAAAATTATGATCGGAGCCACTGGGGATGCTTGAGACGACATCTTTGATTTGATAGATGTGGCAGTTGAAGAAATTAAAGTATGATAAATTTGTCTATTCTAACCTAACTTAACCTCTATTTAGTAATATAATACCTGTAATTTTATAGGTCATTAGGGATGTTGATGGCCAGTTTTAGTATCAGACTGATGTGTGCACAGGAGTTGAATAGCTTTAAGAAATGCATGAATCTCAGTTCTGTAGCACTATTTTGGAAATATATACTGTGTGGGATACTGATGGAAGAACTGAGGGCATATTCCTGATCCCATGGTCGTAGCTTCATTTCGTAATATATTTGCTCTTAGCAGGACTGGACAGAACATAGCGTCTCGGTCCTATGATCTCAGTTTCATTTGGTAGTGTATTTACTATTAGCAACTTTTTTTCTGACAAGATAAACATATGTAATGTTGATGTATTATAATTTGCAAAATAAATATTTAATTTTCTAATACTATATTGTGTAGGTGTGCACTTCTGAAAAAATACAAAAAATTTTGAAAGTGCACACCTATGCGAAATAGTATTAGAAAACTAAATATTAATTTTGTAAATTACACTTTTCTTGGTGGAAATCAATAACGGAAAAAGTTGCTAGAAGTGATATACTTACGAATGGAGCCGCAACAGCTGCTTGAGACCATCTTTGTTTTAATAGATACACAGGTTGAAATTGAAATACGATAAATTTGTTTGTTCCAACCTATCCTAACCTACATTTAGTTATGCAGTACCAGTAATTCTAGAGGTAATCAGAGTTGTCATTGTCTTCAACCTCTGAATTTAGCAAAACAAAAATGACATCTTAAGGCGTCTCTGTGGTTCAGTTTATTTGTGTAACACTCGTGGCAACTTTTTCTGTTTCTGATTTCTGCCAAAAAAACGTATATCACGATGATTTATTTTAATTCACAATATTATCATTCAATTTTCAAATGCTATATTGATTAGGTGTGCGCTTCTAAAAATACTGATTAAGGCAATGTAAAGTTAAAAGAAGAAAAAATAGATGATAATCAGTCTTGTCATTTCTAAGTTTTGCTCTTAAAAGGAGGAATATATTAGTTTTCAGTAAGAAATTTTTGGGAATGAATAATAATAGCCTATAAAGTTTAAGCCAATTAGATTCATAGAACCAAGAATGCAAACTTTTTGTCCTCTGGAGTTCCACTTGTACAACCTAGCTAAACCAAACCCGATTTAGGTGAAATAGTTGTTGACATGCTTTACTGGTCTAGCGGATTAGACTAGATGGGTGATGACACTATTGTCATATTGGTGTGAATTTTATAGTTACAAAAATTAAACAAAGTTTTATTATTTGATTTGCACAATTGTTTAATTATGGTAATCAATCCTATGCCCCAGGTCTCCTGCAGGAGATCCATGGCTCCCAGGTGATTGACTGTAGTCTCCAGGTGGGCGCACAAGTCACTCAAGGAAGATATATTGTGCTGTTATGAAAGGATAGGGTATTGTAGGATGAGGGGCTAGTGCCCTTTGTGATAATTGCATCCATGGTATTTCAATTCTGTGGCCAGGCCTTTTATGTGGTGATACTGTTTTAATACCATACAGTTCATAAGCATGCCAGTGTGGTTCTTACTTCAATTTAGAGATTTTTCTTTGGAGTTGATGGCCAGGGATTCTTTGAGTATTGAGTTTGGTGGTCTTTCTTGAAGAGTGGTGATCTGAGTGTGAATGTATTTAGTGGAACTGGTGGTTTGCTGTTGTATTACATAGTTTACTTAGTGGTATCTACTATCTAGAGGGTCTTCCTCAAAGCTGCGGTGATCAGGCATCAGCTTTTTTAGCCTCTTCCATAGGATGACGCCTACATAAGGGTCATAAGGTCTGAGTGAGTATATGAGGATGCCAATATAGGATTCTTATGTTTATTTTGTAGCTGTAGCCCTTATTTAGGATCTGTATGTATATTGTGAAAAGAGTAAGGAAACGAATTGGTATGTAATTGTGAACCCTGCTAAAAAGTTCTCTCAATTTGGTGGCACGCAAGGGTCTGAGTGGTGTTCAATTGTATCTTTTAGCTACCCTGGTACCCAAGAGGTATCAATGAACACCACTCGGGTACCCTTCAGTTGAATGGTGCCCAATGGAAGACAAGCACCCAAGAACACCCCATAACACCATAGAACACCCTTCAACACCACTGAGAGATATTTTAGGGAAACCAGTAAGGAAACTCCTGTGGTCTTGGTTGCTAATGAATCTTGTATAGCATAAGCATTAAATAAATATAATATGCATAAAAGATACGTGGTTATTATTAATTCAGTGCAATGACAGACATAGGTATGGTCATGTGATATGTATTTAAAATAAATGAAAATCCACGTGAACAAGTTGTATAGACACGGTAAAGGAAACATGGACTGGAGGTGAAGCTTTTATTCTCAGAGTCGATAGACGAAACGTCAGGAATAAAAGCTTCACCTCCAGTCCATGTTTCCTTTACCGTGTCTATACAACTTGTATCTAAAATGATAAACTGGTAGGGGTTTTCCCATATGATTTTGCTTAGTGAGCTTACCAAATCTATGGACAGGATGCAGAAGCACCAGTTCGATGTATAATAGGGCCTGGTTCAGTCCAGTTGGGTGTGATTCAGTTTTTAGTCTTACCCACTATTAACCCCCTGTCATGCATGACTTGGTTTGACCTAAGAATATGTGTTGAATGACTAGTTTGTATGAATTTTTACTTCATACTGGTACTACTTAATTCCAAGTATTTATATATATATATATATATATATATATATATATACTCATCCATACATACATATACCAAAGGCTTTTTCCCCCTTACACAGAGGGGTAGCCAAAAAGAAAAAGGCATAGAAACCACTCCCACCCATTCCATTTCCTATATATTCCACTCCCCTCCACCCTCCTCCCTCCCACTTATCTTGGCACCTCCTGGATGATGGGTCATCCCTGCATCCTGTCCACTGCCCTGGGTCAGAAGCAGTGTCGCAAGACACAGCACATCCACAGCAAGGCCGCTTCATAAAGTCGGTGACTACCCCTCTCCATCCCCTCGTGCAGAAAAAGAGAAGGGGAAAAATCCCTTTGGGCTGCATCAATTATTTTTTTTCATAACATACTTCCTCACCCCCCATCCCCCACCCACTCCCCCACGTGCATCACAGCATCATCCGTACACAACCCTTCTCCATTCACCCCTATCTTCTGTCCTCTCCTGTCCTTTCTCCACAGACATTCCTCTCTTTTGTAATGCCCCTTTCACCCCATCCATCCATCTCATCCTAGGACACCCCCTCATATTCACTCCTTCCACCTCTGCCTTCCACACTTCTTTTACTAATCTTTCTTCACTCATTCTTCCCAATACTCTTTCATCAACCCTATCTCCCAGCTCCCTTTCCACCCCTGTTCTCCTTCTCACCTCCTCAATTTTCACTCTGGGGTATTGGCTGCATGTTATTGTGGCAAAGTAGCATGCAGTTGATACTTTAGGGTCTATACAGGGTGCCCCTATAGACCAGAGCCACACATCATTTTGTCTGTGATAGAGGAAAACTCTGTTCATAGAGAAATGATGACACTTTTATACTACAACTGTCCCTGCATTATGCTGCCCCCCAACCCCTTGTTACTGTCCTGTACCATTTCTCTGAATATTCATTTCCTTTTTTTGCCTACCCTGTGGTGGGTGAAGAGAGTGCTACCACCAAGTCTTTCCGCTTGAGTCATAAAAGGCGACAAAAAACGGGACGGGGGATGGGATTAGGAGTCCTGCTACCTGTAGCTCCAATAGGGGACATTCCTAAAAAAGTATATATATATATATATATATATATATATATATATATATATTTATATATATATATATATATATATATATATATATATATATATATATATATATATATATATATATATATTTGATAGCTGGAATACAGTACCAACACTGAATCAAACTGCCCTAGGTCATAGAGGATACTAAACACTTCCCACACAGCCCTACACTATCTCCAGAAAACAATACAAAATTTCTTTCTTGAGTGATCTGAGTGCCTGTTCAGTTGTCATTGCCAGTTAGTTGGGAGCCATAAGTCTCTTGCAAGAGAAACCTGGGCTAACTGATTGCTTGAAGTAAGACATAAACCAGTTGTTATTTGCACATGACACTTCACTTGTAAATGAGTTGGATGAGTGCCTGAAAGATTTAGGGGAGTTTGGGAGGGTATGTGAGAGAGGGAATCTTAAGTAAATGTGGGGAAAAGTAAAATGATGAGACACCTGAGGGAAGAGGGTAGCAGTAAGTTAGAGGCGTGTTTAAGCACTTCAGTATGAGCCAAATTCTCGCTTGCAGCATCAGCTACCATATGAACAATGCATCACACTACCCACATTTTAGAATATAAAGTCACTGCTGTATTACTCGTTCTTGTGATCAAACCCGTTCACATAATCCGGGGGTAACTT
The DNA here is from genome assembly GCF_046742065.1 of Oratosquilla oratoria. Classification (NCBI taxonomy): domain Eukaryota; kingdom Metazoa; phylum Arthropoda; class Malacostraca; order Stomatopoda; family Squillidae; genus Oratosquilla; species Oratosquilla oratoria. The sequence continues at coordinate 7,766,283 of NC_134777.1, forward strand.
GTCTACAATTACAAAAATATATATAGTTCAGTTCGAAGCTTTAAGAATCATTTAGGTAAACACCTAAGCAATATGCTGTAATGACTATCATTTATCTTATATTATTTGTTTATTTGTTTTGTTATCATTTGTCTGTTTATTATTATTTGCTTGATTCTCATTTATTATTAGTTATATGTCAATTTATTATTATTTACTATTTACCTGTTTGATTATTATTTAACTATACCTATGCATATATTTATGTATTTTATATATTATTTACCTTTTTATTTATTTATTTATTTATCATTATTATTATTTTTCTCATCCGACCTAGATATGGACCAAAAGGTCTCCTGTCGGCATGCTCCGCCTTTGTAAGATGCCAATGCTGACATCCTCGTTTACCCACTCGTGCCTCGTAACACCTACATGGGCGTCATTCTACTAAAGAGGTTAAAAGGAGATAGGCTGGAGGAAGTTGGAAACTTCTAACTGTATATAAAGTCACATGTTGTTGTGGACTGTATTTTACTGTTTTTCTATCCATAAAGACATCCGGATGCTGCTGTCATGTGTTATATATTATGTGTTGATATTGGTTAAGAGAAGATGAGAGGGTGGAGGGGAGTGGAGTATAATAGGGATGGAATGGGTGGAAGTGGTTTTTATGCCTTTGTTTTTTGGCTTCCTCTATCATAAGGGGGGAAAAGCCTTTGGTATATGTATGTATATTGGTGAAATTAGTAAAGTTATAGTTTAGTTTATAGTCCTGATTTTCATAGGAGGTTGTGAAGAGATAGGCATTGGTGTTTTATTGGTCAGAGTTTGGTGGTAAATGGGTAGCTAGATATTGTGAAATGTTATAAATTTTGCAGTCTGCTATTCTTGTAATTGTGAGGGATTTTCTTCTTCTTCTTCTTCTTCTTCAGATTTTTCCTCTTCAGATTCTTCTTCTAATAATGATAATAATAATTCTAATTCTTTTTCTTCCAAATGGAAGTTCCATTGTATATATATTAAAGTTTAATGGGTTTGTTGGTGAGAGCTGCAGTCGGTGACAGGGGTTTGTGCTGGTTCATATGCTTGTGTCTTAGGGTGGGTGTTCATGTGGATGGGGCAAAGGTGTTGAATGGGTTTGTGGTTGAGGTTTTTTGTAGACCATAGGGAGTTGGGGTTGTATTTGAAGCTCTTGTGCTTGAGATGGCTTGTGGGTGTGGTTGGGCTGCAGGTTTTAGTGACATTAGTGAAGGGGATGTATGGTTTGCGCAGGGGAGCTCGTAAACTATGTGGGAGGTTTCTGTAGGTATAGTTGTTTGAATAGAATCATTAGGAAACTTATCTGAGAAAATATTGTTTCATCATATGACTCCTAGCCTGATCATCCTGGAATGTACTTGTTTTTGGGCCCCTATGAAATCCGATGATGATGCAAAGTGATCTTACTTGCAGCTTGTATGTTTGACTGGGTTTAAGCATAGGGCACTATGTGTAGGGGATGAGCAATGTACACACTCCTGGGTGGCAACATCATTGTCTAGTGTGTTCATAGTGCTGGCAGTTTAAACAACATGTCTGCGGGTGGTATTTCTCTGCTTTATATCTCAGAAAACCCATAGTCAAATAGATTGTAAGTTGTGGTTGATTGAAGGTGACTATTAGTGTTGGGGGTATTGATCCTTGTATTATTTATTGTTATTTGAACTCCACAATTTTATTACTTTTGATGATTCACCATTCGCTCTATTATTCCATATGTTATGTAATTTTGTAGATGTAGGATTTGGACTACCTCCGCACCAGTGTTAATTGTTCTGCGATGATGTTTGAATTTGGGTGTCTGTCAGAGTTGTTAGGGCACTGGCTGTCATTCTGAGCTCTTGGTTATACTTATACTGTTAGGATATCTCCGTGGAACCATATCACAGGGACCTGTACATTGGTCTTCACATTCATTATATACTTTCATAGGACATTTCTTGATTCATTGCTGCTAAGTTTGAGGACCAAGAATCTTGGGTATTCCAGTTCAGGGTCCATTTCATCTTGTTATGGGTCAGACTAGAATGATAGTTAGCAGGGCTTAATAAGTTCAGCAATGCTATTTATTAGCAGGTTAAGGTTGTAGTTGTTGATTGTGATGCTAGGGCCTGTTGGAAACCCCAATAATGGCATTTATTATCCTCTATAAAGAGGATAGGTAATTACTCTGATGTTACCATTGTAGATTGATTTTTAGTTTGGGGTTCGTTCTTGTTACTTCTCTCAAGGAAATGTTGAGGGGTAGGGCAGGAGCTCAGCAGGACTTTAGTTTTGGGAAGGTAGTTGGTTCCATGTTATTGTTCTGTTTTCATTATTATTATTATTATTGTTATTATTCATACCATGTTATGGGTGACTGTGTTTGGGGCAGCTTCCCAGCTTGGCAGGGTTTAGGGAGACCATATTTAGGTCATCTTTTCTTGTACCTTGCCCTTATGGGGTGAGCAGAGTGGACCCTAAATAGGGGTGCTCAGATGTGCAGGCTGCTGCTGGGATGTGTTATGTTCCCACTTCACACAGGGCAACAACTGGGGCTACACCACTTACTATGTAGGTTGGGGCAAAAGAATTCCAGATATCACCATTCCTGGAGGGCTTGTAGTTGCTAGATGGAAAATGAAGATAGTAGGAGAGATGGTGACTGAATATATCATCAGTCTTGGCAACTCCCAGATGGGAGTAGGTCCCAAGGAGTACAACATAGAGTTAGTGGTTAGCAGTTTATCCTCTTTCCAGACCCTGAACCGGCCCATGAGATCTTGCTAGTGGGGAGATGATATTCAAGATAGGTACTGGATACTTAGGGGGGGGAATTACCTTTAGAAGTTGCGGATCTCCTGCAAGAGACCTGGAGCAATAGTGATTGAGATGATTGCAGTACAGTATTTAATAATTTTGAAAATATTACCTGATGGAGCTGTCAAATTAATGCAAACTATAGACTCACAAATTATAAGCTCGGTTTTTAGTACATGAAAATGATAGGCACAATTGTACTCGGCTCTCTAACTTTCATCCCTCACATCATATCGTGTAAACACAGCTTATTGTATGCTATATAGAAACAACGTCAATAGTATTCTACTCAGACTTCTATAATAATGTAACTAGTATTCAATATATCCAAATTCTATACTGTACCAAATGCCCCCAGAAATGAGCACACCAGGGAAATCACTCAAGACTAGAAAGAATTGTACTGTTAGGTCCAGATTCGGGTTACCATCTAGCAGTAGAAATTTAACACAGAATTGGCCTGACAATAGTCATCAGATATTCCAGACACAACCACCACAAAGAAAACACTTGTGTACTTCTGTGCAGAGTGAATATAAAATTCTCTTCAGTGAGAGATTTTTATTGAGTAATTTTTATTTTCCCTAGTTTCTTGGGGGTTGCATTCCTGTAAGAGACAGAGCAGATTGATAATGTACAGGGAAGTAGTTGCATTTTGGTGTCATACCTTCATCTCCATGGGTTAAATTTAGCCTTAATTTCACTTATGTTTTTCATTTGGACATTTCCTCATAGTTACACAGGTTAATGTATTTCTTCATGACCTTCAAGCATATACATATACCAAGGACTTTTTCCCCCTTACAAGAGAGGTAGCCAAAATCAAAAGGCATAAATCCACTCCCACCCATTTTATCCCCACATACTCCACTCCCATTCACCACCCCTCCCCTCTTTCCTTGGCTCCTGGATGATGGGTCATCCCTGCATCTCGCCCACTGGCCTGGGTCAGAAGCAATGCAGCAAGGCCACTTCATTTAATCAGCAACTCCCCCTCTCCATCCCCTCATGCAGAAAAAGAGAAGGTAGGGAGAATTCCCAGCGGGCTGTGTCAAAATATTCATACTCCCTAATCCCTCTTCCATCTCCCACCCACTCCCTTTCATGAATCACATTATCCATACACAACTATTCTTCACTCACCCTTATCTTCTGTCTTCTCCCTTCCTCCAAAGACATCCCCCTCTTTCCCAAGGCCTCCTTCACCCCATCCATCCATCTCATCCTTGGTCGCCCCCTCATGTTCACGCCATCCACCTCTGCCTTCCACACTTCTTTTACTAATCTTTCTTCACTCATTCTTTCATGTCCAAGACATCCCAATACTCTTTCATCAACCCTACCTCCCAAGTTCTTTTCCACCCCTGCTCTCCTCACCTCCTTGTTTCTCACTCTATCCAGCCTAGTAACCCCTACCATACTTCTCAGACATTTCATCTCAAACACGTTTAAACTCTTTATCTCTTCCTCCCTTATGTCCCATGTTTCTGCCCCCATACAGTGCTAATGGTACAGTTACCCTTTCATATGATCTCCTCTTAGCATCCATTCCCAAATGTCTATTTCACATTACACTTTAATCCCCCAAGGCATTTACTTGTTTCTCTCAATCTACATTCTAACTCTACCTCCACTCCTCCCTTCCCAGCCACATTAATCCCCAAGTATCAAAAACTATTCACTTCCTCGAGCCTCTCCCTTAGTACTCGCTTCTAGTTGGCTGCCATCCTCTCACCTTGTTCATCTTTTACCCACATTTATCTTTCAAGCATATCTTGTAAACTATCCTTCAAATATGTAGTTGCAAACTTTTTTAATGTGACTTTGTGATACTATCCCAAATCAAGAAATTGTAAATTTAATCCATTCCTCTCATGTTATCTTGCTTTTCTGTAGCTACCAACAGTGGCAGTTACAGTATTATATTTCTTTGTATGAGCAGTGGGCTGTGCCTAACCCCACTGAATAGGGGCTCCAAGTTTTGGGCGAGCTAGCTCTGCTCACAGCCAATCAGTCATCTCCATTGCTGTGACATCACTGCTCTCAGCCAATCAGTTGTCTCTGCTGTCATTGTCACCACTCTCAGCCAATCAGTCATCTCTGTTGCTGTGACATCACTGCTCTCTCAGCCAATCAGGGCAATAGGGGACATGTCCCCTTTAGGGATTTCTGGCAGAAATGGGCAGATACGACATTTTTAGTAGATGGTTTGTCAGCTATGTTGGGGACCAGTTTGGTCAGTGCTCTATAATCTCATGTCTCGTTATCTTTTGTGCAGGAACCAAACCAGTGCTGCTTATTTTGTATGTGTGTGTATCTACTTTATATAGTATACAGGAAAGAATCACCACTCTTGGGGTCATGTGTGTGTGTGGTTTGTTTTATTGTTTCTGTTTACCTAAACTCAGAGAAAAAAAAATCAGCATCCGACTCCTCAAAGTGGGAAGTGAGGAACCGAACTGGTAGGGCAAGCCCTGTCAGTTGTGACAAGCCAGTGGGTGTTTAGGCCAATGTTTGGGTCACCTTCCCACCTGGCAAGAGCAGGATGGGAACAGACTCCAAATGTCAGCTCCCCATATGTGAAAAGAAGAAGGAGACTCTGTTGAAGTTGCTCGAGAGGTATCTTGGACCCAGTCCAGAGACTGGGTGCATCACCAGATAGAAGTGGGGATGTCGATGGGTTTCAAAAAATGGGCAGCAGGGTGATAATTCTGTCTTGCAGGGTTATCACTAACATGCAAAGTACATGTTGATCCTTGTGTTTATGTATGCAGGGTTATGTTGTGTTTGCATGTGCATGTATGTGCACTTGTTTATCATTATTGTGATGAAGGGGGAAAGGATGTAATTTCAAAGATTGCACACACACACTTGACCTCAATTTAACAGATCTTGTTTGAAAGAATTTTAGAGGTAATGGGCAAGATCCAATGACTGTAAAATTCCTTTCCTGTCTTTACAATCATTGGTAAGTCTGAGTCTGATATTAGATTACAGGAAATATGTTGAATTCATTATATCAGACCAATGTTACCTCCCTTTTGTCTGTGAAATTGAGGGATGGATGGATATTATCCTCTTCAGTGATAAGTGACATAAATATGAGTATTACAATGTTGTACCACTATGTACTTCACAGTTATATGAAGAGATCCCATATTGTTTATCACTTGATAAGACTGTAGTTCAAACCAGGTTTAAGCCTGCTTTCTCCCCTCCTCACTCTCAACCCATTTTTCCTCCAATTTCCTTTACATATTTGTGAGCCTTCAACATAAATTATCATCCTACTTTTTATTCCTCTTTCCCACTCCTTCCTCCTCCTCTCTTGTATTGCCCCCCACTCTTCATATTCCAACCTTCCCATTTTTATCCTTTCTTCCCCTCTCTCCTTTCATAATATCCCAACTTTTCTTACTCCCTTCATACTCTTCCATCTGATTCCTTCCCCTTTTATTCTCTCTCTCTCTCTCTCCCCCCTCCACACACAGTTTCTCTCTCCCCTTCCCTTCTCACCCTCATGCCTTTCCCAGCACCCCTACCATCTTCCTTTCACCCATCTTTACCTCTCATTCCCCCTCTCTCTTTCTCTCTCCCTCCCTGCCCTCTTCTTTATTTCTTCCATATACTATTTTCTTTCCCACCTTTCTTCCCTCCTCACACTTTTTCTATCCATTCCCCATCCCTCCCACACTTTTATTCCCAATTCTGTCCTCTTTCTTGTTCTCCTTTACTTCTTTGTCATGTTATTCCAATCCTTACCCTTCTCCCACTCATCCTTCCCTCTCTGTCCACCCTTCCTTTCACTTTACTCCCTCCCTCTGTTCTGTCTCAACCCTACCCTACTCCCCCCCCCTCTCTCTCTCTCTCTCTCTCTCTCTCTCTATCTCTCTCTCTCTCTCTCTCTCTCTCTCTCTCTCTCTCTCTCTCTCTCTCTCTCTCTCTCTCTCTCTCTCTCTCTCTCTCTCTCTCTCTCTCTCTCTCTCTCTCTCTTTTTTTACTCCACTCCCTAGCATCATCCTCTGTTCTCCTGTGCTCCCTCAGATAGACTTTAGGATCCAAAACAATTACATTTGGAATTAGGGATAAAGTAGTTATAATAATGAAAAAAAAAATCCTGTAAATAGTTGTACAAGTGTGGTTGAAAATATCTAGATGAGCATGCATGTAAATGCACACACATACACAAAACTAGAAATACCAACTCTGGAACAAAGAAGAGAAAGAGGTGAATTGTTGACCATCTACAGAATTATGAGAGGTGTGGAGGTCCTTGATAGAGATGACTTACTGAATTGGGATAAGAAAAACACAAGAGGACATGGAGGTAAACTCGAAAAGGACAGTTACAGAACAGACCTGGTGGTGGATGTATGGAACATATTAGACGAAACAATAGTGTGTGCAAAAACAGTACAAGAATTTAAGAGCAAATTAGATATAGCAAGATACAGAGACAGGACACCATGAGCATAGCTCCCCTTCCCATAAGATACAAGGTAAATACACACACACAATTTATAATTGAGCTTGGCAATATAGATCAACCTAAGATTAGGATGGCAACCATGAGAATGAAATTATTAAGAAAAGATGTGTTAAAGACAAAAAAAATTTAAGTATTTAAATTTTTTGAGAGGTTAACATGAGTGGAAAGAGGAAACACAGGACTCCTAGTCCAAGTTTATCCCTGACTAGTTTCACAGATAAGCTTTGACAGAAGTGTTTGACTATGTAGAATAAATTATTTGAAAAGTAAAATGAGTGAGATGGCATTATCAAAGGAATCATACAATATAGGGTTAAGTTAAAGGGTGACCATGGTTAAAAGTAAAGAAAAAAAAGTTTTAAGGACAGTGTAAAGCAAAACAATAAGGAGGGTAGAGAAAATTTAATATCAGAGAAAACAATCAAGGATGGTGGTTAAAGTTACAAAAGGAAAAAGTAGTTATGAATAAAAAATATTTAAAGACAAAAAAAGAATAAAAAAGGACCCCCATGAGTACTGTTTCAACCCTGTATACCATACCTAAACTCCATTCCCATAAGAAATTACACTATTTCAGCCGTATAGCTCGGCACAGTTGGTAGACCTGCAGACTCCTGCTCCACACAGGCATCAGCGACCTGCAAATTCCTCACCTCCTTCAGAAAATATATTTCTCCACTGTTCATAAGACCGGAAGTCTTGGTTTCAGTCCTTAGAAAGAGCAGTCATTCTATAACTATAATTGAAATGTCAAAACTCGATAAGAAATTAATTATGTGGAGTTCAAATCAAGGAAAATAAATTGTCGGTTTATACAACTTTACTCGTTACTCATGTTTACAGCAGTTATGATAAGTGTAGAATAAAACGTGTTATCCTACTTAACCCCTGAACACGATGGTGTATTCAGATTTCACATAGAAAGCCACGGAAAATTAAAATTGAGGATTTTTGTAAATAGTCATCAAAAAATGAAAATATTTTGTAAATATTTTGCGACTTGACGCTCGTGGCGGGAGAGGGAGCGATAGTAGTTGCCGACTCTCACTCCTCTTCCTTCAATTTATTCATCATTTAATTTATTATGAGAAAGTATTCGTTTCCCGTCATTCTTATCCGAGACTATTTTTATGTAATGTGAATTAATCAATAATTCGTGGAGAAGGTAGGTAGATTATTTTAGTACTTAAAAAAGTAAGAAAAATATATTGTAGATTATATAATTTACACTATCAAACATAGAGCAAAAATGCTTATTAAATCTGAGTAACTACTTCCACGCGCCACGATCGTCATGATTCAAAATGTTGATAAATTTTTTTATCTATTTGCTCTTTATGTGAAATCTGAACGCATCATGATGTTCAGTTGAATATATAGAACACATTTTATTCTACACTTATCATAATTATAATTGCTGTCAACATCGATTATAATTTCTTTTCCTTGATTTCAAATCCACAAATTACTTAGTTTCTTACATTACAAGTTTTGAAAACTTTGTTGTAGTTGTAGAGTGACTAGTTTCTAATGATTGAAACAAATATTTCCTATCTTATGAACAAGTGGAGAAATATGATATTTCCGGAAGGTGGTGAGGAATTTGCATGTCGCTGATGCCTGTGTGGACCAGGAATCTACGGGACTACCATATGCACTGAGCTGCACGTCAGAAACCGAGTGTATGAGCAGAAATATGATTTTGAATCGTTAATTGTTTATATGCGCCTCGACCACAGTGACCACTAGACCATGATACAAGAGGTTAGTTATTACGAGCTGGACCCACAGGCACATTAGCCTCTTCCAGCCTTCTGTGTGTAATTTCTTGTTGGAATTGAGTATAGGTAAACATGCGCGCGCGAACATACACACAATACACACAGGTGGTATACGCGAATAATATTCACGAATTCATCAAATTGGAGAGCCTAACATTGGGAGAAATTAACGTTACGAGAGTGTGAACAATATTGCGAGACGAAACAATCCTGTACTTCGTAAAGGCTCGACCATTTAGCTATCTGAAATCGAGCCTTGCCCAGAGCTGAAATTTTCAGCATCACTGCACTACTAGCCGACACTTCAATCCTGGTGGGCAAAGAGTAGTGTGTGATTCACCACGGTCTTGAATCACGCGTTGGACTTGTGATCGACAGCTATTACCCTCCCAAATAGAGTTCAGAACGCGTATATGGTCCGATCAATGAGTAATGCTGACCTTACGCATACACGCAAGGCAGAATTCGTAAAGCATAATACATGATGCAATTTACCACTGTGTACAAGACTCGCCACTTGCAGTCACACATGCACTGTCCGCATGATATGCAACCATCCAATATTCATGCACACGTCGACCACGTACATGATTACTACCGTGCATTATTTATTAGCAAGCCACACGTTCGCGTAATATGACGCCCAACGCTTTGTGCAAGTGACGCCGCCTTGGCTGGAGCACATGCGCTCAGACGAACGCCGTCAATGCTGATCTAGTGGATAACATAACGTGCTAATGATGCCTAGCGTGCAGTACATATGGGAAATACCCAACGATAGGTCTCACTTCTAGGCTGCCATTAAATCCATTGTCGCGAGTGGTACTTCAAGACTTGGGATTGACTTGTTTCCTGTACATGAATCTGTAAACAGATAGCGCATGACGTCACGTTGGCTCATGCACGTCGCGGGAGGTAAAGTCTGGTAAATAAAGTAGCCTCGCGGTAGACAAGAACTTTTAGAACAAATCCCACCATAATTTAACTAAATACTAATCAAAGAGTAAACCATGCTTATTCTGTGCATCACAAAAAACCCTTGTTTGAAGTTGGATGTGGGTAAGGGGTTCTGGAGAAACGTCCGTTGGTAGTATGTATTTATCCTCTAAAGTCTAACACTATGCGCAGGTGCGCACCATGTGCACTTGTGTACGTTAGTCATGACCGGCTAGTAACACGAAAGGGCAAAGGAGGGAAGCTTATCAGTCAGCAAATGGAGACCGTGAGAGCGCATAACCGTCACCACCATCTAACGGTCGATGATCATGTATGGCAAAATGCCCAAACAGGTTCCTGAATAATGCCTTCATTTGGGAAAGGTTTAAGACTACACGCACAAGTACTAGTGTATGTGCCCTCCCCCCCTCTCTTTCTCTGTATATTTCATTCTAACTAATGTTAACATTACTGAAGCGCGTTGACTTGTACTGAGAAGTGAAACTGTTGCAAATGTAAAATAAGATTTGGGATAATTGATGATTGATACGTCATCCGACAAACGTAACAAAATTGTATATGAAACGTGTACATAAACTGGACGAACAAGTCTGACTTTTCACCACATGGGCGGGGGAAAAAGCTTACTGCCTGATCCTTTTCATATTAGAATATGCAGTGGTGGTGGTGTGTTCCCCGCATCCAATGGAGGACATGAAAATCGAGAAAATATAAATAGCAACCAAGTTTATTTCCAGCGATGCAGGTGAACCGCACAAGATATTAGACGCATTGTCATGGTCCAAAGAGAAATAGGTGACATGGTCGCTGTGGTCGAGTCTGTAGGACGAGTGGATAAAACCGACTGGAGGTATGTTGCGTCTTGGGAACAAATAACGCGCGTACACACACACACACATACATACACGTGTGTATGTGTTTGTGTTTATTACTGACGATGATCACATAAAGTGATTGAAATGCACGTATCTTCATACAACATTTTCTCGGAAAGTGGGATCTATAGTTCGCGCGCGTGTGTGTGTGTGCGCGCGCATCACGAAGAGAACCACAGAATGATGGCAATATGCGTATCATCATTCTTTTTTTCGAAAGTGGGACCTACAGTGTGTGTGTGTGTGTGTGTGTATATATATATATATATATATATATATATATATATATATATATATATACACACGTGTGTGGGGGGATATCAAGCTATCCCTAATTTGATCAATGGAGACAAAAAAAAAGTTAACTAAACGAGTGGTTTCTTCTTTGCTCTAGATTGCAATTCGGTAAATATATCGATCATGGCTTCGTACCATGTGGGTTTTGTTCTGGCGAATGGTCGGCTGGTGTACGCAGCGGAGGCGACAACGTACGCATCAATCGAGAGAACCTTCCTGCCTGCCGTCTCACCACAAATGCGTAAAATCGTATACCCATCGCCGGGACAAACGTACTTTTGAACGAAATTTCAAAGCTTAAAAAAGTACACTATACACATTTGATCAGCCTTACACACAGAAGATATATGGAATATGTGTTATTTTAGCTTGGCCTCGGATCCCGAAATTTCGTTCAAGAATAGAATCATGAGTAATAAACAAAATGCGTCATCGTATTGAAGACCCCGCCATCCTCCGGCCTCGCATCACGGAGTTGGGTGAGTGAACGCCGGGCGGGACAAAGCAAAGCACGCGGCCGACTTCCCTTGTAAGCAGTCACGTGAACTTCGAGCCAAGACCGCTAACTTGGTGGAACACAATGCTCAGACATATACACTGAACTCACTGATTCGCCGCTAAAGATACATACATTGGCCTATTTGCTTAACGACAAGCTCTACAGAAAATGTGAAAACTCGAATAGGCCTACATTCCAACACCGAACGCTGCCATCACATCATATATTAGACATGTCGATGTATGAATGGTGTTCACACCATGGGAGAATTCCAAAACTAACACCAGAATTCATAGGCACATCGTATTGTGATTGCATGAGTGTATTTAGAAATGTTTGTTAGTCTGTATACAAGGACATAAATACAGTATTATCATCGGAACCGTTGCGGTTTCACTGACACGCACAACACACGACTCGTGGCGCAGTGGTAGATTTCCTGGCTGCCAGTATGGCGGTGCGGGTTCGAATCCCTCCCAGGGCTGAAATAATTTCTGTATCGCTGCGCTGCGGGTCGTTACTCCAACTCGTGGACGGAGAGTTGGGCGTGTGCGTGTGAGGTCAACATTACCCATAGATCGGTCATATATGAGCTCTGCGTTCTCTTCTGGGAATGTAGTAGCTGTCGATCTTGAGTCCAACACGTGATCCAAGACCATGATGAATTACACATACACACGCGTGTGTGGTCACCTGCACAAAGGTCGCAGCATTACCCATGATCGGTCATATATGAGCTCTGAGCTCTCTTCCGGGAGGAAAATAGCTGTCGATCACGAGTCCAATACGTGATCCAAGACCATGGTGAATCACACACGGCTCGGCGGCGCATTGGTATCGTCGCAGCCGTTACTCCAGCTGTCCGAGTTCGATTCTCGTCCAGGGCTGAAATAATTTCAGGATCGCTGCGCTGCGAGCCGGCACTTCAACTTTCGTGGGCGGAGTTGTATGTGTGTAAAGTCACAGCATTACTCATAGTGTGGGCATATATGAACTATCTCATCCAGGAGGGTAATAACTGTTTATCACTAGTCCAACACATGGTCTAAGAGTATGGGTGAATCACATTCACACACAATTAGGTAAATACATGCGTAGAAACCATATTCCAAGAATGGAATATCCATCAGTGGTATGATCCCAACACAGAATGGAAGATGTAAACAAAATTGAGAAAATATAAAGGGCAGCAACCAATTCCTATCCAAAAGGGAACTATGTCAACACTTGCTATTGTTAACGCAAGACTGTCTTTTGTTTTCCCTGGCTTGACAACAGTACTTGCAGCTGTCTGGTAACACCACTTGTCAAGACCACTAATGGAATTGGCTGACCGTAACAATACAAGCCGTAGCTCCTTATCTAGTAATAGGAATGTTTCCTGTTCCAAAGGACTTTATGCTCACAAACTCTTTCTATGAGAGCCTCATGGTACCAATGAAGTTGATGTGACATGTTTTTGGCCTTGTGAAGACAAATTTGTTTTGCTTACATGCCAGAGGTCGTATGAGAATGGATTTTATGTTTTAAAGTCAAATATTCCATTTATTTGTGTGTATGTTGAGTAAATTATAGTTTCTTAGTACCTCCCATTTGTCTGCCACCATTGCTAGCACTACATGCAAGGGAAAACCATATGTATAAGTATCTCAAGACACAAAAATAAGTAGCTAGTTTAGCACTTATGGCTAGCCAATCAAACTGTATCACTGGATCCAGCATTTTCAGAAGCTAGTGTGACAGGCTGAAGTCTATAAGGTCAGACTTAAAGGATTGGATCTGCCAACATTAAAAGATAAAAAAAAAAAGAGGTAACTTAATTACAATATTCAGGCTGCTTAAAGTGGATAGACCACACAGAAAGAAGAGATCTCTTGATAAGGGATGGAAAGGCCTTAAGATGTAATGAGAACAAATTAAGAAATGTCAAAAGGATGTGAAGAACCATCTTTCCATGCTGATGCAAGTACAAGGAATAGCTTTAAAGGCAATATACCCCAAGTGGAATAATATAATAATTCAAAACTAAATTGATTGGAAAATAAGTTTGAACCATACATGGATATAATAGAATATGAGGCAGGACCCCCATGAGTCTTGATCCTTTCCTTTATACTAAAATTAGGTAAACACACAGGAACATGCTAAGTATAGGCCAAGGCCATATAATAGATGTAAGCCCTATTTGAAACTGAGCAATTGATACTTTTTATAGTCAATGTGGTTCTTTTGAACTGTTTAGAGATGGTTAATAGTTTCTTTTTCATCTTCAAAGTCTGTGCTAGTGATGGATTTTATTTCTTCTCATTTTTGCTGTCAGGGCTTTGATTTGAAGCCATCAAATCTTAAGCTCAGAATTTTTGGGTTCCTTTCTAGCGGAAGGTTTAGGCCATTTGATTTTACTATATATATTTTATTCATGGTTGTCAAGAGTGAGCAGTGTGACTTGATTTTTGGGGTGAGGTTTCCATTCTGGTATCTTAAGTTATTGTTCTAGTTTGTCAAAGTAGGTATGAATGTTTTTTTGGTGCTAGTTTCTATTCACTGTAATGGATTATTGTCAAGTCATGAGCATGTGATAGAATACTGGAGCATAAAGTTTGAATTTAAAAAACAGAAAGAGCCTAAACATGTTCAAGATAATGTGTATAAGAAGTACTCGTATGGTGGGGTTCATGAGGATGTGAGAAATGGTGTGCAAATCTAGTATAGCAATATATATATATACACAAGTGAAAGAGAAGAGGGATGGAAAGGTTGGTATCTACAAGATTCTGTGTCGGGTATGTACCAAGAATTGTTGGCAAAACATGTGCCTTAAAAATACATTTGTGAACACAAGTTCAAAACAATACCATCACTAACTGTGATCACACCAGGGTAACACCATCTACCTAGTGGATTGGAATAACATTTAGATAGTTGCATCTGTAACTGAGAGGATATTGAGGAAGTGTCTAGTAGTTGTGGTTATTTGAGGGTCAAATTCTTTAGAATAGAATAAGGAAGTATTTAGCATTGCACCTGTAGTGAATTATGCAATTCCCATGGTGAAAATACATATTGGAAGACCATCTTTGAAGTGCCCTAGCTGTGCAACCTTTCAGAACCTTCACCAAGTCTTTTTTATATTCTATCTCAATCAATATACTAAGAGTTTTTTTTTTTTTTCCCTTATAAGGGAGGTAGCCAAATCAAAGGCACATACTACTTGTGCCACCACCTTTCCTCCTGCTCATCTTAGCTCTTCAAGGATGATAGGTCATCCCTGTATCCTGCCCACTGCCCTGGGTCAGAAGCAATGCAGCAAGACACAGCAAAGCTGCTTCACTTAATCAGTAACCCCCCTCTCTGTCCCCTCATGCAGAAAAAGAGAAGATGGAGAGAAATTCATTTGGGCTGCATCAAAATAGCCTTCACAATTAAGTGCCCCCCATGCTCCTCACCTCCCTTCCTTGCATAACAGTATCATCTATACACAGCCACTCTCCACTCATCCCTATCTCCAGCCTTCTCCCCTCCTTGCTGAACAGACATTCTCAGACATTCAAACTTTTCCTCACTGCCTCATAAATTCCAAGTTCCTGCCCCGTACAAAGCCGTTGGTACAATCACCCCATTATATAATCTCCTCATTGCATTCATTCCCAGATGCCTATTTCTCATGACACTTTTTAATCCCACAACCCATTTACTTGCTTCTCTCAATCTACAATTTATCTCTACCTCATCTCTTTCCTTTCCTGCCTCATGCAATCCCAAATACCTAAAGTTCTCCACTTCCTCCAGCTTCTCTCCTTTAACCCCTTCGATACGATGATGCTTAAGTAGGTGTCATGAGGAGCAAGTGGGTACGCGAGGATGCTGATGTCGGCGTCTTAATTATATATATTGTAGTTGTACCTGCGTGACCCCATACTCTGTAAACTGGCTTCATCATATTTTCTATGGTTATCAAAATTCACAGGTGAAAGAGAACGAGCAATACAGCAGTAACTTTATTTTTTATAATGCGAGTATTATGACGCAGCATCACACGTCCGGCAGCTAATGCTGCCCACGAGATTTTGGCCCGTATTGAAGGGGTTAAGACTTACTTCCATTCACTGCCATCCTCTCCCATTGTACATATCATTAACTTGCGTTTACCTACATTTACCTTCAAATTTTTCCTATCACATACCTTCCCAAACTCCATCACTAACTCTCTTAATTGCCCCCTTAGGCCCTGCCACATATGCAGTCATCTGCAAACAACAACTGGCTCACCTCCCACTTTTCTCCATTCTCTTTAACCATCTCCAGTTCCCTGCCCATCAACCTTACCTTTACCATCCACACCACACCATCAATGTACACATTTTATACATATACCAAAGGCTTTTTCCCCCTTACACGGGGGGTAGCCATTTTATATATTCAAAAGTTGTATTCTTTATCTCTATACTTGAAAAAGCTCTAAGTGATGCATTGTACAATCAGTAAAGGCCTTTACTGATATTTACTCTGCCTAAAATGATATGTGACCTCTTCAAACATAAAGTGGTAGTGGTTAACCAGCTCCAGCTTTTGAGACCCAACTGTGAAAATGCTGTGTTATGCTGCATTGCCTCTAACCCAAACAGTGTGGTAGGGAAGCGGAAGGATGACCTTTCATCTACAAAGTGTTATGATAGGAGGGACAGCAAATGTTTTTGGATGGGTGTAGGATGGATGAATTTTTTTAATTGGCCACTCCTGTATAGGGGCAAAAGACCTTTTGGTATGTGTCTGTATTGTTGTTATGTTTTGATTTTTATAGATATTTGCAGTGTAGATTGAAGAATTGCTGTGTCCAGTATACAGTACCTGATTGTGGAAGGACAAATTGGACTTACTGTTTTCTTGATTATCTAACAAAACCCTTATTTAATTATTTATTTATTTTTCAGGTTCACGTATCCTTGTCGACATTCCTGTTGACACTAAAACTGAATGCTGTAGAGTGGGTGTTAAATCATACCTGTTTGCCTCACCAGAAGAGGATTTGCTTCTCACTTTTCAGGGAGATTCAGGTAATAATATAGTTTATTTTCAAATATAGAGAGACTGGTCTGTTAAAACATGCATAAACACACACACACAATGGAAAAACAAGAGGTCATGAAAAGAAACTCAAAAAAGGTAATTACAGAAGAGATTGAAAAAAAAATAGCTTCCCACACAGTGATAGATACCTGGAACAAATTAGACAAAGAAACAGTGTATGCAAACACTATTCAAGATTTTAAGAAAAAACTTGATGCTGAAAGATACAAAGATGGGTCACCACGAGCATAGCTCCCTTCCCGTATAATACAACTAGGTAAATACACACACACAAATGTATACATACACAAGCTTGATCAAAAGAAAACACACTAAACCCTTATACTATAGAAAGCAAAGTTAATTATGGATGCTAAGCCTACTCTACCTCATTAGCAGTCTTCTAAATATTTGATTCCATATAGTCTCCTTTAACCTATGCTTCCACACACTTACTTTCTGTTGTACTCCAGAGAAAATTTTATGTACAAAAAGCAGATACTTCCCCTGTAGACAACAGTTGCATTTTGATTTCACTAAGGTTATTTTAAGTTCCCTGTAAGATGTATGGGAGGATGTTGATTGAGAGGATTAGGAAGGAAACTAAAGTGATTGGGGAAAAGTAGTATAGGTTTAGGAAAGGAAAAGGGGACAAGATTTTTATATGAAGACATGCAAGAAGTTTCTTGCAAAGGGTAAGGAGATCTTTTGGGCTTGGATGGATTTGAAGAGGGGATATTTGAGTTGACAGAGAGGTGTGGAGGTATGAGATAAATCAGAGCTTATTGAGGACAGTCAAAAAAATTGTGAGTAGAAGAGTTTGTGGGGGTAGGAAATGAAGCGCGGGAGTGAGTGGTTTAAGTTTTGTTATCATTTGTCTGTGATTCTCATTTATTATTATTTTCTATTTACCTGTTTGTTTATTATTCAACTATACCTATGCATTTATTTATGTATTTTGTCATTTACATTATTATAGTTTTTATTCATCTATTTATTACTATGTTTTTTTTTTTTTTTTTTTTTTTTTTTTTTTTCCTTCTTCTTCTTCTTCTTCTTCATCCGACTTAGATATGGACCAAAAGGTCTCCTGTCACCATGCTCCACCTTTGTTATCCTTTGTAAAGTTATGGCTGTGTCAGGGTTGTGTAATATTACCAAGGTTGCTCATGTACATGGATGGAGGGGTGTGGGAAATAAACACAATACAAAGGTATAGCTTCTTTCCTATATATAATTAAGTGAGCACTTTTAAACCACACAACAATATGTGTGACAATGTGTTTTATGTCAAAATTTCAGATGCAAGAAAATTCCACAATCACATATTCAAGATGAGACAAGGAAAGGAAGTATCTGTATTTAATGAAAGAACAGATGAATCTAGTGCCACACAATATTTCCAAGTAAGGAAAGATTGTTATTCTGTTTTAATATTTGTGTTTTCCTGTTGTCCTTATGTATACACATCGTGCTCTTGAAGATTATACTGACTCGACTCTTTTCCATATTTACAGTTTTATAGTTACCTATCACAGCAACAAAACATGATGCAGGTGAGTGTATTTTACTTTTAGATTTTGATCCTTATGCATGTTTAGAAATGCACCCAAAAATCTGTGTGTCTGAACTCAAGTATGCTAATACAACCTTCAGATGTTATTGTATTAATGAAATTTCACTTGTAAAAATACCTTTTATTATAAGATAATGTGTAGAAGTACACTGGTGAACCCTGCTATTTATGGGGTAAGGGGACTCAAAATGCTGCAAGTAGGACAAAACTGTGAACATAACACCTGCCCACTCCAGTATGGCTCGAGGTCTTTGAATTCGTGTGTTAAATGTGAGCACATCACTTCACTCTTATGCAGTCACCAGGTCTTTGAATTCGTGTGCTAAATGCGAGCACATCGCTTCACTCTTATGCAGTCACCTGTCCCCATGGTCTCTCCATGCAAACTCCCATGCATCCACCCATTCCACAATAAACAATTCATGACAGGTTTGATCAACCTGCCAAACATGGATTCTGTTAGTGTCCCTTTGTCTCCTCCATCAAGGGTTATCTCTTGTGGAGACAGTCCAATGAATGGGATCAACATTAATGGAAATGTGCCATGTGCCTGTAGTCGGAGTTGACATTTACAAATTATCCTTGTAACAGGCCAAGTCAGTCTCACAATACAGACTGATCTGATACAAAGTCCTTCCAGTGATACCTCGTGATTCTGTGAAGGCTCTTGGTACTAAAGACACTGGCCTCTTGAAGTCTCACAACCAAGAGGACAAGGGAACACAATTGTCTTAAAGATAATCTTGGTCCTCTTGTATATATATCACTAATGCCATACACAGGAATACCTCACTATACAACAGAGTTGTGTTCCCAGCTGACTGGTTGCAATGTAATTTGTATATCAAGGTTGGTTTTACATGTAAATAGGGGGGTTGTGTTCATGGACCCTGTCAACCCCCTCCTCAATTTTTGCCTCCAGGGGCTTTCACATACACCAAACATTTTTTTTACCTACTTAATAGCACTCAGTCATATAGTGAGGTATTCCTGTACTCTGGTTGTGTCCATAACAACATTGTAAATATAGCACAGTGTTAGTCAATGAACTTGATTAACCATGCTGATATGTGATGGGAGTGGCAAAATGTGGGGATCTGTAAAAACCTTCGCTGCAAGAAATGACACCCTAACCTGACACAGAAGCTATATCCTCTTTCACCAGTAAAAATATAGAAGGGACCAATCTCACTATTGTCCACAATGTTGAAACTAATGGAAAGTGATAACTAGAATCATATCAGGAATGACCTCTCCCAACTAACATGGATTTAAGGAAGGCTACTCCACCAGTATACATATACCAAAAGCTTTTTTCCTCCTTATAAGGGAGGTAGCCTCCTCCAATATACTGTAAAAAAAAAAAAAAGGGGGGGGGGATGAGGAACCTTCTTCAGAAGGTGCATAGCTATGGCTGAAGGCATCACCATTTCCCTATATTGGGCTATTTGGGCAAGTGACAATCACTGATGGAAATCGGAGAGATGTGCAGGATTTGGACCCACAACTAAGTGAATATGAGAACAGTGTGCTTCCAATTACACTCATCAGTGCACAATGTCCTACACTTACAATCCCTAGAAAACCACACATTATATCTTCCCTGGGTGACTTGTGGACATGCCTAGGTGTTACCAGTTACCTGAAAGCTGCCTGTCTTCTGCAAGAGAAACCAGGGGGCATTGAATTGATTGAATATATGATGTGCTGCTACAAGGTGGAGTTAACTACATAAGTAGACTCCTTGTCCCCACTGCCAGCTGGTGAAAATGATGGTACTTCACAAGGGTGGACTTCTATGGTATCGTCCACCTTGCCTACGGATTCCATCAGCTCCATCAGTTTCAGACACTGAGGGGCATATCATGCTGTTCCAGCAACTCCCTTACCTTGGCCTCCTCTGTGTCATCAAAACGTTCATTGCCAACAAGTTTTCCAACTCCACTTTTGATTTCACTGACTCTGTCCCCACATCCTGGGAGAGAATCCCTAAAGATCCTGGACACATGTAGGCCATAGAGACCTCCAGTGGACATCCATTCACACTCTATTGGTGAATAAGGGCAGCAAGAACGCTGGGGTAGAGCAAATCAAATTGATGCTATGCCTAGGCATTGGCAGGAATGAATCGTTATTATGTGGCTTGCCTGGGGACACTGGGAAGTACGAATGTGTGAAGCTGTTCCGAGTTTGTGGCTGGAAGGAGCTGCTACCATGTGGCTTCTGTGAATGTTTGAATTTGTAAATAACAGATCATTGAATAGTGGGGTTCAATTATATGGTACAATATCAAAAGAGCAAGAAATTTTTTAATGTAGATTGCACACGTGTGTTGAACAATGATACTTAAGTCTCATCATGCTTATACAGTAGACTATTTTAGAAGATATGTTTTATTTCATTCACTAACCTTTTTTCTTTATTCCACAACCATTTTAGGATTATATACGAACAGGCACATACCAGAGAGCCATATTGTCAAATTTGGCAGACTTTAAGGACAAAGTTGTGCTAGATGTTGGGGCAGGCTCTGGCATCCTATCTTTCTTTGCTGCACAAGCAGGAGCACGCCGTGTTTACGCAGTAGAAGCATCATCAATGGCTCAGCATGCAGAAGTAAGACTGTTGAATAGAAACAATGATTTGGGTACTCTTAATAATAGTAAACTTCCATTGGATATGTAAGAGGATATCTATAGGGTGGGTGTTTTGACTTAGGCCACCCTCCATATAAGGGTAAAAAACCTTTTGGTGTTTGTGTGTAGTTTAGAGATGCATGTATGTATATCAAAAGGTCCTTTCCCAAGTATACAGTAAGGAGGGTGGCCAAGTCAAAATATATATCCTATCATCTCACACCCATCTAAGAACCCATCATAGCTCCAGGTAGATGAAGGGTCAACCCACCACCACTGCTCTAGTCAGATACAATGCAGCAAGACACAGCACCTCTACAGTAGTGCCTGACAAGTGAAAATGGTTTACCTCCCTCAGCCTCATTACATGGTGACACTCCCCACAAACACACACTATATGTTTATACCAATAGGCTTCTTCCCCATATAAGTGGGGTAGCCAGGCAAGGCATGCCTCCACCCTACCCCCACCCCATCCATCACCTATTTCCTTTTTATCTTAGCCTCACTTAGATACACTTATCATCCACACAAAAATTTACAGAGTAAAAAAGAAGAAATTTCTTTAGTCAATGCCCACCCCTCATTTCTTCACACATTTCACACAAATATATTTTGCTGTCTCCCTTCTCTCCTTAACAGATATTCCACATGCATCTTAGCCCGTCACCCTGTACATCTGTTTCCTTATTGGCCTGCTCCACAAGTTTACTCCATTCATTTCAACTTTTCACATTTTTTGCTAATTTTTCTTCACTTGTTCTTTCCATGAGCCTAATCTTGGTATTCTTTGATCACCCCTGTCTCCCTGCTGTCTTTCTACCAATTAAGTGAAGTGGCTTTGCTATGGATGTAGTGTCTTGCTGTATTGCATTTGACCCAGGGCAGTTGGCAGATGCAGGGATGACTCCTTGTTCATGAGGAGCTGAGATGGGAGGGGAGTGAAGTGGGTGGGAATTGGCACATGCTTCTGACTATAATACCTCCCGTATAAAGGGGGAAAGACTCTTGGTTATGTAGATTGATAGATAATACAGTGTCATGGACTATCATGTCACTATCTTAGGGCATAATCACTTCAGTAATATTTGTCCTAATTAAATAGAGTTAGTGAAATTTATTGTTTTTAGCTAGGTTTTTGTCAATCAGAGGGAAGGAGAAAATATACTGAACATTTACCATTTACAAAAATTTAATACAAAGAACCTTAATTATGAATATAAAAATTATGATTATAATATATCAAGTACATACATAAATACATATACCAAAGGCTTTTTCCCCCTTACATGGGGGGTAGCCAAAAATATATCAAGTAATATATGAAAATAGGAATAAAATAGGAATATATCAAGTAATATATGAAAATAGGAACACAAATCAACCAGGGAGGAAGTGAGAAACGGAGAATATTACTTCACTAGATTTGAATATTCACTACACGGATTGCTGAAGATTGACAAAGGGGCACGCTCACTTATTTTAGTCATTCAATTCTCTTCTGTCAATTAGGAGAAGGACTTCCATGTTGTTATGAAGTCTTGAAGATAAGGAGTATGTTTTATGTCATCTATGGGGTCGAAGGAAGGACTTCCAAGTTGTGATGTCTTGAAGATGAGACATACGTCTTTGTCAGTTGCGGGGCCGAAAAGAGGACTTCCATGATGTTGTGAAGTTTTGAAGATAAGACATACGTCTTTAGTCAGCTATGGGGCCAAAGGAAAGACTTCCATGATGTGAAGTCTTAAAGATGAGATGTACATCTTCAGTCAGGTACGGGGCCAAAGGTTGTGAAGTCTTGAAGATGAGATGTACATCTTTTAGTCAGCTTTGGGGCCGGAGGAAGGATTTCCGCATTGTTGTGAAGTCTAGAGGATGAAATGTACATATTTGTCAGTTATGGGGCCAAAGGAAGGACTTCCACGATGTCGTGAAGTCTTGAAGATGAGACGTATGCCATGATTCAGTCTTTGGACTAACATAGGACCCTTAAGATCTTTTCTTCTCAACCATTTTTACTACTCCTTTCTTAACTCTCTCTTGCATACTCTTCTGAAGTGTTCATACACTTGCATGGTCATCATGTCACTTTAGGCATTCGTTAGGGATGTTCAAGTCCTCCCCCCCCCCCCCCAAAAAAAAATTGTTTAGACCATTGGTCCCACATCTGCTCTCACATCTCCACTTGATCAATCACGTGGGTGTTTAGGGTATACGTGTAAAACAAACTTATCAGTGACATCTGTGGTCTGTCAAGATGTTCAAAATGTACTTTCCTACATTCGGTGTATTTGTATCTATTCTACTTGTAATAAAATATAATGTGAATTATGATATTTACATAATCATGCACTTATCCATGTAGTCTTACACTCATCCCTAAATAGCTCTTTCTCATGACACTTCTCGTTCCATAGATATTTTCTTGTTTCCCATAAGAGACCAGTGGTATATAGATAGACCTCCACACCCCTCCGCCAACTTTGTGTGCTTAAGCATATCCTCCTTGAAACCAACCCATTATTCCTTTATTCCTGTTCCTCTTTCATCCTTCACTATGTCCCATACTTATTTCAGCTTTGCTGTGTATTCTTTCTCTTTTCCCTTTTCATTTAATTTACTAATTTTCAATGCTTCTCTTCCTCATTTTTCCGTTCTTCCACTGACCTCTTCAGTATCCTTTTCACCAGATAATGATCTAACAATCCCCTACTCTCCTTTGAACACATATATATTTACAACTTTTCCAATTCTCTTTGAGTGCTGCATAGTTCATTAATGTTCTTGACCACCCTCCCATCTACCATCCTGTTCCATGTATACATATACTCATCTCTCTTCTCTGTGTGCTATCATCATTTCCCTTTCTAAACAAATCTCTAACATTTTGTCTGGTACAGTTCTTACCTGACATTTGATACCTACTTTCTACATCTGTCAGCTCATTTCCTTCTGTAGCATTTAGATCCCCAACACCACTACCTTCACATTCCTCCCAAAAATGTCAACATCTTTGTTTATATAAATTAAAAAAAAGAAAACTCTCTCTCCTCCTCACTTCTATTACTAGGGCTGTATACACTCACAGAAGTCCATTTTTCCCATCCTGCATTCACTTTCAACCATATTATCCTTGAAGACTCTTCATTGTGCACTTGCCAATCTCATCACCTACCACCAGTGTCCTTCCTTCCTGTGCCCCCTTTTCACTCTTGACACCCTACCCACCGTCCTTCTAAACTCCAACTCTCACTTCCCTTTCAGTTTAGTTTCACCCAATGGTAACACATCTTTCTTCTTGCAAACATGTTGCCAATCTCCCGTTAACTCTCATCCACACCACATCCTGACACCCTACCCACTGTGCTTCCAAACTCCAACTCTCCCTTCCCTTTCAGTTTAGTTTCACCCAGTGGTAACACATCCTTCTTTCTCCATGCAAAGATGCTGCTAATCTCCCCTGTTAACTCTCATCCTTTCTGTCTTCTTGAAATTGCAAGTTTGCTCCATACAATTCTGAGGGAAGTCACTCCTTGTACATCTGCATTTATCTCGAGACACTTTTCATCCCCCCCCCCCTCCCAGATGATTACTTGCTTCCCAAACTATAATTCACTGCCACCTCCACTTCATTCCTTGTTACATGTGGCCCCAATTATTCAAAGCTCTCCACCTCCTCCAACCCACCATCACCTCATGTACATATGATCACTTTTTGCCCATATTTATATCAACATCCTCCTCTTGTATACCCTCCCAAATTCTGCCACTAACTTTTAATTCTATTTACCATCTCGGCTATGGATGTAACATAAGTACGTAAAACATATAATGTTGTAACTGAATTCACATGTAATTGATCCAGCCACCACTTGGAAGATACATAATGTATTATCCTCTAATGTCTTGCACTTCATACTACACAAAATTTCATCACTAAGTGATTTCTGGGCTGAACTGGTGACAAGTTGGTTTCCCAGAGCCCATGGGTCTCTTACAAGAGAGAACCAGAGCAACATATTGATTGATTGACGTATTTTAATTTCAGTCTTTAGTCCGCAACAACAATCTTCAAAACACCATCAAGGTTATAGCAGGGAAGATAGAAGAAATAGATATTAATGAGAATGTTGACATGATCATATCTGAGCCTATGGGTTACATGTTGTACAATGAGCGGATGTTGGAAACCTACATACATGCCAAGAAGTGGCTAAACCCCACTGGTAAGATGTTCCCATCTAGAGGGGATCTTCATGTAGCTCCGTTCAGTGATGAGACCTTGTATGCTGAGCAGCTTACCAAAGCAAACTTCTGGTGAGTTGAAATGTTGATAGAATGTCTATTTTGTTGTTCAGTTGTTGTGTCTGTACAATACTGTTCAATGTTGAATGCTGTGTTGAAAATATTTGATGATAGTTATTGTGAGTTATTATTTATATATTTATTTTATATAATTTTATTTTTCATTTATTCATTTGTTATAATTATTATTATTTTAACAGGTACCAAGCATATTTCCATGGGGTTGACCTGAGTAGTTTAAGAGAACAGGCCTTAAAGGAGTACTTCCGTCAGCCAATCGTTGATACCTTTGACATTAATATTTGTCTTGCAAAATCTATCCGTCACACTTTAGACTTTCTGCAGGCGAAGGAAAAGGACTTGCATAATATTCGTAAGTATAGTAACGTAATCTAGAGTTAACAGGGAAATATGATATGGGATCAGGACAGTTTGAAACTGTCTCGGAAAGACTTGTTTAGTATTATTACAGGAATACCTCACTGTACGACTGAGTGCTATAAAGTAGGTAAAACAAATATTGGGTGTATGTGAAAGCCCCAGGCAAAAATTGAGGAGGGGGTTGACAGGGTCCATGAACACAACCCCCCTATGTACCTGTAAAACCCACCTTGATATATGAATACTTGTATTGCGACCAGTCAACTGGGAACACAACTCAGTTGTATAGTGAGGTATTCCTGTATTTCTATTATTCTATTTATTATTACCCTGTCTGGGGTTCTGGCTGCACGTTCATGTACAGTATAGTTTGTGCATTAGCATGCAGCCAGTACTTTAGGAACTATATAGGGCACCCCTATGGACCAGAGCCACATCATTTTGTCTATGTTAGAGGAAATCTATATTCATAGAAAAATGGTGCTATTTGTTGTACCGAGACTTCCTCCATTAAGCTGTCCCCCTCCCTCTTGATAATGTCCAGTACCACATCTTAAGAGTATATATTACCATTTTCACCTGACCCCCTAGTTGTGGGGGTTACTAGGATAGCCTGTTAATGGGAAAAAGAAAAAAAAAATCTATCAGTTTCTTTGTATCATTGTTTATCTTGCAGATATTCCATTAGAATTTCATATCTTGAAGTCGGCCACTGTCCATGGTCTAGCATTTTGGTTTGATGTGGCATTTTTGGGTTCTAAACAAGCTATTTGGCTCTCTACTGCCCCAACTGAGCCTCTTACTCATTGGTATCAGGTAAGCATAGTAATTTCACTATGCATGTAAGAATTTTTTTAGAGAGAGAGAAAGAGAGAAATTGACCTATGAAATGCATAGAATTAATGATATAAAGTTTCTTCCAAGCTTGTTTATCTTCAAGACCTATTAGAATCTTGTGCTAACTGCTTGGTTTCTCCACTTGTTAGGTGCGCTGCCTATTAGAAAGACCCATTTTTGTCAAAGAGGGTCAGCTTCTCAGAGGTACGGTAGATCTCATTGCCAACAGAAGGTAAGTCATCATTGATTTTGTATACCCAACCAAATCCTCCTCCTCCTCCTCCTTCTCCTTCTCCTTCTCCTTCTCCTCCTCCTTCTCCTCCACCTCCTTGTTCTCTTTCTCTGCCTCATATTTGTCCTTTTCCTCCTCTTCCTTCCCTTCCTCAGAATCAGTGAAAAGTACCTGCTTGTGGTGGTTCTGCAAGACCGCATAAGAAAAAATGTCTACCTTTTCACCTTGGACAGAAGTGTTGAGCAGGGAAGAGAGAGGGCAAAAGACAAGTGTGATCGGGTTGTAATGGATGGTAGATTTAAGCAACCAAAACGAATTTCTAGTCTCCTGTAATTTTGTGAGTAGGTTAGGAGGAAGAGTCACCAATGAAGCATACATACATACATATACTAAAAGCTTTTTCCCCCCTTACAAGCGAGGTAGCCAAAACGAAAAAGGCATAGAAACCACTCCCACCCATTCCATCCCCTACATACTCCTCTCCCCTCCACCCTCTACCCTCCCTCTTATCTTGGCACCTCCTGGATGATGGGTCATCCCTGCATCTTGTCCACTGCATACATACCAATGGTTATTTTCCCCTTACAAGGGAGGTAGCCAAAAAGAAAAAGACACAGAAACCACTCCCACCCATTCCATCCCCTACATACTCCCGTCATCCAGGAGGTGCTCAGATGAGAGGGAGGGTGGGAGGGGTGTGGAGTGTATTTAGGGATGAAATGGGTGGGAGTGTTTTTTATGCCTTTCCCTTTTTGGCTACCTACCTTGGAAGGGGGAAAAAGCCTTGGTATATTTATGTATGTATGTACATACTCCTCTCCCCTCCACCCTCTACCCTCCCTCTTATCTTGGCACCTCCTGAATGATGGGTCATCCCTGCATCTTGTCCACTGCATACATACCATTGGCTATATCCCCCTTACAAGGGAGTTAGCCAAAAAACACGAAGGCATAAAATCCACTCACACCCATTCCATCCCCACATACTCCACTCCCATTCACCCCTCTCCTTCCCTCTTATCTTGCCTCCTGGACGAAGTAGGAAGAGTAAACCAGCTTTGGCTGTTGGGTCTTGTGGAAGCGTGTCTTACTTCAAAACCTCAAATCCAGGCAGTGGGCACAAGACAAGGATGGCACTTCATTCACAAGAAGCTAAGATGAAGTAAAAACAAATAGGTGTGGGATGGGTGAAGGGTGGATGATGTCATGGCTGGCTACCCCCCTTATAAAGGGGAAAGTGTATTTTGGTATTTGCATTAAGTGGTGCTTTAAGTTTCATACATAAGGTTTTTCCCACCTTACACAGGAGATAGTCAAAAAGAAAATGGCATAGAAACCACTCCCACCCATTCTGGGGTATTGGCTGCATGTCATTGTGGCAAAGTAGCATGCAGTTGATACTTTAGGGTCTATATGGGGTGGCCCTATGGACCAGAGCCACACATCATTTTGTCTGTGGTAGAGGAACCCTGTTCATAGAGAAATGATGAGACTTTTATACTACGACTGTCCCTCCGTTATGCTGTCCCCCAACCCCTTGTTACTGTCCTGTACCATTTCCCTGAATATTCATTTCCATTTTTTGCATACCCTGTGGTGGGGGATAGAATGCTGCCATCAGTTCTTCCCACTTGAGTCGTAAAAGGCAACAATAAACGGGATGGGGGTTAGGACTAGGAATCCTGCTACCTGTAGCTCCACAGGGGACATTCCTAAAAAAAAGTAAAGACTTTAAGTTTCATTTAGTGGAAAACCAACAGTGCCACAGTGACTGGCTATGATCCTTGGGTCCTCTCACAATTCTCATTGGTAAGAAACTTCAGATTGTTGTCTGTGTTATATCAGTGTAGGACCATTTCTGTTTTGAGCTGAAAGGGAGGAGACTCCAATTGTCAGCTCATTATGTGTGAAAAAGTGCAAGAAATATAGTTGACATTAGTTGAGAACTCTTTGATGCTTGCTGGTTGAGTGAGTTAGGGGGTCATTACTTGCGACAGAGGTCGAGATGATGGTGATTCGAATCCTGCTCAGGGCGAGTTGAAATAAGGGCAAGGCTCATTAAATTCCATACTACAAAGACCACTGTAAGGGTCACTTTCCTAGCCTCCCGATAGGAGTGAGTTTATGACATTAAACAAAATAATTTTTGACCTAGTCCAGAGGTCGAGTATCAGCCCGAGGGCTGCAGCTCTGAGAGAGTGAGAAGGTCAATAGATTTTGAAAATGGGCAACTTTGCTGAACATCTTGGAGGGCCACCACATCTGTCACTGGTCCCTGCTATATGTATGAAAATGTAACAATTATAAATATTCCTCCTCCTCCCCCCTCCTTTCTACTTGTTTTCCTTCTTCCTTCTTTCATAAATTTCTTTCATGTAATCTATGTCGACTTTCATACAGAAGGTGATTGTAGTATTTATCCCTGGACTTCATTGCATTACAGGCAGTCCTATGATGTTAAAATGGAATTGAGAGTAGAAGGAACTGATACTATGTCCACAAATACTCTAGACCTGAAGAACCCCTACTTCCGATACACTGGTATCGCTCCCCAACCTCCTCCTGGACAGAACACCACATCTCCATCTGAAGACTACTGGGCTCAGCTTGATGTTCAAGGGGCAAAGGAAGGCAAGTTTTTCGACTTCTTTTGTAAATGCAGCTGTAATAAGATAGGAATGATATAAAAGTGTCAGCATGTTTAGGTTTTAATATTAACCACTCTCCCTCTCATCTGAGCACCTCCTGGATGACGGGTCATCCCTGCACCCTGCCCACCGCCCTGGGTCAGAAGCAGTGTCGCAAGACACTGTCATCAAGACACTGTCATCAAGACACAAGTCATCCAGGAGGTGCTCAGATGAGAGGGAGGGTGGGAGGGGTGTGGAGTGTATTTAGGGATGAAATGGGTGGGAGTGTTTTTATGCCTTTCCCTTTTTGGCTACCTCCCTTGGAAGGGGGAAAAAGCCTTGGTATATGTATGTATGTATGTATGTTTAGGTTTTCTATTGAGAAAGTAAGGAAGACTGCCCATGTTCACACAATTAGCTTCAATGAAAGGGATTCCATTCATACTTGGTAGGGGCATCAAGGTAGTCTTTAAAGTACTTATATTTGATGATTATTGGTGGTTTTGTGTTGGGGTTTGGAATCCAGTGCCTCCAGTAGTTTTTTCACTACATGTGTCTCCTCTTATATCATACAACTCCATAGTTCTGTAATATCCTTCATTTTCTAGTAGTTCTTTTTCCTCATGCTGGGATATTGATGACACGGTAACATAGAGCCAATAATTTACAGACTTTTGGGGTGCCCTAGTGAACCAGAGCCACACATTATTTATCTTGAGTTAAATATCTGTACTTGTGCTAAGGGGAGAGGGTGGGGGAATATCAGATCATTTTTTGGTGGAAGGTAAGTTGAGAGTGGTGGATAGATGGAGAAAGAGGAAAGGAACAAAAGGTAGGGAGGTGCTTAGAGTGAATTCTTTAAATGAAAAGGAAAAGGAGAAGGAGTACAAGAAGCAGCTGAGGGAGGAGTGGGAGGGAGTGAAGGATAGAGTAGAGCCAGGTGTGGAGGAGGAATGGGGATGGTTCAAGGAGGGAGTTACAAAGTATGCAAGGATGGTGTGTGGAACAAGAAGGACAGGAGGAAATAGAAGGAAGGGTAGTGAATGGTGGGATGAGGAAATAAAGATGGTTGTAGAAGAGAAGAAGCAAGCTTTCACAGATTGGTTACAAAATAGGACGAGGGAGTCATATGAAAGGTACAAGGAAAAGAAAAGAGAAGTAAAGCAAAAGGTAAAGGAGGCAAAGAGGAGAGCAGATGTGAAGTGGGGTAAGAGTATAACAGAAAATTTTGAAAGTAATAAAAATATATTTTGGAAAGAAATTAAGAGAGGAAGAGGAGGCGAATCAAGTAGAGAAGAAAAGGTAAATGGTGCAGATGGAGAGATTATAATGGAAGAGAAGGCAGTAAGGGGAAGATAGGCAGAATATTTTAGGGAGTTGCTAAATGTGAAGGAGGATAGGGAGAGAAAGATAGTTGCAGTGGGAAATGCTAAGAAAATGAGAGTGATGAGTGAGGAAAATGGAGGAGAAATAAGGAAGGATGAAGTGAAGGCAGTTGTTAACCTTTTCACTACGGGGCACATCGCACATCTGGCAGCATTAGCTGCCCTATGTGTGATGTTGTGTCATAATAATCGCATTATAAAAAATAAAGTCAGTGCTCAATCGTTCGTTCTCTTTCACCCGTGTATTTTGATAACCATAGAAAATTGATGAAGCCAGTTTAGAGAGAATGGAAATTACGTAGGTACGACTACAATAAATATAATCAAGATGCCGACGTCAGCATCATTGAGTACCCACTTGCTCCTCATGCCGCCTACGTAGGCATCACCATATGGAAGTGGTTAAGATGATGAAAGCAGGTAAGGTACCTGGTCTGGATGGATGCCATGCAGAATGTCTAAAACAAGGAGGTACAGTGATGGTGGACTGGCTGGTGAGGTTATTTAATGTTTGCTGGAGAGAGGGTAGAGTGCTGGAGGACTGGAGGAGTGCCTGTATAGTTCCACTTTACAAGGGAAAAGGGAACAAGTGTGAATGTAGCAGTTTCAGAGGGATTAGCTTGTTAAGTGTAGTTGGGAAGGCTTATGGGAGGATCTTGATTGAGAGGATTAGGAGAGGAACAGAGGGAGTAATTGGTGAGGAACAATGTGAATTTAGGACGGGTAGAGGTTGTGTAGATCAGATCTTTGTGGTAAGACAAATATGTGAGAAAACTATAGGAAAGGGGAAGGATGTTTTTTGGGCTTTTATGGATCTGGAAAAGGCTTAGGATAGGGTAGACAGAAAGGCACTGTGGGAGGTTATGCAGGTATATGGGATAGGAGGAAGCTTCTAGGAGCTGTCAAGAGTTTTTATGAGAGTAGTAGAGCTTGTGTCAGGATTAGAAATGGAGAGAGTGAGTGGTTTGAGGTAAAGGTGGGACTTCGTCAAGGATACGTTATGTCATCCTGGCTGTTCAACTTATACATGGATGGGGTAGTGCGAGAGGTAAATGCAAAGGTAGTGGGTCAAGGATTGGAGATGGTTAAAGAAAATGGAGAAAAGTGGGAGGTGAGCCAGCTGTTGTTTGCTGACGACACTGCACTTGTGGCAGGATCGGAGGAGGGACTGAGGAAGTTGGTGACAGAGTTTGGGAGAGTATGTGATAGAAGAAAGCTAAAGATAAATGTGGGTAAAAGTAAGGTGATGAGATGTACAAGGGGTGAAAGTGGCAGTAGACTGGAAGTGAGCATTAAGGGAGAGCAACTGGAGGAAGTGGATAGTTTTAGATACTTGGGTGCAAATGTGGCAGGAAAAGGTGGAGGTAGAATGTAGATTGAGAGAAGCAAGTAAATACCTTGGTGGATTAAAAAGTGTAATGAGGAATAGACATTTGGGAATGGATGCTAAGAGGAGACTGTATGAAGGAGTGATTGTGCCAACAGCACTGTATGGGGCAGAAACATGGAACATGAGAGAGGAAGAGAGGAGGAGTTTGAATGTGTTTGAGATGAGGTGTCTGAGAAGTATGATGGGGGTTACTAGGCTAGATAGAGTGAGAAATGAGGAGGTGAGGAGAAGAATGGGGGTGGATAGGGAGTTGGGAGATAGGGTTGATGAAAGAGTATTAGGATGGTTTGGACACATGGAAAGAATGAGTGAAGAAAGACTAGTAAAAGAGGTATGGAAGGAAGGTGTGGAGGGAGTGAACATGAAGGGATGTCCTAGGATGAGGTGGATGGATGGGGTGAAGGGGGCTTTGGGGAAGAGGGGAATGTCTGTTGAGGAAGGACGGGAGAGGACAGAAGACAGGGGTGAATGGAGAATGGTTGTATATGGATGATGTGTGATGCATGAGATGGAATGGGTGGGGGATGGGGGGTGAGGTAGTATGTGTGAGCAAAATTTGACGCAGCCCGAAGGGATTTCTCCCCGTCTTCTCCTTTTATACATGGGGGGACGGAGAGGGGGGGTCGCCGATTTAATGAAGCAGCCTTGCTGTGGATGTGCTGTGTCTTGCGACACTGCTTCTGACCCAGGGCAGTGGACAAGGTGCAGGGATGACCTGTCATCCAGGAGGTGCTAAGATAAGAGGGAGGGTGAAGGGGTGTGGAGTGTATTCAGGGATGGAATGGGTGGGAGTGATTTAATGCCTTTTCCTTTTTGGCTACCTCCCATGTAAGGGGGAAAAAACCTTGGTATATGTATGTATGTACTCATACTCCTCATAGAGGAATGATGATATTTTTGTGCTGCAGTTGCCCATTCATTATGCTGTTCCCAT
Organism: Oratosquilla oratoria; assembly: GCF_046742065.1. Taxonomy (NCBI): domain Eukaryota; kingdom Metazoa; phylum Arthropoda; class Malacostraca; order Stomatopoda; family Squillidae; genus Oratosquilla; species Oratosquilla oratoria. Next base: position 7,799,374 of record NC_134777.1, read on the forward strand.
AAACCTTTCCAATATCACTGCTATGATTCTACCTTTTTTGGATTTCCCCGTAGTGTGTGTGTGTGGATCATTGGAGGGATTAAGTTAGTGATGGATTTCAGGAAGGTGTGTGAAAGAAGGAAGTTGAAGATAAATGTGGGTAAAGGAGAAGCGAGGAGATGTACAAGGGGAGAGGATGCAGCACATCGGAAACAAGTATTAAGGGAGAGAGACTGGAGGAAGTGGATAGCTTCATATACTTGGGGGGGTGAATGTGGCAGGAAAGGGATGAGTGGAGGTAGAGGTAGAATGTAGATTGAGAAAAGCAAGCAAATGCCTTGGGGAATTAAAAAGTGTAATGAGAAATAGACATTTGGGAATGGATGCTAAGAGGAGAGTGTATGAAGGGGTGGTTGTGCCAACAGTACTGAATGGGGCAGAAACATAGAGAACATGAGAGGAAGATTTTAAGTGTGTTTGAGATGAAATGCCTGAGAAGTATGGTAGGGGTTACAAGGCTGCATAGAGTTAGAAATGAGGAGGAGAGTGGGGATGAAAAGGGAGCTGGGAGATAGGGTTGATGAAAGAGTATTAGGATGGTTTGGACACATGGAAAGAACGAGTAAAGAAAGATTGGTAAAAGAGGTGTGGAAGGTAGAGGTAGATGGAGTGAACATGAGGGGGCGACCAAGGATGAGATGGAGGGAGTAAAAGGGGCATTGGAAAAAGAGTGAATTGTCTGTTGAGGAAGGAAGGAAGGGGGGGAGAAGGCAGAGGAAAGGGGTGAGGGGCGAATGGTTGTGTGTGGATGATGCTGTGATGCATAGAAGGGGTTGGGGTGAATCTTTGAGGGAGTATGTGCAAATGATATTTTGACGCAGCCTGAAGGGATTTCTCCCCACCTCTTTTTCTATGTGAGGGGATGGAGAGGGGGGTTGCTGAATTAATGAAGCGGCCTTGCTGTGGATGTGCTGATACCTGCGACGCTGCTTCTGACCCAGGGCAGCGGACAGGATGCAGGGATGACCCGTCATCCAGGAGCCAAGATGAGAGGGAGGAGGAGGATGGAGGGGAGTGGAGTAAGTAGGGGATGGAATGGGTGGGAGTGGTTTCTATGCCTTTTTCGTTTTGGCTACTCCCCATGTAAGGGGGAAAAAAGCCTTTGCTATATGTATGTGATGAGATGTACAAGGGGTGAAAGTGGCAGTAGACTGGAAGTGAGCATTAAGGGAGAGCGACTGGAGGAAGTGGATAGTTTTAGATACTTGGGTGCAAATGTGGCAGGAAAAGGTGGAGTGAAGGTGGAGGTAGAATGTAGATTGAGAGAAGCAAGTAAATACCTTGGTGGATTAAAAAGTGTAATGAGGAATAGACATTTGGGAATGGATGCTAAGAGGAGACTGTATGAAGGAGTGATTGTGCCAACAGCACTGTATGGGGCAGAAACATGGAACATAATAGAGGAAGAAAGGAGGAGTTTGAATGCATGAGATGAGGTGCCTGAGATGTATGATAGGGGTTACTAGGCTGGACAGAGTGAGAAATGAGGAGGTGAGGAGGAGAACGGGGGTGGAAGGGGAGTTGGGAGGTAGGGTTGATGAAAGAGTATTGGGATAGTTTGGACACATGGAAAGAATGAGTGAAGAAAGACTAGTAAAAGAGGTATGGAAGGCAGATGTGGAGGGAGTGAACATGAAGGGACGTCCTAAGATGAGGTGGATGGATGGGGTGAAGGGGGCTTTGGGGAAGAGGGGAATGTCTGTTGAGGAAGGACGGGAGAGGACAGAAGACAGGGGTGAATGGAGAATGGTTGTGTATGGATGATGTGTGATGCATGAGATAGAATGGGCGGGGGGGGATGGGTGGTGAGGTATTATGTGTGAGCAAAATTTGACGCAGCCCGAAGGGATTTCTCCCCGTCTTCTCCTTTTATGCATGGGGGGACTGAGAGGTGGGGTCACCGATTTAATGAAGCGGCCTTGCTGTGGATGTGCTGTGTCTTGCGACACTGCTTCTGACCCAGGGCAGTGGACAAGGTGCAGGGATGACCTGTCATCCAGGAAGTGCTAAGATAAGAGGGAGGGTGGAGGGGTGTGGAGTGTATTCAGGGATGGAATGGGTGGGAGTGATTTAATGCCTTTTCCTTTTTGGCTACATCCCTTGTAAGGGGAAAAAAGCCTTGGTATATGTATGTATGTTCTTTGTAATCCATGTGTTGTTTGAAATGTCTTGACCTGTGGATGAATTTGTATTTTCTCTCTTGTTATTACAGCTGTGAACATGGTCAATGGAATTACGGTTAACGGTCTCGGAGAGGTTGCTATCGAACCTGAAAACTCCCTCATACACCTGGGTGAGTTTGAATCGTTTTTCCCGCACTTTTTATCTTAGTTTTCTAGATTTATTCCTTCAGTGCCATGGCCCTCTGTTTAGATTTTGTTGTGGCAAACAACAGACAGTGTTAGTTATGGATTCGTGATTTGAATACCTGCACACTGTATGCAGGTTGTACCCATCATCTGTAGAAAAATATCGGATGTCTGCTACAACTACAACAAAATCTCTATAGTTCTCCACTGTGCTGGAAGGGGTTGTACATTCTGTATTACTTTTGAAGTATGGCTATACTTGTAGACTGTATACTAAGCCTAAAACAGAACAAAAAAATACGGCTTTGAAGTTGAAGTTTTGCAAAATATGGTACAAATTGTTAAGTTTGTAGGCTGCTCTGGAACAGCTCTTGTTGGGTGGAATGGAGTAAGGGAGAGTATGCTGCCTCGTGGACCAACAGCTTCTTGCAGTTATGGCTTTTCTTTCCATTTCAGATGCTTACGGTTCTTGGCGTTAAAATCTTCCCTCCTATGATAGACTGGTTAGGGTTTTGAACATTTTCCTTTGTTCGTGTTAGGGTCACTTGTGGTGCAATAGTAGCTATGTAAATAACTTTGGTAACCTAGACAGGCTTGCAGTCCGACCGATAACGGCGTCATTGATTTACGAAGTGGTCGTGGACCTATAAAAAAAGGGTAGCAACATGTGCTTTTTCATAATTTTAGTGAAGTACTTACCATATATACTCGTGAGTTAGTGTTTAAGACCAAATATTTAGGCAAAAAATTGGGGTTGACCTGTTATTGGTTACGTAAGGCTGAAATTCATAAATGGTGGAAAGAGCTATTGAGTAACTCTGATTCAAACATGAAAATAGTTGTCTTTTGTCATCAAGAAACAAAACAAAAACATGTACCAGTACAATAGTGCATACTGATAAATGTAGAAAATATAGAGAGAATAAATGAGATACCATTGGGATTTTGATTTTGGTTTTATTTTGAGATGTTTATTTATTTTATTTTTTATTTTTATCTTCTTCAAATTCTTCTTCAAATTATTCTTCTTCCTTTCGTTTCTTTATATTCACTTCTCTTCTTCCTCCTCCTCCTTCACCTCTGTCTATATATCTGTATATCAAGGGCATTTTCCCCCTTATAAGGGAGGTAGCCAGCCAAGACATACACACCCATATTTTAGGGTTTTGGTTGGAGTTCTCATAGTTATCATTATTATTATTTGTTTATGTATTTATTTATCTGTTTACCATGTCTTGCTGCATTGCATCTGACCCAGGGCAGTGGGTAGGATACAGGAATGACCTGTTATCCATGAGGAGCCAATATGAGAGGGTGGGGGTATGTGCCTTAGATTTGGCTACCTCCCTTATAAGCTCTTGGTATATAGACAAATATCTGTTTAATATATTTTTATCGGGGGTGGCTGTATTGGTATTTGGTGTAGTCAATATAAAAAGAAAGTACATCTAACTCAAAGTATCACAACGTTGTATTATATACGAACTCTATTATTGGAAAAATAAGAAGACAGGTGTATTAAGACTTTTGGTGTGTGGTAATTAAAGACAATTAAGGAAGGGCCAATATGAAATCAAGTCCTTTGCAAACAGGGCTCTGTCCTAGATGGTGCAAATTTTTTTGATATTTTTAAGTCGGATATAGTTTATCATGGCAGTGCCTGAATGAGTATATTTTCTTAGATTAATAGTATTGTTTGTAGATCATGATCAGTTTCCGAAGCCCTTGCCTGCATTTGATTTTAGTATGTTTATTTTCTTGGTCATTAAGAGGGAGGGAAGAGATAGAGGGGAGTGGAGTAGGTAGGGAATGGAATGGGTGGGAGTGGTTTCTATGCCTTTGTTTTTTTGGCTACCTCCCATGTAAGGGGGAAAAAGCCTTTGGTATATGTATGTATTTTTACAGATAAGTGGAACGGAGGGGGTGAATGGGAGTCATGTATGTGGGGATGGAATGGATGGGAGTAGACTTTATGCCTTTTTTTCTTTTGGCTACCTCCTTTGTAAGGGTGGAAAGCCTTTGGTATATGTATGTAATAGGTTTGTTGAAATCTGGAATGTGTCTTTATAAAACAATATAGGATCCAGGATGACAAGGAAAGACAACCAACTATAATCTTGTGTTGAAGATATGTTACTTTTTATATTTTTCAATTAGAATACTGGGGTATTACAAAGATATTCTATTCATAATGTGCTTGATAGAATACTTTTACGTAAATTATACATCTGCATTAAATGGGATAAAATCATGACAAAATTGGTTGACTTTTACTTTCTTTTATCATAGAAAAGATGGTAATGTAATTAATTTTTTATGGTTTTGAAGTAAAGAAAATATAGAAAAAATGCATCACCATAATTGTTCCATTCTAATTGGCTTGAATAGATACTTAAAATGGAAATATGGAATGGTTTTGCAGTCTAAGAAAAGTGATGATTTTCTGAAATGGATTTTTATATGCCTTGGAAAAAAGGTGCTTTGTTGTTATAATTTACATATATGCTAAAAGGCCTCTTCCTTTTTATAAAAGGGTGGCAAAGTTAAAAAAAAGTACACCCATCACCCATCCAAAACTCATTTGTTGTTCCTCCCATCTTAGCACTTCACATAAGAAGTCCTTTTCTCCTACCACACCACTTAAGTTACATGCAATTTATCAATGTGCAGCCCTTCCAGGGCACCCAACAGCCAGAGCTAGTTGACATATATACATACCTGGTATACCAAAGGCTTTTTCCCCTTTACAAGGGAGGTAGCCAAAAAACGAAGGCATAAAAACCACTCCCACGCATTCCACCCCCTTCTGTCCCTCTCATGGAATGGAGTCTAATAGACCAGAAATTTTTTGGAAAATTAGCATGGAAGAAAGCGCAGTATGACAACTAGCAGTTGAGTTTATGACCAATATGGGAATGGGTATCCATCAGTACTTCAGCATATTAAATTTTTCATGGAAAAGAAAAAAATTGAAAATACTCTCTGATAACTCCAATTGTCAGTTAATAGTCTTTCAATAACTGGGGGATGTATAGGAAAGGCATAAAATTATTCACTAACGCTGGCAATTCAGATACAGCAAAATGCATACTGTAGCTTGAGAAATTGATGAGGTTAATCTAAGAGTTTTATCAGTCAGGGGATTCTTTACAGTTCAATAAAATCATTTACATAAACCAGAGCAAATCGGTTAAGTTTGAAGAAATAGAGCTGGTTGCACCAATAGTTGTCCATTGCTAAGTTATTCTCCACAGGACTCGCAGTAATGGGTATAAACTGGACAAATTTAGATTTAAGAAGGAAATAGGCAAGAATTGGTTTACTAATAGGGTGGTCGATGAATGGAATAAACTTGGTAACCATGTAGTAAGCGCTGAAACTATCAGTTGTTTTAAAAAACGATTAGACAACTTTATGGATGGCGATGACAGGTGGTGATGGATACGGAGCTGCCTATTGTAGGCCTTATGGTCTCTTGCAGTCTCCTTTATTCTTATGTTCTTATCTTTGTTTTTCCATGCACTTGTTTTTATTTATGGCATCACCATTTGGGTTTCACCAAATAATGAAGCAGCGAGGGTAAACAGGTTCTTGGTATCAGGCTCTGCTGTATAGGTGCTCTGTCTCACTGTATTGCCTTTGAACTGGGTAGTCAGGTGGGGAGAGGGATGACTATTCATGAGGTGGTATGATGTGAAGGGTGGGTTTGGATTTATGTGTGTTCTGTGACTCAGCCTCTCCTGTTATAAAGGGGGAATGACCCTTTGGTATTTATGTGTGTATGTGTGTATATATATATATATATATATATATATATATATATATATAAATATATATATATTTTTTTGTGGTTGGCAAAAAAAAATATCTGTACTGGGGACCATTCAGTTTGTGTGTGTGTGTGTGTGTATATATATATATATATATATATATATATATATATATATATATATATATATATATATATATATATATATATATATACACACACACACGCACACAGTTTTCCATATAGATGTATAAATATGTGGAATAGCTTAGAAGGTGATATAGCCCAAGCTCAAACAATACATGAGTTCAAATCTAAATATGATAATTGGAAATCAAAAATATAGATTAAGTTGGAACCATACATGAATTTGAGTCTAGGTATATTAGAAAATTAGAGAATAGGAGACAGGACCAAACGAGCATTGCTCCTTTCCTGTATACTACAATTAGGTGAATACACACACTTTGTATTCAAAGACTCGGACAACCCCTTCCATAAATGTGTTTTAAGGCCAGCAAAGTACACTGATAAATTTAATTAATATATGAAGTTTATTTTGCATCTTTGTAATCAATATTATTTTTACATAACCCTTCTCTCTGCCCTTTTGTATTGTTTTATCCTGTTTTCTACCCTTTCATCTTTGCCTCTACCAATGATTTTACTATTTATTTTCTTGCAATGCCCCAATACCAGACTATGCTCTATTATTTTAGTATTTTGTCTCCTCACTAATACAGTGCTTCCTCGCATCCCTACTGTGCCTCTCATTTAGTTTGTTGGTGAAGGAAGAAAGAGTTAGCCACTTGTTTTTAGTGGATGACATTGCATTTGTGGTTCATTCAGAGCAGAGACTGAGAATTGGTGACTAGTTTAAAAAGGTGTATAAGGGGATCTGGGAGTAAATATGAGTAAAAGTGAAGTGATTTGATGCTGAATGATAATACATACATATACCATAGGCTTTTTTCCCCTTACAAGGGAGGTAGCCAAAAAGAAAAGGGCATAATAACCATTCCCACCCATTCCATCCCGAATACACACCACTCCCCTCCACCCTCCCTCTTATCTTGGCACCTCCTGGATGAAGGGTCATCCCTGCATCTTGTCCACTACCCTGGGTCAGAGGCAGTGTCGCAAGAAGAACTGAATAATAATAAATAATGAAATAAATAATAAGATTCTTTATTGGTCATGTAAATTACATGAAATTTGTCTTGTGTGTTTTCATAAGAAATTGAGGGCAATCATACATAGATGAGCTACTACAATCTTACAGTGGTTATCAAAATCTTATTTACACAAAAGCTAAAGAAATACAAGAAATTACCATCTGAGTTTCAGATGAGTGATGAGAGCAGTAGTTTAGATGTGAGCATGATTGTTAAGAAGTTGGAGTAAGTGGAGAGTGGTGAGTATTTAGAGTAGCACATAGCAGTTAATAAAGGAGCGGGTGAGATGCATTACAGGTAAGATGGGTGGAATGGAAATTGTTGTAAGAAATAGGTATTTGAGGATGAATACAAAAATAGTTGTGCAAAGGACTGATTGTACCCACAGCCCTGAATGGAGCAGAGAATTGGAATTTAAGATATTTAATGAAGCGGCCTTGCTGTGGATGTGCTGTGACTTGCGACACTGCCTCTTATCTTAGCACCTCCTGTCATCCAGGAGATGCTAAGGTAAGAGGGAGGGTGGAGGGAAGTGGAATGTATTTAGGGATGGAATGGGTGGGAATGATTTTATGCCTTTTTCTTTTTGGCTCCCTCCCTTGAAAGGGGGAAAAAGCCTTGGTATGTATGTATGTAGAAAGGAAGAGTGAACAATTTAATGAGATGTGAGGAATAGGGTGAGAAATGCAGAGGTAAGGTGGAGAGCTGTCAACTAGGAATGATCAAAGGATGTTGAGGTAGTTTGGGCATATGGAAAGAATGGGTGAGGGAAGGGTAATAGAAAATGGATGTGAATGGAATGAACTTAAGAAGAAGACCAGGGATGAGATGGATGGATTGGGTGAAAGGTGCCTGAGATGCAGATGACTCAACATAGCAACCTGGGCCTCCAAGAGAAATTTTGCAAGGATCCCTTTGGGGGAACAAGGTATGCAAAGATTTTTCTCAAAATTGGGGGTTTAATGTCCAGTCTATACAACTAGGCCTACGATGATTAATAATACATATAACAATGGTCCCCCCCCCCCATACAAGGGAGGTAGCTAAGACATAAAATCCACTCCCACTCATTCTTTCCCCACATACTCCACTCCCATTCACTCCCCTTCCTCCCTCTTCATTAATTGATAATGAATATTTATATAAAGAAGTAAGTGTGGTGTGATAAATATAGTGATGTAAATGTATGTTGGGCTGGGGGTAGGAGAAGGTGCTTGTTCTTGAGGGGGGATGGATGTTCCATGGTTGCTGTAGGCTCCTTAGCTCTTTGGCCCAGAAACAAAGTACCAGCTGTACTCCTTCTCTCTTGTCTCTGTTAGCAATAGCAAAATAGCAACAAAGACATAAGCTTACTAAGACAAACTAGAATAGCTTAGAAATGATAGCATGGGAGTCTCACCCTAAACATCATCAGTAACATTGCTCATCCTTGATAACCATGAATCAGAAAAACATCCAACAATGAAATTAACCTCTTCACTACGGGGCACATCACACGTCTGGCAGCATTAGCTGCCCGACGTGCGATGTTGCGTCATAATAATCGCATTATAAAAAATAAGGTCAGTGCTCAATCGTTTGTTCTCTTTCACCTGTGTATTTTGATAACCATAGAAAACTGATGAAGCCAGTTTAGAGAGAATGAAAATTACATAGGTACAACTACAATAAATATAATCAAGATGGCAACGTCGGCAACAAGGAGTACCCACTTGCTCCTCATGCCGCCCACGTAGGCATCACCATATGGAAGTGGTTAAATGGGCAAATCCTTCCATTGGGAAAGAACCCTAAAATAATAGGTTTTACTTTTGACTTGTTACTTTTAGTTTGTCAAATATCCAACTGTAAAAATACATGCATACATACCAAAGACTTTTTCCCCGTATAAGTATACAACAATGTATACCAAATGTTTTTCCCCCTTATACGGGGGGTAGCCAAAAAGAAAAAGGCATAGAAACCACTCCCACCCATTCCATCCCCCATATTCCACTCCCCTCCACCCTCCTCCCTCCCTCTCATCTTGGCACCTCCTGGATGACAGGTCATCCCTGCATCCTGTCCACTGCCCTGGGTCAGAAGCAGTGTCACAAGACACAGCACCACAGCAAGGTTGCTTCATTAATTCAGCGACCCCCCTCTCCATCCCCTCATGCAGAAAAGGAGAAGACGGGGAGAAATCCCCTCGGGTTGCGTCAAATTTCTCATACATACTTCCTCAACCCCCATTTCCCACCCACTCCTCCTCATGCATCACAGCATCATCTATACACAACCCTTCTCCATTCACCCTGACCTTCTGTCCTCTCCCGTCCTTCCTCAACAGACATTTTCTCTCTTTTGTGTGTGAAGTAGCAAAAAAAGGGGGGGGGGGCATCAAATCCACTGCCACCCATTCCATCTCCACATACTCCACTCCCATTCAACCCCTCCCTATCTCCCTCTTATCCGTAAAAATGACAAAGAAAATAAACATTAGTACTAAAATCAATTGCAAGCAAGGGCTTTGGAAACTGATCATGGTCTGCAAACAATACTTTAGAACCACACCTCAGATTGGTTCCAGACAACCAGAAAAACATTGAAACCCTACAAACTCCGAATGAAGCATTGAGGAAAATAAAAGGATACACCAAAACTACTTAAATAGGACACCTGTACTCAGAAATCAAAATTATCATCATAGGGTATTACTTGAAAATGAGAGGTACACAGTTCTTTGTTAGAGCCACAAACCAGTGCACACGTCTCATTACTTCACACACGCACAAGCAGCAGAATGTAACAAAATAACCACACCAGCAACATGCTTTTCAAATATGTACAACCTACTACCAGTACCACACAATATACATACATACATATACCAAGGCTTTTTCCCCCTTCCGAGGGGGGTAGCCAAAAAGAAAAAGGCATAAAATCATTCCCACCCATTCCATCCCTGAATACACTCCACACCCCTCCACCCTCCCTCTTATCTCAGCACCACAATACATCGCACAAAAACACATTCCTGCCCAGATCACAAAACAAGCTCTTCAGGACAGTCGTGTATTAATTTTGATTTGGCTAGTGGATTGGTTTTGTTTGGCTAGTGATTGGTTGATTTGGCTAGTGGAAAATCATGATGTATGCCGCACCCTGAATGGACTCCTAGGAGTTAGTTTTGCAAGATAGACGGCACAATCATAACGCTGCCAATATTTAACTTTTTCAATATGAATCAAATTCTAGTGGGTAGCATGAGCTGCCTGATGTACGATGATTCAATGATGTATCACAATACTCGCATTATATAATACAAAGTTACAGCTGTATTACTCGTTCTCTTTCACTCTGAATATTAATAACCACAGAAAATTTTATCAAGCTAGTTCACAGAATATGGGGGTCACTCAGCTACAACTACAAAATAAATATAATCAAGACACCAATGCTGGGATCTTCGTATACTTGTGCCTCATGATGCCTACATGGGCGTCATCATATACATGTATATATACCAAGGCTTTTTTCCCCTTACAAGGGAGGTAGCCAAAAAGAAAAGGCATAAAATCATTCCCACCCATTCCATCCCTAAATACACTCCACTTCCCTCCACCCTCCCTCTTATCTTAGCACCTCCTGGATGACGGGTCATCCCTGCACCTTGTCCACTGCCCTGGGTCAGAGGCAGTGTCGCAAGTCACAGCACATCCACAGCAAGGCCGCTTCATTAAATCGGCAAACCCCCCTCTCTGTTCCCCCCTGCATAAAAGGAGAAGACGGGGAGAAATCCCTTTGGGCTGCGTCAAATTTTGCTCACACATACTACCTCACCCCCCATCCCCCCATATGGAAAGGGTTAAAACTCCAACACCCGCATCTCCTTAAACTGACCCCATGGTCACCATCAATTGTGGACATGTTTCTTTCCCTGTTTCACAAGAGAACTGACCCAGGGCAGTGGGCAAGATGCAGGGATGACCCGTCACCCAGGAGGAGCCAAGAAAAGAGGAAGGAAGGGGTGGTGAATGGGAGTGGAGTATGTGGGGTTGAAATGGGTGGGAGTGGATTTATGACTTTGACTTTGGCTATTTCCCTTGTAAGGTGGAAAAAGCTGTCGGTATATGTATGTAAAAGAGAACTGACATCTGGCCCACTCCCACACTAATACAACACAACAGTTCAAAGTTCCTTCACAAAGAGATCTGTAGGAGAGCCCAAGGAACATTGCTAGCTATTAAGATTGGGTTTCCTGTTTTAAAACTTTAGAATGACAGTTGTTAATATTATCGTTATAATGTACTGGTGCTCAAATGATATCTGCCAGCAGTTGAGTATGAATGTATATGTGAACCTTTGAAGGCAATTAATCAATCTTCATCTCCCAGGTAACTGACAAAAGTCGCCAGTTCACCCCATGAGTCATTTAAGGAAGAAATATTGTCTGGTTGTGGTTACAGTGGAGCAATGTGAAATGAGATTTTCATTCTTTTCTGAGTAGTGGTTGTATCTGAGTCAGTTTATGTGTATAGTTAGGCTTATTTATTGTTGGAATTGTCTTTTACAGGCACCAATTCAGATATATTCTTTATAGTGGCCTGGTTAAGAGAATTTCTGGTCAGATTTTCTTGTTTGGCAAGTTTGTATATTTATATAGGATATGTTGTAAAGACAATCTGTGTTTTGGAGTTCCTTCTGAATTTTTCAATGGTATGTGTATATATATATATATATATATATATATATATATATATATATATATCTCTTTTAATGCATGAGGGGATAGAGCGGGGAGGGGGTCGCCAATTAAATGAAGTGGCCTTGCTGTGGATATACTGTGTTATGTTGCGTTGCATCAGACCCAGGGCAGTGGGCAAGATGCAGGGGTGGCCCATCATACAGAAGGACCCGAGGAAGAGGGAGGGAGGTGTGGTGAGTGGGAGTGGAGTATGTGTGTGTGAAGTGGGTGGGAGTGGATTTATGCCTTTGTCTTTGGCTACCTCTCCTGTAAGGGGGAAACAGCCATTGAGATATGTATCTATGTGTTAAAACCTTTCATGCTACATCTCTTTTGGGACTAACAAAGAGTATCTTTAAGTGGCAGTCCTGAAAAAATCATGTCACAGAGAATCACATCCCATTTGTCCATCTTCAGAACCTCTGAACACCTTCACCTCTATCTAGATATGTAGTCACAAGGAGAGTGATTGATCCCCTTTCGCGTACTACTGTAAATCATTGACACACAAACCGTTCCACACTAATACAACTCAAACAACAGGCCTACATGTCTTATGAGAGATACAAAACGGTCCAGGGGCACTGTTGCCTGCCACTGTGGGGTTGTGGGATTCCAGTCAGTAAAACTCAAGGTGATAATTATTATTATGCCTCATCTATTCAGCAAGAAAACCTATATATTCCAAGGGTCTCTTTCCTCTTATGAAAGAGGTAACCAGTCAAAGGATGCACCCATTCCATTCCTATCCATCACCCATTTATTTCCCTCTCCTCTTAGGTCCTCTTGAATAAAGGGTCATCCCTCCCCTGCCCACTGGTTGGGTCAGAGGTAATGCAGCAAGACACAGCACATCCACAGCAGGCCCAGGCCCTTGGTTATGTATGTATGTACATACGTATACCAAAGGCTTTTTCACCCTTACAAGGGAGGTAGCCAAAGTCAGAGGCATAAATCCACTCCCACCCATTTCATCCCCACATACTCCACTCCTATTCACCACCTCTCCCTCCATTTCTTGCCTCCTTCTGGATGACAGGTCATCCCTGCCCTGGGTCAGAAGCAATGTAGCAAGACACAGCATATCCACAGCAAGGCTTCTTCATTTAATTGGCAACCCTCCTCTCCGTCCCCTCATGGAGAAAAAGAGAGGACTGGGAGAAATCCCTTTGGACTGTTTCAAAATATCATTCACACATACTCCCTCATCCCCCACCCACTCTTTTCCGTGCATCACAGCATCATCCATACACAACCATTCTCCACTCACCCCTATCTTCTGTCTTCTCCCTTCTACTCTTTCCCAATGCCCCATTTACCCTATTCATCCATCTCATCCTTGGTCGCCCCCTCATGTTCACTCCCTCCACCTCTGCCTTCCACACCTCTTTCATTAATCTTTCTTCACTCATTCTTTCCATGTGTCCAAATCATCTCGATACTCTTTCATCAACCCTATCTCCCAACTCCCTTTCCACCCCTGCTCTCCTCCTCACCTCATCGTTTCTCACTCTATTCAGCCTAGTAACCCCTACCATACTTCTGGTATTTCATCTCAAACACATTTAAATTCTTCCTCTCAATATACTGCCATCAAAAGTCAACCTTTTGCGTAGGAACCATAAAGAAAGGCAAAATTTTCCCACAAAGTAACACAAATGAGAGTGAATTATAAGTAGTAATACAAAATGACACTTCCTTCCTCAGTCTATACTCATGACATGATCCTCTGCTACTAGTTCTTCTTCATATTATTAAGCACTGCTGATGTTGTAACCACAAAACTACAATCAAGAACATTGTAAACTTAGGAATCCTTGTTTACAACAATCCACCACCAGTGTCACACAATACCACACAAAAACACATTCATACTCAGATCACTAAACAAGCTCTCCAAGACATACCATTAAATTCAATAATCCATCAACAACAACGAACCCCCCCCCTTTGATATAACCCCCACAGAATAATTTGTCAGCATTAGTGTCATCACAGAATTGAATAGCCCAAGATGCATCCACCACACAGAAGACCCAACACATTCTACAGTGTCCCACACTAAAAATCCCTAGACAACAATGCAGTATTTCTTCCTTGAGATAAAGGCCCTGCCTGGTGGCTATATCTGCTGGAAGCTGTGGGTCTTGGTCATGGGAAATTTGAAGCAAAGGAGTGTATGTGTATTTACCTAATTGAAGTACACAGGAAAGGGATAATGCTCATTGGGTCACGTCACCTATTCTGTAGTTTTCTAACATACCTAGACTCAAATTCATGCACATTTTCAACTTAATCTATATCTGATTTTCAATTATCTTATTTGTGTGTGTGTGTTTTGCTAATTGTAGTATACACGAAAGGATCAACACTTTCGGGGTCTTGTCTCTCCAATTTAGCATACATAGCTTCAAGTTCATGCTTGTAATTTATTGGTGCTTTCTTTCTTTCACATTTGTGAATTGATACCATGTTAGCCCCTTTCCTATCATGTGGCACTATTCTTTTTAATGAACATAAAGGAGACTGAATCTTGTCAGCCAGTTGTTACCCAAATTCTTTAATCCAGTTTGAGGTCCTGTCAGGTTTTGAAACTTTTTGCACTTCCATCCCAAAAAATTGAGTATTTCTCTCACTTCTGCATTTATATTTTCTAAACCTAAATTTTGGTTACCTCACTTTCACTCTAAAAATTTGCTCTTATTTGTAAAGACAAATTGGAAAAATCCATTCATTATTTGTGCCTGAGGTGAAACCTCTGCAAAAACCTCACTACCTACTATTTATTAGCTTGATTTCTTTACTGTGTCTTAGTTTTCCACTGATGAGCCCGTAAAACTGATTTGGTTTATTTCTTTATTTGTCTATAATGCCCTTATCAAAATTTCTTTCTTCCTGGAGTCATGTACAGTCATTTCTAGTTTGTTTATAAGCGTCCATCATTCTCTTGCTTCTTCTCTTTCTCTATTTTCCCAAGCTGTGTCTGAGTGTTTTAGCTATCTTGCACCTTAACCCCTTCCATACGGTGCCGCACACGTAGGCGTCATGGACTTAGATCTCGGTGGCAGCACCAATGCCAGCCGTACGACGTGTCGTAATAATACTCGCATCATAAAATATAGTCACCGCTTATATCGATCGTTCTCTCTTCACCCGTGAATTTTGATAACCATAGAAAATGCGACTACAAAAGAATTAGAAAGAATGTCATTATGGAGGGGCGACTACAATAAATATAATCAAGACGCCGATATGGCAGCCTCGCGAATACACTCGCTCCCCATGACGCCTACGTGTGCGGCACCGTATGGAAGGGGTTAATATGTCTTGTTTCTGTATCTTCCTTCGACAAACCTTTTGTACATGTTCTTTCACTCCCAAGTTGTTAATGTAAAGAAAGATTTCCCATTTACTTGTTATTCCCGTGGTATTCTTGAATCTCTCGTAGTCAGTTTCTTCAGAGAATTTCTTCAAACCTTCTCAATATGATTTAGTCCTTGGCCACTATTTCCTCTTCTGTCAGATGCAATGTGTGTGCGACTCAGTCACCCTCTCTTTCTTTTTGGGGTGTATCGCAAAAGTGCAACATATCAGATGCTACTGGCACTTGCTAACAAAACAAAACAAATAACCCAGAAACTGTAAATATTGTATATATTTTGTATTTGTTTAATTTTCTGTAACTGTACCTTCGTCTTGGTTTCTAGAGGATTTCCTCAGTATCATGAGCATAGGGAAAGAATTTAAGACACATCCCATAGGCTTGGATAGAGTAAGACAATTGTTATAAACAAGGGACATTCTTTTGGGCAGGCTGGCAATTTACTGAGGGGTAATTTATGAAATGGGTCAATCAAAATCATGCAGTTTTTATGTCATTCAGTAAAGAAATTTTGTGGAGTTTGAAAATGTTGATGGTACTGTTTAGTCTTTGGTTACCTGTATGCTTAGATTATGCATGAATTTGGTGTTGGAACTTCTCTCCTACACCCCCCTCTCTCCTCCTCTCCCTGATATGCATGTGATTGGAGAGTAATCTCTACTCAAAAAAGAAATGCTGATCACTTCTAGCTTCTATTTCACCTTTCAATTGGTCTAAAATCTCCCTTACAACCAGTATGACCCCACTAACACAGTAAATTATCATCAGATACTAAAGTATTACTCTATCTCATCCAACTCCTCTTCCTCTTTCTCCTGGTCCTCCCTCTCCTCTTCATTCTCCTCCTCCTCCTCCCCCCTCCCTCTTCTCTTTTCTTACTCTTCTCCTCTTCCTTCCTCTATTCTTCCTCCTCTTTCCCATCTTCATCTTCTTCCTCTTCTTCTTACTCATCGTGTAAACACAAGGGCATGAAATTCCCTCATCCCTGTCCACACACAATAGTACATTGTGTAGATATTATGTACATTTTGTTTTTATGAAATAGAGGATTTAGATAAAATGGAAGATATATTGACTTCATTCTAAGAATTGAAGTTGAAGTATAAAACATTCAGATTTATATTAGTTTTAGGCAATGCTAATTTGGGTGACAATTGGGATGTACAGGAAAATTGTTGCTCAATTGGTTTTGTTTGTGTATTTCTGAAATTTAGTTACTTGTAAATGTCTTCCATAATCTTGGTACGTGTTCAATATATATTTTTTATATGTTTTTAAGAAGTGTAGCACTGCTTTTGGTATGAAATTTGTATTTTGTTTTGTGTCATATAAGCTAATGCTGTGGGTTAATGTAAAGCAGAATAAACCAGTTATTAGTCATTGATGTGTACATCCACAGCATAAATGAGAATGGGTTCAAAAGAAAGATAAACGGTATTGTAATTTTTCCAAACTCATGTTCATTGAAGTCACTTAAGTGACTTGTTCACCCATTGTATGAACACTTAAAAAAATTGAATGAATTAAAAGGAAATTCATTTTTTACCACTGTTCCTATTAGCACATTGGTATTTGTAAGACCCTGTGCACTTTTTTATTGCAATGTTGCACAAAGACCAGCAGTGAGTGATTCCTGGGAAGGCCTAGACTTTTTTCAGTGTACTTATGTAAGTGGTAATAAAGACTGATGCAGCTTTGAACTTGTTCTTATCCAAATGTTTTAAAATGGCTTCTCAGTTCAGTTATTATTTTTTTTTTTTACTTTCCTGGCTCGTCACACACAATGTACAGTGGTGGCTATAATTAAACAAGACACTCTTTTCATACCTGGCCAGCAGACAATACAAATAAGCTGAAGTTTAAAATGAACAAGTGAAGAAAAAAAATGAGATGAAAAATCATTGTGTGCATGAAATATATATATCCCCAATCCCATATATTTGCAAAACCTCCCACAGTGCCTTCCAGTCTACACTGTCTTAAACCTTTTCCAAATCCATAAAAGCTCACAAACATCCTTACCTTTTCATAAAGCATTCTCACATATCTGCCTAACCACAAAAATCTGATCCACCCAACCCCCACCTTTCCTAAACCCACACTATTCCTCACCAGTTACCCTTTTCGTTCCTTTCCCAATCCTCACAAAACCCTCCCATAAGCCTTCCCAACTACACCCAACAAACTGATCCCTCTGAAAGTATTACACTGACATTTGTCCCCTTCTCCCTTGTAAAGCAGAATTATATAGGCACTCTACCCTCCCTTAGACACATATTAAACAACCTAACTAGTCAGTCCACTTTTACTGTACCTTTCTTCTTCAGACACAGCATGACACCCTTCTAGCCTAAGTGCCTTACCTGTTCTCATAATTTTTAGAGCTACTTATACCTCATCTTTTCATATTTCTCCTCCATTTTCCTCTCCTATCACCATCATTTTCTTAGCACCTCCCACTGTTACCACCACTCCCTATCCTCCTCCATATTCAATAACTCTCTTAAATACTTCCATCTTCCCCTTACCACTTCCTCTTCTGTTAAGATCTATCTGCACCTTTTACCTTTTCTTCTCTACTTGACTTGCCTCCCCTTTCCCTTATTTTCCTTCCAAAACATCTTTTTATGGCCTTGAGGGAAAGCTGTTGAGTGCAGTGTTAGAATAGGAAATGGAAAGAGTGTGTAGTTTGAGATAAAGGTGGGACTGCATCAAGGACATGTCATGTTGTCATGGATGTTCAATGTATACATGGATGGGGTGGTACGAGAGGTAAAGGCAAGGGTAATGGACAGGGCACTGCAGATGGTATAGTTTGCTGATGACATTGTTCTTGTGGCAGGGGCAGAGGAGGGATTAAAGGAGTTAGCGACAGAGTTTGGGAAGGTATGATATAGGAGTAAATAGAAGGTAGATTTGGGTATAAGCAAGGTGATGAGGTGTACAGGGGTAGAGGATGACAGTGAGTTGGAAGTAAGTTTTAAAGAGAGAGGCTGGAGGAAGTAGATAGCTTTAGATACTTGGGGTTGCATGTGGAAGGGAAGGGAGGAGTGGAGGTGGAGGTAGAATGAACATTGAGAGAAGCAAGTAAATGCCTTTGAGGATTAAAAAGTGTTATGAGAAGTAAGCATTTGGGAATAGTTGCAAAGAGGAGATTGTATGAAGGGATGATTGTGCTGGTGGCATTGTATGGGACAGAGTCTTGGAATTTAAGAGAGACAGAGAGGAAAATTTAATTGTGTTTGAGATTACATGTCAGAAGTATGGTAGGGGCTACCAGGTTGGATAGAGTGAGAAACAAGGAGGTAAGGAGGAGAGTGGGAGTGGAAAAGGAGATGGCAGATATGGCTGATGAAAGGTTATTAGGATAGTTTTGGACACATGGAAAGAATTAGTGCAGTAAAAGAGGTGTGGAAGGCAGAGGTGGAGGGAGTGAATTTGAGGGGACGACTGTGGATGAGGTGGATGGATGGGGGGAATGGGGTGTTGAGCAAGAGGGAAATGCCTGTTAAGCAAGGAAGGGAGAAGGCAGGAAATAGGGATGAGTGGAGAGTGACTATGTATAGATATTTTGATGCAGACTGCATCAGGGGATGGAGAAAGAGGGCTACCAATTAAGTGAAGTGGCCTTGATGTGGATGTGCTGTCTTGCTGCATAGCTTCTGACCCAAGGCAGGATACAGGGATGACCCGTCATCCAGGAGGAGCTGAGATGAGAGGGGGGAAAGGGTGGTGAAGTAGTGGAATTTGTGGGATTAGGTACGTCTTTGACTCGGCTACCTTCCTTATAAGGTGGAAAAGGATCTTTGTGTGTGTATGTGTATATATATACATACATACACCAAAGGCTTTTTCCCCCCTTACACAAGGGGTAACCATAAAGAAAAAGGCATAGAAACCACTCCCACCCATTCCATCCCCTACATATTCCACTCCCCTCCACCCTCCTCCCTCCCTCTCATCTTGGCACCTCCTGAATGACGGGTCATCCCTGCATCCTGTCCACTGCCCTGGATCAGATGCAGTGTCGCAAGACACAGCACATCCACAGCAAGGATGTAATAGGTAAATGATAATTTACCAATTTGTGAGGCAGGGTCAGGTGAGGCAGTTGTGCTACTGACACTAACCCAGTACTACCTCCCACATGATTGAGTTGTCAGTGACTAAAGTGGCTCACCATTAGTTACTGGTTACCCACCAATGAGGAAGTTGTGTTGGAAACCCATATGGATGAAATGGAAAACCACGGAAAAGGTAGACGAATTGTTCATAAGTCATTGGCCCTCCAAGCTTGTTATGGGTCATTTGTATGTTTGACATGCATGGCATCCCTGCAGGGCCTGGAGACAGGAGTCGCGAAGGCTTGAGTGCCAGTACTGTTCTACTGAGGTGCCCTTTTGGAATTAGCAACGTGCCTCTTTGGTTCTCTACTTAGGCAAGGATGGGTGGCCCTTCTTACCCAGGTAGACAAATCAGCAGGGCTGTTGACTTGAACCTGTGAATATGGATATATCTCTCCCCAAGCAAACACCACGTGGCCTGCAGCTATGGACACCCCTCCCCTGCTAAGGTGGTGCTCTTCCACAATCCCTGGGATTGCTGGGCTAAAGATACCATAGGATGTGTATGGGAAAGCAAATCATAACTACATGCATCCAAACATGGCACTTCATCGGGGGGTAGACTTGCAACCTGCCTCTTGCAAAACCAAGCCCACTGTGCAAGTTGCCAGGATGTTGCAAATGAGACACATGTTAAGTCAAGCCTAGGGTGAATCACTGGCGGGCTCACTGTGTGGACACCTAGAACCTTCTTTTCCTCTCCCAGGATGATCGAGTACCCTTTTTATCAGTGGAGCTCAGGAGGCTTACCATGAACGTAATGGCTCTCGGAGGTGAGGAGACCAGATGTTGGCGAGATCAGCAGTAAGTGCTACTTGTTGGACTGCACCATCATGCCCCACTGGTGTCATGGGAATAAATGAAGGCATGCTATTAAAGGGTTACTACAGTTGAAGGGATTTCTCCCTGTCTTCTCTTTTCTGTATGAGGGGATGGAGAGGGAGGGGGGGGCACTGATTAAATGAAGCAACCTTGCTGTGGATATGCTGTGTCTTGCTACATTGCTTCTGATCCAGAGCAGTGGGCGAGATGCAGGGATGACCCATCATCCAGGTGGAGCCAAGATAAATGGGAGTGGAGTATGTGGGGATGGAATGGGTAGGAGTGGATTTTATGCCTTTGTTTTTTAGCTACCTTGTAAGAGAGAAAAAGCTGTTGGTATGTGGTATATACACTTGATGAGTGTATGATAGGTTCAAATGTACTATGGGGTTCATCTCCTTCATTGCAGTATATACTCATACTGAGACATGAATATGAAATGTTTTATGCCAAACATGAAACTAAAGTTGACCAGTACCCACTACAGGACATACTTGTATTTTTTGGTGACTCGGTTATAGTTACTGGGAATGCCAAAGGTGGCTGTGAAGGTAGTCAATCAATCTATTGCTCCTGGTCTATTGCAATTGATCCACAGCTTCCTGATAATTGGTAATGGCCAATCAGTCCCATAGGTCACTCAGGGAAGAAATATTATGTTGTGTATGGATTGTTTGTGTGGGGCAATGTAGGATATATATATACTTGGGGTGCAGGTTCTCTTTGATGCAAACTGAGTTAAGCACCAAAGCATTATCACAATTATTAATTTTCTTTGTAATGTTTTCAATTTTCTTCACTAGAGGTCTGACTTTGGAAGGATGAGCATAAACAAGCTGTCCAGTCATCCATTTTTAATTATACACAAGTTGATATTTCAACTGCGAGGAGTCATTCTCAAAATGATAAATCACAAATCAACACAAACAGGCACAGAACAACTACATTTTCACAGAATAGACAAGTCAATGCTTTTCCATATACCTTATAAACAAGTTCAAAGGTGACATGGAAAGGCTTATATTAGTGTGTGGGCCGCTGACCTCACCCGAGCTGATCTTCTTAGAGAAGATCAGCAGATGTGGTGGGAAAGGGATGTGTGGAGGTAGAATGTAGGTTGAAAGAAGCAAGTTTTGGAGAAATGTTTATTTATAATTTTGCATTGCTATTTTGGTGATATTTTCCTATGGGTTCCTTCAACTGGTTCATGATATATATATGTGTGTGAGAGTAATATATATTATTATTATTTTTTTTTTTTCTTTCTTTTCTTTTCTTTTCTTTTCTTTAGGCACACACTGTAGTAAGATCATAAGCACCCATTAAAGAAATATATAAAATAAAAACAAGATAATGATAAAATTAAAAAAAAAAAAAAAAAAAATCCAAACCCAACCATACAAATTTCATCAAGTTTACACCATTTTAAAGGGAATTTATATCTCTAATGCTTATCCCAAAATTACTTAATCATTTTGATTTTATGCCTTTGGTGGTAGCACTGCCTATGATGGTGCATAAAACTGAAAACTCGCTAGCCCATAAGAAAATATACAGAAGGGTTTATACAATCTATTTTTGGATAGAAGATGATGTGAGGAAAAATGATTTACTGATAACTCAGATCTTAGCACAGTGTCATTCATGACTCGTACTATTGTGCATGCCTCATTTGTTTGTTTTCCATTTTCTTTCTTATTGTTTATTAGTTTTGTGATGCCTGTTTATCCATTTTGTTATTTCATTTTCTTGTTTTTATTTGCTTATTTGTTGTATATATATATATATATTCATATCACTGGTGAGAAGTGTAGTAACACATTTGTAAATCACAACTAACACCAGTCGGACGAAAGAAAGAGTAGTAAGTGAAACTATTTTGATTGCTAACTGCGATCCTCTTCAGTAGTACAACTGAAGAGGATTGCAGTTAGCAATCAAAATATTTAGTTTCACTTACTCAACTCTTTCTTTCATACAACTGTGGTGTTAGTTGTGATTTCTTCATATACCGTAGGGTGGGGTAATCGGGCCATCACTGGGTAAATGGGCCATATAAAAGTTATGTATTAAAAATTATGTTACAACTGGTAAATAAAATTCTGGTAAAATGGAGGTGGAGAGTTGATGGTGGAAATAAGTCTAGAAAGAGAGTTGATGATAGCAAATACAGTGTTTCGGAAGAAAGTCAAGCATAAGTACACATGGGAGAGGGTGGTGGAGGGAAGGGTGGTAGATAGAGCGCTAATGGATTATGTAGTGGTAAATAGGATTATGATAGGAAGAGTTAAGGATGTACATGTTCTAAGGGGAGAGGGTGGGGGAATATCAGATCATTTTTTGGTGGAAGGTAAGTTGAAAGTGGAGGAAGAGGAAAGGGACAAAAGGTAGGGAGGTTCTTAGAGTGAACTCTTTGAATGAGAAGGAAAAGGAGAAGGAGTACGGAAAGAAGCTGAAGGAGGAGTGGGAGGGAGTAAAGGGTAGAGTAGAGCTGGGTGTGGAGGAGGAATGGGGATGGTTCAAGGAGGGAGTCATAAAGTGTGCAAGGATGGTGTGTGGAACAAGAAGGACAGGGGGAAATAGAAGAAAGGGTAGTGATTGGTGGGATGAAGAAACAAAAAATGTTGTAGAAGAGAAGAAGCAAGCATTCACAGATTGGTTACAAAATAGGACGAGGGAGTCATATGAGAGGTACAAAGAAAAGAAAAGAGAAGTAAAGCAAAAGGTAAAGGTTGCAAAGAAGAGAGCAGATGTGAAATGGGGTAAGAGTTCGACAGAAAATTTTGAAAGTAATATAAAGATGTTTTATTCAGGGTAAAAGTGAAATATTTTAAAATCAATTTTAATTAAAAAAGTGAGTAACTTTAATATGGCCCATTTACCCCCAGTGATGGCCCTACTACCCCATCCTACAGTATCTAGTTTGCTTGGTAATTTATTCATCTTGTTTAGGGTTTGTCTTTCTCCCCCTCTTCTCTCTTTCTTCTCCCCGTCCTCTACCTCCTCTTCAAATGTGTCTTACTTGTGTTTTGAATGTTCAATGTTTATCTGTTGCTTCATCTGTGGATGGGAAATGGTGTATGGCAAAGGTCTTAAGGTTTTTCTCAATATGTTCTTTGGTACTCTTTATTAGGAAGTGGTGTAAGGGGAGTTTGTGTATGGTTTCCCATGTTGTTTGGTTTGGTAAGGATGGGGAGTGGATGGTCATGTTGGGGGAGGGGGGTATTGCCTATTGGTTATGTTGGAGAGGTAGTTTTACATGATTATTGTGGGGAATTTTCATATATTTAGTCTTGTGTCCTGTTTGGCTTGCTGATTGTATGCCAAGCCAAATTAGGCAATGTGCATTCAAATCACCTGCCAGTAAAAATGGGACTAGTGTAGTGGGTGGTATATGGATTTATATATATATATATATATATATATGACATAAGCGGAGTAGGAAACACAGGAGTCTTGGTCTTGAGTTTATTCCTGACTAGTTTCGCAGGTATGCTTTTTCAAAGGAATGGTGTACAAACAGGCTGTGGGCATTTTATACATGGGGTGGACCTCACTACCTCCCTGTGTTACCATAGTTGGTGACAAGTGTGAACATTACATATTCATTGTGGCAAATGTAATAATAATGATAAAGTTTAACAAGTGGTAAATATGATGACAACACTAATAATAACAATGAAAATATTAATAGTAATTGTAACAGTGATACCAGTAAAAAAAGATATAATAATAATAATGATGATAATAATAGTAATAATAGTAATAGTAACAATAATGATGATAATAATAATGATTTTTTTAAACAATTTTATAATAATAATAATAACAATAATAATGACCATAATAATAATAATAATAATAATAATAATAATAATAACAATGTTGAAAATTAATAGTGATTAATATTGAGAATATAAAATAATAATAAGTGGTGAAGGAACAAAGTAGAAATAATGGAGGATGCGTGAATTGGTAGCATGTGAAATAAAGTATGGTAGCATGGTATAAGAAGGAATGTCAAAGTAAAAGGAAGAAAGCTGGAAAGGGTAGGCAGAAGTGGGAAAAAAGGTATCTACTTAGAGTAAGGGGTCTGGGAAGCCATTCTTGGAGGGCAAGTGTCGCGGTAGATTTTGTCCATTTTAAGTCACCAATTCTCTTGTTTGTGTTTTTGTGGTTGGCAATGTAAAGTGATTCAATTATTTTCCATTGTTTCTTGTGTAGTCCTTTGGCTAGAATGGTGGATCCCTCCCAGTTTGGTAGGTGTCCCTCTGTGTCTATGTGGTTAACTAGAGCATTTGTTTCTCAGTGGTGTCTAATGTTCGCTTTGTGTTCCCTGAGTCTGTTGTTAAGTCCTCTGTATATCTCTCCATAGTATGCAGAGTCGCATCCTTTGCAGGGAATTTTGTATACAATGCTATTGTCACAGTTCGTCTTGGTACTGTTTGTGATCAAGTGTCTTATTTTCTTCCCTGTGTCATTTACTATGATAAGTCCTGTCTGTCTCAACGTTTTGGAAAGCATGTGAGAGAGGCCAGAGTTAGGAACCTCAAGATATTGTAAATCTGTCCTCTCTTCACTTTCTTTCCTCTCTCTGATTTTAATGGCTTTCTGTAGTGACATCCCAACATGCCCTCTGGGTACCTTAGGTTCCTGAATGCAGCGGTTATGTATTCAATTTCCTCTTGTAAATACTCTTCACTGCATGTTATAAGAGCCCTAAGGTAAAACCCAATGATAACTCCTGATTTGGTCTTTTCGTCATGTGCACTAAGATAATGGATGAAGTCGTCTTTGTTTGTCGGTTTACATTATACCTTGAACCTAGCACTGTCGTCCGATCTGATGACGACAGTGCCTAGGAAAGGTAGGGAATCTTTAGTTTCTTCCTTTGTTTTGTTGAGAAAAGGTATGTTGTAGTGTAGTGACTCTACCTTTGTTTTATATGTTGTCTTTTCTTGCTGTTGTGTAATCAATGTCAGCCAATATAGAGCTTGATGTTAGTTTTGTTCCTTGGATCAGAGCTATGAGTATTTGTAGCAGTGTTTGTTTGTAGTATGTTATGGCAAAGTTTTTCTTTTGGTCTGTTTTGGATGTGTGGCTGTTTGAACTCCAGTTCGTAGGGTACTGGTTTATGAAGTGACCTGTCAGTCACAACAACTAACTGAAATAAATGTAGGTTACTAAAGATTCAAAATAGATGAGATACTATCAACACTAAGGCTAGTGCTCTGGATACTCTAGACAACATTGTTGCTCCCTAGGTACATTACTCAGTTATATTAACTGCAACTGAGGTGATCATCCTTAAACTGCAAATTATACCAATTTGAAAAAGAAGTTCTTTGTATTTGATTTGGAATGCATGAAGCACAAAGAGGAATATGGTGTAGGATAATCATACCAGGAGTCACATATACAGAAACACTACAGTTAATAACAAATGATCACTCCAAGAGAGACTACTTACAATATACAAAAACTACCTACTCAAACTCCTACCTCCCACCTGTGCTGCTAGAACTCTTAATCCCTTCCATACTATGATGCCTATGTAGGTGTTGTGAGGCGTGAATGGGTATATGAGCATGCAGCATTGGCATCTTGATTATATTTATTTTGTAGTTATAGCTGAGTGACTCCAATATTCTGTGAAATGGTTTGATGATATTTTCTGTGGTTATTAATATTCAGAGTGAAAGAGAACGAGTAATAGAGCCGTATCTTTATATTGTGATGCATCATCATACATCAGGCAGCTGATGCTGCCTGTGAGAATTTAATGCATATTGAAGAGGTTAATTTGCCCACTGACCCTCTTCCTATCAAAAGTACAAAAACCACCTTCAGTCTACCATAACCCCCAACCACAAACCCATCCACCCCTTCCCACATTCACCCTAACGCCTACAACCTTTTCAACCCCAAGAAAAGACCCAGTTCTTCAAGAGAAACCATAGATAGAATGAGGTATACCAGTGAAACCTTACCCCAGAAATACCAACAAACCATTCTATCTCCAAACATCTGAAGTAAATCCCCCTTCACAATACCTAACAGAGCACTCACAGCCTTGAAATTGGCGATATATGCCAGAACCCATCACTATATGACAGGAAAATAACCAAAGGTGTATGAAGAATCAAACTTAGTCACAAAGGCCACACAAACCCATCTCAAACAAAGATGTTGAAGAGGCAAAGGAGAATATTAAAAACTCACAGAAAGGCCTTGACTTGTACATTCAATCAATTCCTGGTTGTTCAACAAAATTCTAAATGTCAGGAAAATAGCACATGTGATACCAATATTAATAGCAAATAAAGTACCATGAAATCCAGTATCCTATAGACCCATCAGTCCACCATATCCATGATAATGAAAATATTGATCCCAGAAACAGCTAGTCTACCCACCTTTCCAGACCAACATGGATTTAAGGAGGGCTACTCCACACAAGAAGAGGTTAAAGAAGATCATACCATCAGAAAGAAGCTTAACTAATCTACATACCTCTCTAAACCAACACAAATTCAAGGAGGACCACTCTACCAGCACATTTCCCACAAACACACAAGTGCTGGAGGGATTTAACAATAAAATACCCCTAGAAAGAATGGGCATAGTAGCAATAGATATTGACAAGATATTTGATAAAGTTCCTAGACAGGTACTTTCAAAATAATATATGACTAAAATCCACAAGTGGCAAAGAAAAAAAAAAGGGGGGGGGGGCAGGTAGACAGTGCAAAGTAACCCAAAATAAAATTTCTGGGACCAAAACTGTCCAGTGGAGTCCTTCAAGGACTAATACTCTCGCCAGTACTATTCAACCAACCTCATCTCAAGCAATCCAAATCTAGAACACATTACCAAACTGCTCACCTACACAGATGACCTGATGATGATAACCCAGGATAGCAGCTACAAAATAACAGCTAAGAGTACACATGCCCTGTAAAGTATACCAGAACAATGGGTTAGAAATGATAGAATGAAAGCCTCCCTTCAAAAATCATTAGTAACATTGTTCACTCCAGATAACCATGAATTAAATAAACATCCAGTAGTGAAACTGATTGGCCACGCTTGTCCATTGGAAAAGAACCTTAAAATCCTGCGCCTTATTTTTGATATATGATCTTCAGCCCACACATGAAATGAAAATAATAGATTGAAGGACTGCCCTTGAAAGCTATCAGTAACATTACTCCAGACAACCACGAATCTAAAAAAAAAAAAACATCCAAAAGTAAAAATTATGAAAAAATAAAAGCAATCACACTAGAATAGAACTAAAGAATTTGGACTGCTTAAGAAAAATTTGATTACAATATCTGAACAGTTCATTAGAACCACACACAAGAAATTTAAAAAGGAACAGCTTCCCACACAGAGTGATAGATACATGGAATAAATTAGACAACGAAACTGTGAGCAAACACTATACAAGATTTTAAGAAAAAAAAAAACTTGATACTGAGAGATACAAAGACGGGTCACCACGAGCATAGCTCCCTTCCTGTATAATACAACTAGGTAAATACACTCATCTATGCTTCCACAGCATTGTTCCCAACAATTATTAACTACAGTTGGGTCTTCCACTTATATATTAATTGGGACAGAGATCTGCCCATTAAGTGAAATATTATATTGGAAAAATTGGATTAGTGACCAAGGCTTCCAAGGTATCTGAACAAAACTGACATCCTAATCATTTAAAGATGATATACAGCTTAAGACGATGTGAATATGCACTTGAAATCTACAAATTGCATTAGTATAAACAGAAAACTATGAATATTATAGGCAGTAGGCATGTGGTAAGTAAAATATTGTAGGCATGTCTGTACACACAAAGATTAAAATCAATATTAGAAAGTGGAAGAAAATAATAAGCAACTGCATGTTGTATCATTTTGACTTTTTGTCATAGGACATCTTCACAGCCACACTCAATTCAGAGCATGAAGTATAGTATTATTTTGTATTCCTCAATTTTTGCCTCCTGGGGCTTTCACATACACCCAACATTTGTTTTACCTACTTTATAGCACTCGGTCGTATAGTGAGGTATTCTTGTATTGCATGCATACATACATATACCAAAGGCTTCTTCCCCCTTACACGGTGGGTAGCCAAAAAGAAAAAGGCATAGAAATCACTCCCACTCATTCTATTTCCCACATATTCCACTCCCCTCCACCCTCCTCCCTCCCTCCTATCTTGGCACCTCCTGGATGACGGGTCATCCCTGCATTCTGTCCACTGCCCTGGGTCAGAAGCAGTGTCGCAAGACACAGCACATCCACAGCAAGGCCGCTTCATAAATTCGGCGACCCCCCCCTCTCCGTCCCCTCATGCAGGAAAGGAGAAGACAGGGAGAAATCCCTTCGGGCTGCATCTTGTATTGCAGCATTATATTAATGTCATTGACACTGTACAGGATATTCAGCCCTCCTATCTGCAATCTAGAGATGTCTTTTGTCAATATAGTCTCTCCCTTGTAGCAACCTGAATACTGTAATCATATCACCCCTTTCTCTTCAATCTTTCAAAGTTGGCAGACCCAGTGCTTCTAGTCTCTTCTCATATGGTTTATCTGCAAGGCTGGGAATCAGTTTGGATTATCCACATTATATTTTCTTAATCTTGCTTATAACCTTCACTCTGGGGACTACTGCTGACACATATTCTAATCTTGGATGGATCAGGGTTTTAATATGAGTGTGTGTCTCATTTAAGTAAAAGTATGAAATGCACTTAGAGGAAATACTGAAGTTGTGGCCTAAGCCAGGTCAGGTATGTTGGATGTCGGGTAATATGAGGCCAGGTAAGGAAACTAAACAAAAGACTCGTACTGATATACCATCATTCAGGCCAAAGTGCAGACTCCAAGGACCTGTTTTGAAATCAGTACGGAAATTTTATTCAGATTTATACTGTTCCTAACGATGAGAAAATATTGAACCATAATTTTGGACCATAATTTTCCTACTTTCCCAACTATATTGTACCGCACCATACTGTACTACATACTCTGGGATTCATGATTCTCTACCACCACTTAGCAAGCTTGAGAGAGGGTGTGGTGATAGTAAGCTGGTGAGAGATTCAAAGGCCCAACTTGACCGGTTTCTGGTAATGGAGATGTGAAGAGGATATCGAGCCCTGGGAAATCTGCTGCTTGATGTTGTGAAGGAGAGTTAAACAAAGCTTTGTGAACTGCTTTACCTGTGTTTTGTTGCAGATCTGACATTGTTATGCTTGAGGGGGAGGTAATTTCATGGAATATATATATATATTGTCTCCCCCCACCCCCCGATGGTTGCTACCTGATACATTTAAACATAACACTGTTCTCTTTCATTTAGTCTGAAGATGTAATATATGAAAGTACTTACTGTGTACAAGTTTCCCTTCTCATGTGGTTATTTTGTGTGCGTATATATATATATATATATATATATATATATATATATATTCTCTCTCTCACCCCCCCCCCCCTCCATGCCAGTGCACCAACACCTGCCCTCCCACTTCTATTAACCAGCAACATAGAAACCAGTCCAGGCATTTACACTGGCCCCACATCCTCTAAACCCATAAACTATACACACACATCCATCAAATGGAACTTATGCCACTATTAGTTCCATTTAACATGTACAGCACAAACCAATACACTGAAACTGTAACCAATACATGACAACACATGCACAAATATACCAACACAAAAACACACCTTCAACATCTATCCATATCTGTCTGTATATCAAGGGCTCCCCCCCCCCCCATTACCAGGGAGGTAGCCAAAGTCAAAAAGCTTATACCCACTCTCACCTTTTTTTCACTCCCATCCACCACCCCTTCCTCACTCTCATCTTAGCTCCTCATGGATGACGGGTCATCCCTGTATCCCACGTACTGCCCTGGGGCAGAAGTAATCCAGCAAGACACAGCACATCCACAGCAAGGCCACTTCACTTAATTGGTGACCCCCCTGTCTATACCCTTGTGCAGAAAAATATCAGACAGAGAGAAATCCCTTTTGGCTGCATCCAAAATATCAGTCACACATAACCACTCC
The DNA here is from genome assembly GCF_046742065.1 of Oratosquilla oratoria. Taxonomy (NCBI): domain Eukaryota; kingdom Metazoa; phylum Arthropoda; class Malacostraca; order Stomatopoda; family Squillidae; genus Oratosquilla; species Oratosquilla oratoria. Next base: position 7,829,813 of record NC_134777.1, read on the forward strand.
GTAATCCCCCACTAGCCACTCCCTTCTTTGCATCACAGTATCATCTCTACATAGCCATTCTCCATTCTCTCCTTTCTCCTTGCCACCCTAAACATACTACAGATAAACATAAATGTACTTGCTGACAAAACTCAGAGATGATTGATTTCTGCAAGAAGCAAAATTAACACCATAAACAACAATACTCTCATTGATCGATTGCACAACAATAAGAGAAGACACAAGCTGCCAAGGTGGACTCTTAACAGTAATACACAGCAGCATACTCTTCTCCAACAAAACAGGAGATACCAGACCATCACTCACAGACATCATAACATAAACAACCTTAGAAAGAAGACTAAGTACTACATCATAAACATATCCTATCAGCTTTATCAGCCCTATAAGGAGGCTTTCATCCCACAACTTGAAACACTGAGCTCATTGATAAACCACAAACTGGCTGATGTTCTAAATACGCATTAATCAGGCTTAACAAACAACAGATCAAAGAGGACAGAAAATACTTGAATAACTTACTATCATAAATATAATTAACTCTAGCAACAACTCCACTAGACAGCCTCTTCAATATGATCAACAACCAACATACCCTTGCATCACTGTACTCACTGTCCTTACATGGGAAATCATCCAAAATCTTTCATCTGATCACTTTCCAGTAAAGGTTATCATAGAACTGGAAGAGAAAATACAAACCAGATTCAAAAGAAAGTTTATACATACATATACCAATGGCTATTTCCCCTTTACAAGGGAGGTAGCCAAATCTACTCCTACCCATTCCATCCCCACATACTCCACTCCCACCCTCTTATTTTGGCTCCTCCTGGATGACGGGTCATTTTGCCCACTGCCCTGGGTCAGAAGCAGTGTAGCAAGACACAACACATCCACAGCAAAGCAACTTCATATAATTGATGACCCACCTCTCTGTCCCCTCATGCAGAAAAAGAGAAGGCGAGGAGAAATCCCTTTGGGTTGCATCAAAATATCATTCACACATATTCCCTTCCCCCCCCCAACTCCTTTCCATGCACAACCATTCTCCACTCAGCCTTATTTTCTGTCTTCTCCCATCCTACCAAAAAGCTAATTAGTATGAGTACTCAGAAAATATATAGAAAGAATCAGAACATTTTGGAATAGACCAGTACCTGTACCTGGATAAAACTGTAAAGAAAGTATTAACTGCCATCCAGATGGCAAGTGTAAAACACAATCCCTAAAGCAACAGAAAGATTCCAACCACAACTACTCAGGGATATAGTCTCCTTAAAGAAATAAAAATGATAACAACTAGTAAAAGAACATACAAAGCAATTCAGTGGAAACGTCACAAATCTAATAAACAACAGAAAAAAGCTGGAAAAACTTACCAGCAAAATAGAAAATCTGATAATGGCAAATTATAGAGTTGTTGAAAAAAAATCACATACATACACAGCAGTTGGTGCAATTCAGGATGAAATATTGGCTGAAGAACAATGTGATATAATCAACAGGCATTTCTCCAAAACATGCTTCAAGCCCACAACTCAGAAAATAGGAAAATAGTTAAAAGAAACATGGAAAATCAAACCAGACACTGAAGCCACTCCCCAATAAAAATTTAGGAAGGTGAGGAGTGTATGTAAGGAGGTGCATATCTGGCTGAGGTTGCTGAAGGCCCAGACAATATCTCAAACACCGTAGCCAAACAGCCATAAGAGCCTTAACTGACATTTTCAACAATTGGTTACACAACAAAATCCCAAACATTAGGAAAAGAAATTACATAAACCAAATATTAACACCAAACAAATGCAACATGCAGACCAATCTCGCTACAATCCACAATATCCAAACCGGTTGAAAGCTAATAACAGCAAGAATTAAATTCGAAATGCCTACGTCCCCCAACCAATATGGAATCAAGGAAGGGCACTCTAGTTGCACACTGCTTACAAATATCACACAACAAATGCTGGAAAGATTTATTGAAAGAACCCCCACCAGAAAGAACAGTTATGGTAGCCACAGATATAAACAAGTGTTGACAAACCCCTCAGAAACGTACTAAGATCACTGGGACAGATGTTCATAACAATAACAAGAAGTGGTTTAACTTCGTAGCAAGAATACAGTGCAGAATAACCCAAAACAAACTAATCCCAGAAACAAAAAAGCATTACAAAGAAAGAACTCACTCAGGGTGCAATACATTCATCATTATTGTTCACTCTTTTCGTGAACACACAAGCCTACTTGAACAAACTGGAATAGTGGCTCAAAAATCATAGAATGGAAGCTTCACCCCCATGAAATCAACAGTGGTGGTGCTCACACCAGACAACCATGAATAAAAAAAAAAGGGGGGGGGGGCACCTTATAGTAAAATAAAATGGCCAGATTCTTCCATTGGAAAAGAACCTTAAAATTCTAGGCCTCACACTTTATACTTGTAGGACTTTCAGCCCACATATCAATGACCTGACAGCAAAAATCAACAAGAAAACAATCCCACTTAAATCTATTGCAAACACTGGCTTGGAATCCCAGAAGGAAACTTCAATAGACATCTACAAGCAACATATAAGAACCCCCTTTTGATTACACCTGTACAACATGGTTCCCAACAATCAGCAAAATGAATACAATATGCAAACTTGACAGAATGGTCCACTTACCAGCAAAGCTATCCCTTCTCTTCCTTCCCCACTCTTTCTCCCATCCTCACTTATCACTCCCCACTACACTTCCAAACTCAAGCTCATTCCTCCCTTTCAACTTAGTTCTACTTAACAGTAACATATTCATCATCCTTCATACAAATGAACCAACTTTTACTCTGGTTTGTACCACAGTCAGATTTGATGACCCAGTTACAAGGGTTTTGGTAGGAATCCTCCCAGACCCTTTTTATACGTTTCTTTGGAGGAACCTACAGAGGAGTATCTGTAGTCCTACCACTCCATCTCATTTAGTTACTTTTACAACATGTATGGGAAACGTGATGGTAGAATCCCTCATCACCACCACCACAAGTGGATCCAGAAGTGGCAAGGGACAGATTTAAAGGAATAGCACAAAGGAGGGACAGCTGTAGTACAAAAAGGTTATCATTTCCTTACAAGTAGATTTTTCAAACTAACATGAATGAATGATGTGTGGCCTGGGTTTGTAGAGGTACCCCAGAACAGTCCTTTTAGTATTGGCTCCATGTTTCAATGTAGTCAATGCCCCAGTACCCACAGAAAACGGTTCTACACGAATACAATACAAATAAAATTCCAGTGCATCTTTCCAGAGATCTATATTGGCAGCCACTGTGAGGCTGTAGGCTTCCAATTTGTGAAAATTTAATCAGCAATTGACATTATCAGTGGAACTTGGAAACCATGTAACCAATAATTTGGCAAGTAGAAAGGCTAGTAGTGACAATATTTCATGTTGATGTTCTTTCTAACAGGAAGTGGATTGCAGTTAGCCAGTGCAGCAGCGGTTGCTGCTGCAGTTCATCCAGGCAACCTGGCAAGCACTGGCACATCGGGTCTTGCTCTTCAGAATTTCAATCTTCCTGCACAGCCTGCTGCTTCTACAACACACCACAGCTTCCAAACTCAGTCATCCAACTTGGTGAGTCCCAGAGTGCATGCCCATAAAGTGGAAATTCTTGTTCAGAGCTGATACATTTTTAATGGAAGGTACCTGGTACTGGGAATGAGGGTCTTTGCATGGTTTAAAGTGAAAGGAATGAAAAAAAGATACATTTGATGGGAGTGAAAAGTGTGATGTTTTCTTCTTATGAGGGAGGCCAGGACTTCCTCCAGATTTTACTTCAGAAGGGAAGACCAACTTTGTCACCACTAAGGTGCTCCTTAGGATCAACTTCCATTAAGGGAGTCGATGCTTAGTGTGAGGTAGCAACTGAGACTGATTGCCTACTTAGTCACTGTCAAAACTTTAACTTTGCTCTAACTGATTTTATATATACTGTAATTTGCGGCGTATAAGTCGAGTTTTTAAGACTAAAAAAATCTTTCCAAATCTAGGGGTCGACTTATAGGGCGGTGCTAAAATGTAAACCTTTACCAACGAGTTGTAAACAAGAGGTACACGCATATTGCCCCCCTTCTTAAATGACTTTTCTCCCTCCATCATCCATTTATTCCACTCTGAACGAATATTGTCTTTAAAGGGTTTATTTAGTCACGCACCAGCTTTTCATTCATTCCGTACTTCCTTGCTGCTGCACTGTTGTTCGAAGAGATCGCACATTCAACAACTCTTAGCTTGAAGCTAGCATCATATTTCATTCTTTTGCCGGTGGAGCCATGGGGTTAAAATAATTTCAGCTAAAGTACGAGCTGAACAATGGAGAAGCTCCACCCTGGGTACGTGTTGTCAGTCTGATGTCTGGGTAATATCTGGAGACTGTGTAGATGTCTACAAAAATATGAAGACCCATTGCAAAAGCAAAACCTCAACCATCATCGGACAGGTTGGTAGCGTGACGTCACAGATTGTTTACACTACTAATGCAAACGGCGGGTGTGCGGTACAGTCATACTGTGTTTTACAATAAAATAAGAGTGCAATACGCAGCAGTACTATCTAAAAACTACTTGGAATGATCTTCTATCTATGGTATTACGGTAATATTTTATAGGAGGTAATATTGACTTGATGAATTTTATGTTCATAAGCTATACCGATACAATATGCGGTAACTGCTGGTGTTTGCTATACAACACAATACAAAAATATATCATATTATTATAGCTTTAGTTCATTTAGCGGTAGACCTAGGTAAGTTTATTATAGCTTTATTTCATTTACCAGTAGACCTAGGTAAGTTTTGGGCCACTGGTAGCCCACCATATGTTTGGGGTCGACCTATATGGTAGGTATAGGCCTAAGTCAGAATTTTGAGCTAAAAAAAAAATTGAGGTCGACTTATATGCCAGGTCGACTTGTATGCCACAATTTACGGTATATATATTTATATATTACTGTCTTCTGGTGATGGTGCATGACATTGGGGGGTATGAGATGATAATCTCAGGAAGTCCATTATCACAATCTACACAGAAGACGATACAAGTCAAGTGATCACTCTGTACTGAAACAGAAAGGCAGTACAGCTTGGCAGGTGCTTACAGAACTGAGCAGCCTTCTTCAGGATCTTTAGGACCCAGTCACACCAAACTGATGACCTGTTTCCGACCACCAGTGACCAGGCTGATTTGTGCTGTTCCTCTGTCTATAAAAAGAATTCAAAATGGTGCAATTGGAATGAATATCCCCCATCATGAAGAAGAAAGTGAAATAGCCACCTGGCGCTAACCATGAGAGAAACAAAAATGCCACTGTCGAAGGTGGTCAGAAATAGGTTGTAAGCTTGTGTGACTAGGGCTTTACTTACCCCACATAGGTAGAAGGCTAGAAGTCACCCTGAACCACAGCACAAACTGCAAGAAAGACAACAGAAGGAAACAGCATTATCACCTCTGAGCCTCTGCTATATTCCCATTCCACTCTTTTACACCTTGATTGGAGTAGTGAGGCTTCCTCCTCCAGACTCAGGAACAATATTCTACGACAAGGCATTGGTGTTCCTTTCCCTTACTCACCCACCCTTCCTTGACAAAACTGGATGACATGAGAGTCAGAGCTCTTGCTATCAAAACCCATCCTTCCATGACAGACAGTCAAGTTGTCTTCAGACCTGGAAGCTCATGTGTGCCGAACATTTTAAGCTTTTACTTGAGAGTGATTGATACACTGCAAAAGAAAGGGGCAAGTGGACTGTGGGTACCTCGACCTAGAGAAAGCCATTAAGTACCTCACATTCAAGTTATGTGGAAATTGGAGGACTGAGGCATTGGGTTAAGTCACTGTTACGTGCTAGCGAATGTTCGTGTCCTTAGCTTGACCACGTATCAATTTCTGCATGTATGCCGCCTTGAGTTACTCAATGTTGATGGCTTAGAATTAAAGTGAAATGTGGTTGATAAATATAAATATATATATATATATATACAATTTTTTCTTCTTTCTCCACTCAGGGTCCAGGGAGAGGAAGTGGAAATGTGTCTAACAACTTCCCGGTGAACAATGCCCTAATGATTGGTGACTACGTTACACCAGGTTCCATTATCCTTCCCACCCAAGGCATTCAGCTTCCTTCCAACTTCACCAGTCACCAGCAGCAGCAGCAACAACAGCAGCAGCAGAGCCAGTGACAGATAATGAAAAGTTAAATCCTCCTGATCAGAACTGAATGAATGTTATTTTTGTATCTTCATGATCTCAATTCCTCTGCAACCCAGGGATACTTGGTTTTCTTTCTTTCATTTTCTTCTTTACTTTGTATGTATATATGTATGTGTGTGTATGTATATATATGTGAGAAATTCGCTAGTGAACAGCGACATCAATCGGATAATTTTTATGACAGTCGCGCAAGGATTCGAACCTGCTGCTCAAGGCGCAGTGTTAGGCGGCAGTCATGGGGCCTCTTGGTGCCTTGAGCAGCAGGTTCGAATCCTTGCGCGACTGTCATAAAAATTATCGTATATATATATGAATGTATTTGGTGTGGGAAAATTCAGAACGATGGCAGAGGTACTTTATTCTCGCCGAAATGTAAGAGAATGAAGTACCTTTGCCATCGTACTGAATTTTCCCTCACCAAATGCACTCAAATTGTCAACTCTACTTAAACATACATATATATATATATATATATTTGTTTTTTCACATTTTTCAGTACTTTTTTAACAAATTGTCAATGGATTACCAAGATGTATCATTCAAATGTCATGGAGGAAAGATGCACAAATTCTTTTTTCATCATTACTAATTTATTGTGGAAAAGGATAGTTTTAAAGAAGCTTTGACAGTTTCTACACTTAACTCCAGATCAATGTTGTGACTTTTCGGTAATAAGAAAAAAATGGTCTCTGATAAGTTACCATTCCATGACATTGCCATAGAAATAAGCTGATAGAAACTTTTACTGAGTGTTGAGGCTTTCTGTGTTAACTCAAATTCACAGAGACTTAAGTAGCAGTTGGTTGTATCTCTCAGGTGATTAGCAGTCTTAGATTGGTTTTTTTGAATAGTGAAACAGATTTTTGTGATTCATCAGATTCAATCTAGCCACTGCTTCAAGGAATCAAGATGGAAGAATGGTTCCAGTATTGCCCCCTTCCCCCTTGCTAAAAAAAGAAAAAGAAAATAAAGAGAGAGAGAGAGAAAAAAGATTCATCAGACCAAGCTCTCTTTTGTCTTTTCACAAACTGATCAGAATGTGTTCTTTTGTGAGAAGTACCTTTTGATGTGTGTTTTACCAGCAGCATTCACTAACTTGTGTAAACTTCTTTCCGGACAATCTATTTTCGTAAAGAAAGAAAGAAAGAAAGAAAGATAATGTGTTCTACATAACATAAGCAGAGGCATTTCCTTAATGAGCCTGCATTCCAGGTTTTGCTGGAATATGTGGTCTCCCCTTGGGTTTTGTTCTTTTGCACCCATATTCCAAGAAAATATGTGCTTACAATACCTACTTATTCTTTTGTCCTCCTTCCCCCTCCCCTTCCTTTCCCTATCCTCCTCCCTCCTTACATAATTGTAGACCAGATTGCAAATCACCATTATACGGTTTTCTAGCCTGTATCCTGTGTTTCTATGTTAAGAAGGAGTTGTGCTGTTGGAGTTGATGTGTCTTATAGGCACCAAGAATCACTTTTTGATTCCTGTGGAATCATGTATGTTCAATGAGTAGTCACAATATCATGGTTGCAGGTTGTTTAGACATTGTTTTTGTATTTTACATGTGCTAGCTGAATGCTGTCAGCTACATACGGTATAAAAGTTGAGGGAAGGGTATTTGTAGTCTTCTATGAAGTGACTAAACTTAGATTTTGCTGCTATTTGTTAGGATTAATTGGTAATGGGACTCGTTTGTGCATGTTCCTCTCATGGGGAAGATGTGGGGATCCATTGTGTGACCTAGTTGGGCTATTTGTGACTGCCAGATTCACCAATGGCAGACGATGTAAGGAGAAAAAGTGATGAGTCCAGAATATAGGGGGTGTCACTTTTTTTTCCTTGTGTACTCTCACCCCCTCATTCTTTATTCTTTCTCTCATTCATTTTTATTTTTTTTTCCCAGTGTTATTATTATTATTGCTTTCTTTTTTTCTTTATTTTATTTTCTTTTCTTTAATAAGCTGTTTGAGGTGATGGAATCTTTTATTCCCAGTGCTTGCAATCATCTCGGCATATCTTTGAAGAACTGCTCATATTTAAAGCAGACACAAACTTGTGAGAACAGAAGTGCCCATGTAAGAGTACTTTTGTCATTTCAAGAACTGATTTGTATGTGCATTGCATTACGGGTCTTGTACTATAAGGACGTGATTAAATTGCCTGGAAAGTGAAAGGATTCCTTGTACTCAACATTGCAAACAGCAAATATTCTGTCTTAAATGAAGAGATATGTATATATAAAGGTACTTTTTTGTATAATAAACACAGAACCACTTACACAAGTGTGTTCTCACACATTTACATGTGTGTGTACATGCATACACATGAATTTATATATTCACAGATTATACAATGCAGCCATTTACTTGGACATTCAGACAGAAACATTTACACATCAGCAGTTTGCTTTAGTTAAAAGAATTTTGGTTTTCAACAAAAGCTGTTAGTTCTTCCTATCAGCTAAGTTGGTGTCTTAAAAGGAGGACCACAATTTGTGTGACCATTGGTAACTTTGGCTTTTTCCAAGATAGTAAGCTGACCAGCTGTCAGAAAAATGCACAGATTACAAATGTACCTGGATTTTGTTATTAGGTCAATACAAACTTAAGATAGTGAGACAACCCACTTTCTCATTAGAGGCAGCTTGCTGTAAAGCTCCTTGAAATCAGCCCTGAAAATATAACTGGGCCTTGTCTTTATTATTTTTATTTTATTTATTATTATTATTTTTTTTTTTTATTGATATTATTATTATTTTTTCACATGTGGTTCATTGAATAAAACAGCTATGAAAAGAGAAATTAGTAGTACCAGTGTTTTAAATTTTATTTTGAGTGAGAAATGGCTGTACAAACCTAGTAGATCTGAAAGTTCTCGAAATTAGAAGGACTTGAGTCACTCGCAGAAGAGGGCAGGTTCTGTCAACCATTTTTTATTTTTTTATGTTCAGCATCGATCACCTCCTTCCCATTCACACAATTAAGCTGTTCACAGTCGGATCTGTCAAAGGTTTTCGGTAATGGTAATAAAAAAAGTAAAGTATGATTGTATGTGTGTTTGCAGGATTTCTCATATTGTGTGAATCATTGGAACAGCATTTTAGGGAACGTGGATGTAGGGTGGAGGAATAGGTTTGTATGCACCTGAAAAGCTTACATTAATAAGACATCTCCCATAGTTTGTTAGCAATCACTTAAGGCTCTTTCTTCCTACATTGACCCCACAAGTATTTCCCAACTTGTATAATTTACGGTCTTAAAAAAAAACCACAACATTGTGCCACGACAATAATTACGTGATTTAGTTTTCATCTTTTGAATCATAACTCAAATATTGCTCCCATTTTATTTCATTCCAGTTTTCAACTTCATAATTCCACCCACCTATTTTGATCCTTTCTCCCATGAAGCCACCAAAGCGCCCTGTATGGGTACATTTTATAGCTGTAAAAGAGCAAAAGGAGTTGTAGATTAGTACAGATTTCTTTACTTCTCAAATAGTGCAAAGTTAGTATGAATACTATTTCCCTCCCATTCATCCTCCTTATGCCCACTTTTACCCCCAAGGAATTCCATGGAATATCCACCATCCACTTTCTTTCATGCTCTTTTTGGTCTCGTCCTTTTCGCCCCTTTCGTTTACCCTTGGAACTCTTTCCTATTCCGTCTGTTGGCATCCTTGCCCCACAATGTATCCTTTCATTTCCTCTGGCTTTGCAGCAGTGTATTTACTTCTTCCCAAATTATTCCTTTCCTGTCCAAAAAACTCCACTACACTTTCCTTTTTCCGTCCAACTTAATTTTTGTATTTGGTTTGTGTGTATACGTACATGTGTGTGCATATATTTTTTTTCTTTTTCATATGCAGTATCTCTAAAACGGGGGTAGCTAATCTTATCGTTAGTGGAGGTATGTCACCCCACAAAACCTGTAGAGAGGTTGCCATCAATCCTCTTGCAGAGGCAGGTTTCATAACTGGTGGAATGTGAGAGGAAGAGGTTTTAAATATAAATGTGAAGGTATTGAGTAGATAAGTTTTATTCAATCAGTACTATAGGGACTTCCATGACATCAATGACTGAGTCGCACAGCATTGTTTTATAAGTAGAGAGAAATTTTCATTTGGAAAAATAGATCATTCGACAGATGAATAAATGATAAATAAATTATTGAATAAGAAATAATTATCTACTTTTGAATTTAGCTATTCCTCTTAGCTAGCAGAGAATGCAGGGTATCTTGGATGAACCATCTTTGAAGAACAAAAAATTATGCAACAGGGTTTCTCAAGGTGCAATACTATCGCCAGCTCTGTTTTAAACTGTTCACACAGCCTCCTCCACCCCAAACCTAGGGCTTAACACCAGAGCTCTCTGATATGTAGGTGATTTGGCAATAAGAGCTGAAGAATACAGCTATAAAACTATATAACAAGGGCCTCGTTCCCCATACAAGGGAGGTAGCCAGCTAAGGTATGCACCCATTTCACTACTATCCACCACCCACTGTTTTCCTATCATCTTAGCTCCTCACAGCTGTAAAACACCTGCCAAAAACATTCGGTGAGCTAGTACTGTGGCTGACGCTAAACAGAATGTATCGCCCTAACAGGGTTATACGTCTAAGTGAAGGTGAGGGTGTTTTGTTCTTTCAGCAGACATCAATGTCAAGAGACCTTCCTCCTTCAATGGTCATTGGCACTTGCGCAATTGGTGTTACTTTGGGAAGGCCTGCCTTATCGCCACATTTGCACATTTTTTTATATAAATGCATCAACTTGGAAAAGTTAAATACAAAGTGAATACAAAACTAGGTATGATAATTGGAAAAAATAAATGGTACTGCAAGTGTAACTTGCCTCGTATACATAACAATTTGGTAAATACACACATTAAAATTGGTTAGAAAGAGTTTGAGACAAAAAATGGGAACAGTTCCTGAAATTTTACAACTTTATTTTAGAAAAATGTGTACCAAGAATGAATGAGAGAGAATCTTGGGGAAATAAAGGACTGGTTTAACAGGTGTGAGAGTGCAGAAAAAGTCTATGCATGAGAAGGTTGGAAAGAAAAAGGTGTAATTGACAAATAAAAGGCTGTTTTATAGACTTGCAAATGGCAAACTGAAACACAGAAGGAATCACCAAGCTAAAAGTACATATGCAAAGGATCCTTTCCCTTATATATATGAATGGCTAAGTCAAAACATACACCCATCCAAAACCATCCCCTTCCTATCTTAGTATCTCATGGAGAGAATAGTCAATCCTGTTCTCCCTGACAGCTTGGATAAAATGCAATTTAATGAGATTGTACCTTCACATCAGAGTTCACAGCAGAAAATGGTTCACCCATACTTCTTTCACATATGGCAACCCCCACATATTGAAAATTTTATAGAACAGACAAGAACATCACTTCAGGTCACATCATCTCATCGTCCATTTATGACTACTCTCCATTCACTTGTATCATTTGCGTTCTCTTTTCCATGCTCCTTGTTAGCTGAAAGTAGATGGGATTATATGATAAACCAAAAGAGAAACATGGACAAAAGTTTAAAATCAATTCACTAGTGAAATGACTACGAAAGAAAATAACATGAATGTGTGTTGAACATTATTAAAGTGGAAGCGTCAGAAATAGATCGCTGGAGAAACTGTGCGTGAGAAAGGACAAGGGGTCACATAGGATTCCAAATAAATACCCAAAGAGTGCAGAGAACAGTTGGTGGACAAGGTCCATGAACTAATCGTGTTTTCTAGGAAGAATGCCTCAGGATTGAAAAAAGGGTAAATGCAGTTCCAGTATACAAGAGAAAGCTTAATTATAGACCAATATCATGATCACATAGGATTCCAAATAAATACCCAAAGAGTGCAGAGAACAATTGGTGGACAAGGTCCATGAACTAATTGTGTTTTCTATGAAGAATGCCCCAGGATTGAAAAAAGGGTAAATGTGGTTCCAATATATGAGAAAGCTTAATTATAGACCAATATCATTCACCAGTGCAATATCCCTGTGCTAAAAACAAGTATATAAAATATATGGGGGGTTCTTGGCAGTTCTATTTCAGAAAAGAAGGGTCCTGTTTAAGAAACCTACTAAGTTTTTATTCAAGAGTGGTTAATTTATTGCAGGAGATGGTTGTATGCACTGACTATATGTGTATATGTTTATATTTGGATCAAGAACAATTTTATGATAAGGTATTACAAAAGATTGATAATGAAGTTGGCTAAATAAAACTCAAAGCAAACATCCTGGAATGGATGAAGGATTTCCTAATAGACTTGCCAAAAAAAAATGGAAATATGAGATGTCAAATTGGAGAAAAGTGACTAGAGGGGTTCCACAGTTTGGTGTGGGTATGTGATCTGTTTGAAAATGGCAACTGCCAACAAATATGGTAGAAGAAACAATGTAAAGATAAAGCTCTTAGTAGTTCATCAGTTTGGTCATTAAAGTTTTCATTAAAACATATGCAGATTACTATGTGTGTGTTTGTACTATAGTAAATGAACCCTTGATCAATGGACACAAGGGATTGTGCCTTAGTTACCCAAGTTTTTGAATCAAGCAAATTCTGAGCTAATCTGCTTAACTGAATATATTTTGAAAATAAAAATTGTGATGTATGCAAATTTATTCTTTTGTTAAGAAATCTCCATTATATGCAGTATTTGCATATTTAGCAGCTTTGATCCTTCTATGGAATTGATTGGGATTTCCAGAGTTAAGACACTATCTTCACCTGAATCTTTGCAATGTAAAAAGTGCTGGTCGTAATACCCAATTCCTCACAAACCATACACATCAGCATGGTGTACAACCTTGTTCTTGTTGCAAGAGTTAATTTAAGTTTTAAACCCTTTCTGTTCAGCCCAGAAGTTTTCTCGAGATGTTATAACAAGTGTTAATAAGTGAGGAACATGAAAAAATTAATACTAAGTGGTTTCATGAAAGAACTCAAGGAACATTGTTGCTATTCAACAGAAAAGGCATGAAAAACTTAGGCAGTTAGTTATTGACAGGAATGAAATTGCACCCCCCCCCTCCATAAACTGATTTTGATGATCACTGGCCTTGACTTCAAATGGTTTGTATTTAGTTAATTGTACAGGAAAGAAGCAAGGCTCATTCTCTCTCCTCTCCAGTCATACCTAGCTTAAAATTCATGTAAAGTTTGGGCTATATAATTTTTTTTCTCCAATTATCATACCTAAATTTGAATTCATTTATGGTTCCAAGGGCTTTATCATCTTGGCAATTCCAAGAGTTTACGCATTTCCTTGAAAAAAATTTTCTTTGCATCATTTAGACATTTACTTTTTATTATTATAATTTTTCTTCTTTTTTTCCATTCATGACATTGTGAAGCCCTCCTATCCTTAATCAAGGGCTGATGGAAAGATTAACAGCAGAAAGAAATGCAACTAAATTACCCAATTCCCAACCAACATGGATTCGGCACTGCTTACAAACATCACTCAACAAGTGCTGGAGGGATTTAACAAGAAACTTCTACCAGAGAGAATGATTATGGTAGCTGTAGACATGACTAAGCATTTTATTAAGTTCCCAGACATGCTGTCAAAAATATCATGGAAACAGGTATACATAACAGTGACAAGAAATGGTTAACTTCTTAGCAAGTAGACAGTGCAGATTAACCCTATATAATGAAATGTCTGTGGCTAAAAGACTTTAAATAGACTCTCCTAAGGAGCACTACTTTCACCTATGTTCTAACTCCTTCATAAGCAATATCACAACACCAGTTCCGGAACTTAACAACAAAGCCCTCACCTACACAGGTGACCTGTCAATAAACGAAGTATAGTAAGCACAAAAAAGCTGCTAAGAACATCCAAGCTTGTTCAGATAAAATAGAACAATGGCTGAGAGATAATAGAATGGAAACCTGTCAATAGTAATGAAGTATAATAAGTACAAAATAGCTGCTAAGAACATCCAAGCTTGTTTAAATAAAATAGAACTGGCTGAGAGATAATGGAATGGAAATCTCACTCTAGAAATCATCAGTAACATTGCTCACCCATGAATAAAAAAATAAAAAAATCCAACAATGAAAGTAAATGGTGAAACCCTTCCAATGGGAAAAGGACCTTAAAATACTAGACCTCACTTTTGATACTCGTATGACCTACAAACTGCATGAAAGTTAAAGAATTGTCAAGAAAATAAACTTACTAAAGATAGTTACTAACATGGGCTTTAGAAGGAAACTAATGACAATCTGCAAACAATTCATTATGACCACATTTAACTACACCTCCACAGCTTGGTTCCCAACAGTCAGCAAGACAACTGCTTGCAAACCATACAACATACAGCAATGAAATTTTTTAACAAACGCCAAAGTCAACCCAACAGGACACCTGCACTCAGAAACCAAAGTTTATAAAATATATGAAAATGCTAGAGCTATAAACCCCATTCACCAATATCGATACATCACATAGCACAACCAGCAGAGTATAAAAGAAAAAAGTATTAATAATTTATGACAAGGTAATGGGTACTGTGTGTGTGTATATACATATAATCTCCACCCAGCACCACTGTTCAGACTAATTCTTCATCTTTCATTTGCTACTTTGGACAGGGGCAAATGTCAGGTACCTGTTTGTGGTGGTCCTGGAAGATTGATATCATGAGAAATCCTCTTTCTGGTGCCCATTTTCAAAAAATCATCATCCCCACACTTCCATCTATGAGTCTCGGGAGTGTCATCTCTTTCAACTTACTGTTTTTCTTCCAACTTTTCATGTAAAGTGAGCTGACAACTGGTATCTGCTCTCCTATTATTTGTGTGATCTTACTTGAGCACAGTGCAGACAACAGTCTAAAGTTTCTTCCAGAGAGATCTATAGGAGGTCCCAAGGACCACTATGGGGCCATGGAAGCCAAATCTAAAACTTAAAACAACTATTATATCATAAATACCTGTCTGCAAATCCCGTCTCATCTTAAATTACCCTGTTCCCTTCCTACCTTATTTTTTCTTTTTAGGTTATTAATCTTTTATTCATTTATACCTTTCTTGGTGTTCTCAATGAACATGTTTAAAATTTTCATATACTGTATGCATACATGTTTCTTTTTTATAGCAGATTTGCCCTTGAAGGAAGTCACCCACCCTGTCATTATTGATAGGTTTAAACATCTAAAACCAAAAGAATGGGAGAGAGTTGTCTGTTTTCTTATACATCTTTTATAACATACAAAACTAAAAGAATAAAATCACCTCTCCCCTTGCCTCCCCGATGAAACTACCATTCTATTCCCTTGCTCCATGTCCTCCACTTCCCCATTTACTCTATCATTCACCATATCTTCCTCCTCTTCCTCCTTCACTTTTCCCCACTCTTCTCACATCTTCCCTGGTCTTCCTCCTCCCCTTCCCCTTCCCCTTCCTTCTCTCATCCCACTTCCTTCCACTTTTTTGTTTTCTCTATTCATCCTGTCTTCCCCTCCCTCATCCCCTTCCTCCATCTTTCCCTCTTCTTTCTCTTTCTCCTCCTCCTCCTCCCCCTTCTTAAAAGGAAAAAAAAAGTGTCAAGTGATATGTAACAGATCATTGTTCAAAATTTGTAAAAAATGCATATTTTTAGAATAACAAGGAGAGTGGGCCCAACAATTTTAATGAATTGAGTGTTGTGAATTTAGAGAGGAACGGAACAAATATATATATTGGTGGTGTGATCAGAAATGTGCTGATCTTGTAATCACCTAGCTGTGGGTTTAAATCCCATACTTTTCCCCAATTCCTTGCAGTGACTACTGCATGCTCCAACAGTCCAAATGCATAGGGCAAAGGTGCGCTTTTGCTGCTGCTACATGCCTCCTAATGGTAGGCTTTTTAATCTTACACCTAAGTATTGGTGAGGAGAGGGAAAAGTGGAAGAAGAAAAGATACTTTGATAAGGAAGGGGTAGACAAAAGAGGGAAATAGAAAAAAAGTCTACTTAGATATGAAGGATTTTATATGTACAGTATAGGATGAAAAACAAAGGGGTAGTTAGTCTAAAACATGTTGACCTTCACTTGTTTGTATGGTTTACCATTTAGTTGAATGGCATGGAAAATTGTCACTCTCCTTTTTTAATATATGTATATGTGAATGCAGATATATGCATACATGTATACCACTGTGGTCATACAGTTTCCTAAATGTGTTCATACCGAGATGGTTATGCACAGGTTGCGTGTGTGTGTGTGTGAGAGAGAGAGAGAATTGTATACATAGGTATATAATAGTTTACCTAAGTGCTCAGATTTTAGTAATCTAGGAGTGAATTTACCTTGTTTGCTTTGCTTTAGATTGTGAAAACTTAACAATTGTGTGGCTGGTTTTAACCCTTCAGCATTGGGTCCTCCTTTCAGCTGAAATAATCTTCTGGCATTAGAAATCCAAAAAGAACATCATCATAGCAAAGGTATTATTTGAAGTTGTCTTGATCCCTTCAGCAGATTCTACTGTCAGTTAAATAAGATTTTCTAGTATTAGCCAGAATGTAACCCCAAAAGTGCATCATGTAAAAGGGTTAATCATAAAATTTCAGATTGTAAGTCCAAACATTATCTGAGTCTCAGTACTAATATATTTTTGCTCATTAAATTAGATATGGGGTTAGAAAAGTTATCTCTGGGAAAGGCAAGCCCATGTTTATCTTCAGAGTTGAAGCCAAAGTTTGGATACCAATGATGAAAGATGGTGTTTGTGTTTATAACCTGTGTGCAGGTGCTTGTTGTCATTGGTGGCTTTACTGAGTAATTGGTATATTTGGCGAGATTTTCCTATGGTCCACTGAGTTCTGAGATGTAGCTTATATAGTAATAGTGCTTGTGTATTCACAGACTAGAGTATGCAAAGGGTGTTAAAAGTTCAGAGTACAATGTATTCATCTCACATTCGTATGTGAATGCATGTGCACTTTTGCCAAGTCAGCCATGTTGCAAGAGCTGGTGGACTACAGGGAAATCTAGTCAACTACATCTGTAGAACAATTTATCATAAACACATATACTTGACACTTCTGACAATATTTGACTTCGAAGTTGTCCAGAGCATAATTTATAAGACAATGATTTAATTGCATAAGAATGGAGAGTTGTACTTAGTGTTAAAGAGAAAAATGAAAAAGTAGTAGCAGTGTACCTACCTCCCTAACCATTGCAATAACTCCCTTTTATGTATTATATTTGAACTTGTTAAAAAAGAGGACAGCAATGAAACAAATTGAATATTCAAACATCCTTGCTTTTAAAGTGTCAGTCTTTGATATCCTGTCTCAATAAAAGTATAACAAGTTTTCTAACATTTTATTGTAAGCAAACTGATTGATTAAATGATCATGCTACTCTAAGTTCATTTATTCATACATTCATTCATTCAGCTGAGAATGATTTCTACTTTTGTAAAGCTGGGTTATATTTGGGATAGTCCATGGTTTTAATTTCTTCTGGACCAAGTTTATGAGTCATCAGATAGGTTTCATTCACATAACCAGCATCAGTTATATGTATCACTGCCCTCTTATCACCCTCATCCCTTTTATTGTACTTGTACCTCTTTCCACATCATTTATTTCTTCCTCTTTACCCTCTGACCTCTTTGATTCCTCCTTAGCCTTGATTCTTACTCTTCTCCCCATACGCTCAGTGATGAATTATGCGAGTCCTGCATGGGCTCTTAATCTCAGTGAGACACACCCCAACACCCTTCAAATCATACAAAACAAAGCTATAAAAACAATTACAGGCTGCACAAATACAACACCTACAGACCATTTACACCATGAAACAAAAGTCCTCAAAGTCAAGGACCACCTCAACATGAGAGGCACACAAACACTTGCCGCAGCCACCACACATCACACCCGCTACACTACATAGCAGAACACCCACACACACCAAGAAACATTAAAACAACACCCAAAGACCTGTATCACACACAGATATTCTCTTCTCTTCCTCCACAACCACCAAATACCAGCCTACGGAAACATATAATCATATCACTCACCGCTCCATTAACACACTGCTGCATGCCAGACCCCCTGATATCCACCCTTCTGAATCCTCTCTCCCACGAAAGGACAGAGTCCACCTGGCCAGACTGCGGTACGGCCACCACCCAGCACTTCTAAGCTACCAGAAGAGGCTGGATGACCGCATTGTGAACAGCTGCCCAGGATGTAACACTTCACCCCATACCATACAACACATAATGGAAGACTGCATTATACACAATCATGCACGCAAACAACACAACATACACTCTATAAAGGATTTGTGGGAAAACCCAGTTTCGGCTGTGGCATTCCTTGGGGAGACGGGACTGCTCGGACAGACAGTCTAGGGAACGACAACAACAACTCTTCTCCCCATCCTATTTCCTATTTTTCTCCACCCATGCCTCCTTTTTCCTTTTCTTATTATTCTCTATTCTCCTCCCTATTTCCATTAATTTACTTGTGAGAATCTTGTTATTATGCTGTTCCCCAGTTTGCCTTTAATCACACTTTTTTCTGTAGTTTTGTATTCATAGCATTTCCATTGCATACTTTTTGTCCGTTTTCCTTAATCATACTCTTCTATAGTTATTATGCTACAATTGCTAATTATATACTTGTACTTCATTGTTTAGCCCTTATGGGTCAGTGTTGGCAGTCCTGCTCCAAACAAGGGAAACCCAGGTTCAGTCTCCAGGAAGTACAAGGCAGTTGCTGAAGTTACACCATCATGGGTTCTTCTCAACTCCTCTCTGTAAAGGGACACTATACCAATGTCACATTTCACTGCTGACACCTATGTATAATCAAACTAATTACATTGGTGTTAGACTAGATTCACAACCACAGCCAGAGCCTTTACATGCCTTAGTGCTGACCTGGGGCAAAGTTATCAGTGATGCCCCACCTCCCCCAACACCACTTCCTATTTCCACCATTCATCACTGCCTATTATAGCTATTGCTTTACAAAGTACCGTAATTAAACAGATCTTAAACATTTTATTTATTGTCCCTATTGCAGAAATGATAAGGGAAAATTATTCCATATTCTGTTGATTCTAATGCCAAATTTGTATATTACAGTAAAACATTCTGGGCTCCTTTGATCTCTTTTTAATTTTGTCAGCCTTATGGGCGGCATGTCCAGACTAGAATTGCTGCCCCCCAAAATGTGTCGCCCCAGGGCACATGCACCCCCTGCACCCCTCCCCCCCCCTCATGTGAGGGCCCTGTTTCCAGCGTGTTCAACATTTCACACCAAATATAATATTACCACACTGTGGTGAGATACAGAGACTACATCATTCCAAAAAAGATAGGCTGGTGGTTTTACGGTTGTCCCTCAAGGCTGAATCACTCACTTTCATTTTCGCTTCATTATTTACACATTTTCATATTCTTGTCTTGAATTTATTTTCAATCCATGTTTTACCTGGTTTAGATGGGTTTCATGTGTAGTGTCTGACAAAGTGAGGAACAGTTATAGTGGATTGACTAATGAGGTTGTTTATTGTGTACCTAAAGTAGGGGCATAAGATTGAGGACCCAGGAGTGCACATACAGTATAATTCCACATTATAAAAGGGAACAAATGTAAAAGTAGTAGTTTTAGAGACATCAGTTTCTTGAGAGTAGTTAGAATGGTATATGGGAGGGTGTTGATTTAGAGGCTTAGGAGAGGAACAGAGGGATTGGTTAGGAAATATAGAGGGTGTGTGGATCAATTTTTTGTGGTAAGGCAGATTTGTGAAAAGATTTTGGCTATAGGTATGGATATTTTTGGGTCTTTATGGCAGGCTATACAGGAAGGCATTGTAGATATATAGGATAGGGGGAATGTTGCTATGAGCAGCCAAGAGCTTTTACATGAGTAGTAGTGCCTGTGCTAGAGTTGGAAATGGTGAGAATGAGTGGTATAAGGTGAAGGTGGGGCTGCACCAGGGGTGTGCTATGTTGACATGGTTGTTCAATGAATACATGAGTAGGCAAAGAATTGGAGATAGTTAGAGAGGGTGGGAGGTGAACCAGTTATTTGCTGATGATACTGCACCTGTGGCTGGATCAGAGGAGGATCTGAGACAGCTAGTGATGAAGTTTGGGAAAGTATGTGATAAGAAGTTGAAAGTAAATGTAGACAACAATAAAGTGATAAAATGTACAAGAGGTGAAGGTAGTAGCAAACTGGAGGTAAGTTTCAGTGCAGAAAGGTTAGAAGTGGATTGTTTTAAGTATTTAGTGTCACATGTAGCAAGGAAAGAAGTAGGGGTGGAGTGAGAAGCAAGTAAATGTCTGGGAAGTGTCATGAGAAGTGGGGATGGATGCAAAGAAAAGACTGTATGAAGGGGTGATTGTACTTACGAAAGTGTACAGGGTAGAGACTTGGAATCTATGGGAGGCAGAGAGTAGAAATTTGAATGTGATTGAGAAGTATGGTGGGTGTTAAAAGGATGGATAGAGTGAGAAATGAGGATGTGAGGAGGAGAGTGGTGGTGGAAAGGAAGGCAGATAGGTTTGATCTAAGAATACTAGGATTGTTAAGGCATTAGAAAGATTGAATGAAGACTAGCAAATAGAGTGTGGAAGGTAGAGGTGGCTGGAATGAACCTGAAGTGCCAATAATGGGATGGATGGATAGGGTGTAAGGGGCTTTGAGTAAAAGGGGAATGTCTGTTGAGCATGGAAGGGAGAGAGCAAGAGATTGGTGTGAATAGAAATGGTTGTTAATGGAAAATGAATTTATGTGGCCCAAAGGATTTCATCTGTCTTCTCTATTTCCACATGAGGGGACAAGGAGGCAGATTTGCCATGTAAATGAAGTGGCTGGCCCTGCCATGGATGTGCTGTGTCTTGCTGCATTGCTTCTGACCCAGGCAGTGATGGGTGGGGGTGGGTGTATGCTTTGTCTGGCTACCTCCTTTATAAGGCAGAAGAAGCCTCTTGGTATATACAGGTTTGGATGTTTGAAGTTGCTCTGTCATTACTGACAGCTGAAATAGATCTCAACTGAGGCCTCTGTAGCTCACTGCAGTGGCTTAATCCTGCTTGGTAAGAAGTGCATGTGAAGTGTTTTTTGGTATGTTGGAATGGTTGTGGTTGTGAATGAAGTCTGAAATCAGTGTAATCAGCTCAATCATACTGATTAGGTGTTAGCAAGTATATATAACATTGATCTACTGCACTTCTGATGTCCACTGTGGAGAGGGGTTGGAAAGCCATGAAAGTACTTTAGCACTTACCAGGGATCAAACCCAGGCCTTCTGTGTCCTGAGGCAGGAACGTTACCCACTGCACCATGCAGGTAGATATAGTTTTACATGTGATTACCTCAGCATTAATAGGGGTACTCTAAAGTTTCTCCTTATTTTCCATATCATTTACACATTTGCAGCACTAATACAAACATTTCATGAAGTCAGTTATGTCTTCCTGAATCTCCATTTGCAATTGACCCATTCACTGGTTTATTTAATAAACATGAGGCAAGTGAATGACAAAGAGAACTGAAAGTATAGACCTTGTACTTACTGTATTACCAGAAGAAGGAAAGAGTTATCAAGAATTAAATAAGACTGAAATACAAGTCCATTTCCAGAGGTGAGAAGTACAGTTGGAGCTAAAGTTCTGAGAACAGCTAGTATTGCTGAAGATTGATGTTGTTCCTCAGCATGGAAAGTTTACAATATATATGTGCAAAAACTCTAATTCATGTGATAGGTGGCAAACAAGAGCCAGCACTCCAACTCTGTTGGTCAAGAAGTTAGGGATGTCTGTGTGTAAGGTTGCAACATTACACAAAGGTTGTGCCATATATGAACTCTCATCTGGGAGGGTAATAGCTCTCAGTCACAAGTCCAATACATGATCCAAGACTGTGGTGGTTGACACACAGTAAGAGACAGGACCCAACGAGTGTTGCTTCTGTGCCTCTTTCCCGTGCAGTATACACGAGTGAATATCGCCCATCATATTCATCAGATAAATGTGGGTAAAAGTAAGGTGATGAGATGTACAAGGGGTGAAAGTGGCAGTAGACTGGAAGTGAGCATTAAGGGACAGCGACTGGAGGAAGTGGATAGTTTTAGATACTTGGGTGCAAATGTGGCAGGGAAAGGTGCAGTGAAAGTGGAGGTAGAATGTAGATTGAGAGAAGCGAGTAAATGCCTTGGTGGATTAAAGAGTGTAATGAGGAATAGACATTTGGGAATGGATGCTAAGAGGAGACTGTATGAAGGAGTGATTATGCCAACAACACTGTATGGGGCAGAAACATGGAACATAAGAGAAGAGGAGAGAAGGAGTTTGAATGTGTTTGAGATGAGGTATCTGAGAAGTATGATGGGGGTTACTAGGCTAGATAGAGTGAGAAATGAGGAGGTGAGGAGGAGAACAGGGGTGGAAAAGGAGCTGGGAGATAGGGTTGATGAAAGAATATTAGGATGGTTTGGACACATGGAAAGAATGAGTGAAGAAAGACTAGTAAAAGAGGTGTGGAGGGAGTGAACATGAGGGGACGTCCTAGGATGAGGTGGATGGATGGGGTGAAGGGGGCTCTGGGGAAGAGGGGAATGTCTGTTGAGGAAGGACGGGAGAGGACAGAAGACAGGGGTGAATGGAGAATGGTTGTATATGGATGATGTTGTGATAGCATGAGGTGGAATGAGCGGGTGGATGGGGGGTGAGGTAGTATGTGTGAGCAAAATTTGACGCAGCCCGAAGGGATTTCTCCCCGTCCTCTCATTTTATGCAATGGGGGGGCGGAGAGGGGGGGTCGCCGATTTAATGAAGCGGCCTTGCTGTGGATGTGCTGTGTCTTGCGACACTGCTTCTGACCCAGGGCAGTGGACAAGGTGCAGGGATGACCCGTCAATCAGGAGGTGCTAAGATAAGAGGGAGGGTGGAGGGGTGTGGAGTGTATTCAGGGGTGGAATGGATGGGATTGATTTTGTGTTTTTGTCGTTTTGGATACCCCCTTGTAAGGGGGAAAAAGCCTTGGTATATGTATGTATGTATATTCACTTTTACAAACGGGAACTGAAATAAATTAACTTCTCATAGGAAATATACACTCACTTCACACGTACAAAAATACGCCCACATACACAAACATATAACATTCTTCGTCTTCTAATAAAATCACTTTATTTCTAACTTTCTTACTACAACTCATTTCAGTTTACCTTGCACTAAAAAAAAAACGTGATTCTGTATTTCATTTCAATTAGGTCTACGACTATTTATCCCGCTTTCGTTGGTTAATATAGATGCAAGCCTCAGAACGCTGGACGTATTTGTCCTGGAGGCCCGGACGTTTCGACCTCACGAAATTGTCGGTCCCGGACGTTTCTGCCTCTTTTTTTTTTTTTTTTTTTCTTTCTTTCTTTTTTTATACACCCTATTAAAACCTGAAAAATAAGTTATTTTGCTTTATAACATAATATCAAATGGTATTTGGTATGTCGTTTTCATTATGTTGTATGCTACTACAACAGTGATGGAAAATTATATTGAGGAATACGTGAAGCCGTTTGAAAGAAGTTTATACCCAAGCGGGTCGTAAGCTGTCTACACTCGAGGTCTACAAATGGAATTGCGTACTAGCTTGAGTGAATGCGTCACTCCTGGAACGCTATGCTCATGGGTTACCATGTGTTTCTATAATCATAACTACTACATATACTCATGTCTAATGTACAGTTATTTACGATACATAAATTAAATGCAATTTAATTATGATATATACGCTAATGTAACTTATGGATCGGAATGGTGTGTGAATGATAGATAGATAGATAGACTTTATTTGGCAATAAATCATTGTACATGAAGTGCAAATAATGACAAGAACACATAGTTCGAAATAATAAATGTAAATTGCCGAGGATAACACAAAAAGCATGAACGCTTATTTCCATTGTTGTCCTCATCAGGTTATTATTCTACAGTAAGTCACACGGGCAAACATACATAGGGGGTTAATGCAATGTTACGTAAAATATAAATGTTACGGTAATATGTTTGTCTGTAGAGGAAAGAGGCTATTTATAACCTGTGGTAATTACCAGATATCGAGTATGTGTAATGCACTGGTTTATGTATGTACGCACGTATGTCTGTGTGTGTACGTATGTTTTTAGGTATGGAATGCATGGACTACAATTATTAACCAAGAGAACTGTGGCAATTGAAAGTCATTTGCTTTATCTTCTCTTTAATTCAGGCTGCACAGCAATTACAACAATGAATGACATCGAGCAAACGTGATGCGGCCTCCGGACAAAACTATTTCTGGCTGCGTTGTGTCCGGCGCCTCAATGTCTGCTACCTGCTGCGACAGCAACACCCCTCGTGGGGTCATTGACAGTCACAATGACGCGACATAAATACAGCGACAACTGCACACCCTGGTGGTGACGGTTGTAATGACATATCACACAACTACTAAGTATTTCAGCGGCTTTGACCCATCGTTTTTCGCTCATATTTCCGAAATAACTATTCACATCAGTATGATATATTAGCACAGCCTAATTCACACCCTGCCATAATTTTTGACGTTATAGTGCATTCACAAGTGTATTTAATTACGGCGTTTACTCTTGATATTAAGTGTGTCGTAGCCGACACCCGTGAAGTAAATCGAACAGGTGAAGTCGTGACGTCATCACAAACTACCTCGTGTATCCCAAATTCACTTGTTCGATTTACTTCACGGGTGTCGGCTACGACACACTTAATATCAAGAGTAAACACCGTAATTAAATACACTTGTGAATGCACTATAACGTCAAAAATTATGGCAGGGTGTGAATTAGGCTGTGCTAATATACCATGCTGATGTGAATGATTATTTCGGAAATATGAGCGAAAAACGATGGGTCAAAGCCGCTGAAATACTTAGTACACCTCCCCTAGATACTCTCATACTAATGTAACTCATTTACAACATAGTATACATACATCACGAACATCTGGTTACAATAAACACACGCGTACAAGAACAAACAACATACACAAGAATAGACAACAAAGGACAATACTCGTAATTTGAATTCGAAGAAATGGTCAACATAAAACCAACAGTCTTAAATACAACATAAGCGAGTAATTTGCTTCATTTCACGCGCAGACAGTTGTCTCTCCTCGTAATCTTGTGGTTCGGTGACATTGTCCTCCGGGTCCGACAACAGGTCGGGACGATCTAATGAGCAGCTCGTCAATCTACTAACAATTCATCGGTTGTCGTCCTTTCGGTGTGACGCTGGGGCGAAGGTCCCGCACGTACCTCTGGACACCACCTCATCAACTTGTCCGGACACTACCCACTTTGAGTTCTTAGGCTTAACCCACACTGCGTCGCCAATTCTACACTGGTTGCGTACAGGTTCGCCATAAATTCTGTTGGCTGGTCCACACCATGTATCGATACACCATGCTGGCAGGTGTTGACTGCACCAGGTCCTCCCTCGGTAGCATGTTGTGTAGGTACAGAGCTTCAGCGGTAGAACACTCTTTTCTGACCACTATCATCTTAACAGTTCGATGGTAGCGTTCCGCAATTCCATTACCAGATGCGACATACGCACACCTGAACCGGTGGATGATCCTCCATTGCTCTGCAAAGCTTCTAAAGTACCTACTACGAAATGCAATGTTATTGTCGAATAGTAGTTCGCATGGGACGCCCCTTTCAAAAAACAGCTATTCTATTTGCTGAACCACGCTGGCCGCGTTTTGTAATCTAAGCTGGTGCCTCACGGTAAACCTCGGAGGTCCATGGTCAATCAGCATCAGGTACGGAAGGGATGCGTAGGTCTCCTTGACATCCAATTCACCTGTTCGACAATTTTTAAGTGCGTGATCGATGGAACGACACAACTGGCAGTTAGGCACTACTTGCTGAACTTGTCTAGTGATAGCTCGGTCAACGCGATTGGAAAAGTACAGTGTGGTTCTCACACCCAAATAACCAGAATCGTGATGCACTTTTGCGATCCACCGGTGCTGATTCACCGCACATGCCACAACACGTGATGTATCACTATTCACCAATACCTCCGAATCGCTCTCTACATCATGATATGTTAGCCAGTTTTTGGGAACTTTGGTTAGCATATCAGCCCTATTTCCGTTGAGGACATTTTGTATACAGTTATATCTAAGTCATATTCATGGGAGATCATCTTGAAGGTATTTAGTCACCTACGAATAAGCATCTCTCCGGTAGCTTTTGTTCGTAATCTGGTCCTTCCGGTCAGGGAATCGGACAACCAACGGTAGACAGTGAAGGAATCTGTTGTGAGGCGCAGACGCGTCAGACGCCAAACGAGAACCATGATCAATCGTTTCAATGCAGCATCTAATTCTATCATGTTTGTATGAAGAAACTCGCCTTATCGCAAATAACAAGCGTTTCCCACAATTTCAACATCCATTTCAATCGCGACACCCAATGCAACAGAACTGGCGTCATACTACCCAAGATCTAAGAATATAAGGTCTAACCACTTCCGACCGAATTTCGAGGGAGTTGGCGCAGCGGGCCCGTGAACGTCACCTGGCTGTTCAAAGTGGGGTTGGCGGGTCCTATAGCTGTCAGTTGAAGCTGGTGCGTCGTTTGGAAAAGACGTTGCTTTCGCTCGCACCGCTCCACGCAATTAGTTATATTCTGACAAATATTATATAAAATATATATAAATATATATAAAATATTATAGTTCCTGTCTATATATATGAATATATAATATATATGATATATAATATATATATATATATATATATATATATATATATATATATATATATATATATATATAATATAAAATATAGTTCCTGTCTTCCTTGGCGTTTCACAGTTTTCTTCAGTGTTTCACAAAGAGAAAATGGACCCAGCCTAATGACGTCAGAAGCTGCGCAGAAGAATTCAAACGGTCTGACCTGTATATTTAGACCTTGATACTACCTCACCCACCGCTGTGTCATCAGTCATTGATCTTCATCATTGAGCCTTCATCCCCAACTTCATTATCCCAGGTCTTAGTGGGGCAGTAGCCTTTCTTTTGAAAAACAATGTTGCAACTCGCAACCAACCGCATACTACTAAGATGGTCAGTAGTTACCCACGCCACGAAAACAAGGACTTCTTTGTCAACGATCCGGGCGCCTCTTGAATCTTGTTATCCCTGCGCCATTTTAAACCCTGTCAGTCTATCTGCACTTGTAGCCTCGATACACGAGTTACATCTCCGACACGTTGAACCACGTCAGCTGTCACGATGTCCTCGCCCACGAAAACATCGTCCACATGCGCTGACGCGGCTCGCGTTATATCATCGTTTTGGTTCAGAACCTTAATGCCGATTGCTTTCATTACCGTGAGGGCAACACTAAGGCTAAACCTCAATCTGGTTAGGCAGAACCATTTATTTTTAAAGATGACAGTCTGGTAGGGCCACAGAGAAGAATATACACCTATTTACAGATAGCCCTTCCGCAGGTCGACTAACGCTCCTTCGCGTTCCATTCGTCCCCATTCTTGTAGTTTATCAGCGCACACGTCTGAATCTGCAGTACGATTCTCCAGATGAGAATTTTATTTTCTGTGATCCAGTACTAGCCTTATTTCCCTCCTTATGCTTACGAACAACTGCCATTAAGGGAATTAGTCCTTTCTGAACGCATTTTCATCATACAAGCAAACCACTTTTTTTTCGATCTCCGAGTCGAATTCGCACCGTATCTCCCGGCCAAGATCTAAGAATATAAGGTCTAACCACTTCCGACCGAATTTCGAGGGAGTTGGCGCAGCGGGCCCGTGAACGTCACCTGGCTGTTCAAAGTGGGGTTAGCGGGTCCTATAGCTGTCAGTTGAAGCTGGTCCGTCGTTCGAAAATGACGTCGCCTTCGCTCGCATCGCTCCACGCAATTAGTTATATTCTGACAAATATTATATAAAATATATATATAAATATATATAAAATATTATAGTTCCTGTCTATATATATGAATATATAATATATATGATATATAATATATATATATATATAAAATATTATAGTTCCTGTCTTCCTTGGCGTTTCACAGTTTTCTTCAGTGTATCACAAAGAGAAAATGGACTCAGCCAAATGACGTCAGAAGCTGCGCAGAAGAATGTAAACGGTCTGACCTGTATATTTAGACCTTGCTCCCGGCCAGGCGTTTTATTTTCGGTCCGCACCCACTCCACTGTCCATGCCTTGGACACGCTGTCAAAATACACCTTGAAATTCTCTTGTAACACCTCGATGTTTTCCACATCGTCAATTGCTGTACTACACACGCTCTTTTGGCTACTGAGTTCCACTTCGTTGGAAGAACGAACCGTAACTCTTCCTGCAGCCGTAATGATTCATCAAAATGACGTCAAAATCCAGCAACCTATTGGCACGTCCTGTACTTCCACGCGTATTTGTCCCACACCTTCACATATTTGTCGCTGTCCGCTAACAGTCACCACATCTACAGCTTTTTAGCTCTAATGCGCACAACACAAAACATGAGCAATACTTGTTGAACAACCGGTGTCTACTAGGACAATTTTTTTGAACAGCGTTTCCCGGACACGATGCAGCGACATGCCCCGTTTCTCCACAGCTGTAACGGTTGACGCGGCCACTGCGATATCTTCTTTGCCGCATCCTTTCCAGGCAATCTCAGGCCAAGTGATTCAGTAGGCCGCAGTTGTAGCAGGTATTCTTATGTCGCGGTTAAGGAAAAGGTAACTGTATGGCCATCAATGAGTGACATGAAATGTTAAACGGCTAGACAAGCAGCCAATAGTTCTTGGTCGTAGGTAGGGTAGGTACGTTGTGTGTCCGAGAGTTTATTTGAGTAGAAATCCCAGTGGCGTTGGCTCGCCGTGTGTGACCTGATAGAGGACGGCACGAACTCCTAGATTTGAACTGTCAGTCACGAGATATAGTCTTGGTGTGAGTGAGGGGCAGGCTATAGTAGGGCAGTCCAGTAAAGCCTGCTTCAAATTGTTGAATTAGTCCTTTGCTGCGTCTGTCCAAATGAGACACTTGGAAGATTTATACTTTCCGAGAAGTTCAGTAACGGGATAAGCTACAGTAACAAAGTTAGGGATCATTGATCTACGGAACTTTATCATGCCCATAAAACGGCGCTAAGTCGGTGTAGTCTGCTGCAAAGGGAAGTTCAAAATAGCTGTAACATGCTAACTAAGCGGCTGAATCCCTTTTGAGCTAATCTCATAACCAAGAAAAGTAAGTTCTGACTTGAAGAATTCACATTCACCGAGGGAAAGTTTCATATTATTGTTAACCAAAATATAAAAGGATAGTTTGAACATCAGTGATATGGTCATCAAGGGTCTCGCTTGCAACCAAGATGTCGTCTAGGTAAGTAAAGTGTTGTTTACATTATTAACAAGAATTGCATCTATGAAGCGCTGAAAGTTAGAACCTGCATTCTTAAGACCATATGGCATATATAGAAATTCAAATAGCCCAAATGGTGTGCGTACCACAGTTTTAGGTATATCCTGTTAAGAGACAGGACTCTGCAGATATGCACGTTGTAAGTCTGAAAATATATATTTTATCCAGTGACATGGTGAGAGAGGGCAAGTGCGGTATTGTCATTTACAGTTCCGTTATTTAGACCTCGGTAATCTCCGCAAGGTCACCAGGAATGTGATTCTGTTTTTGGAACCAAATGAAGTGGGATGCCCGAGGTGAACTGGAACGACGAACAATTCCAGGAGCAAAAATTGAAACTCGTCCTTAGCAAAATTGAGCTTCTCACCCGTCAATGGTCTTGCCATAGATTATTTTGGGGCGGAGTCGCCCATATCTATAAGGTGATGTATCGCACTGGCTATTCATACCTTCACGGTGCGCAGCTCCTTGTTTTCCAATTTATCCGTACCGTTGTAAACAGCCAATGGGAGAGCTTCTTTCCTGCAGTGTCTTGTTCGGAATGAACTGATCACCCGCCGCGCCATTATTAGTCTCGGCATTGTCAGGTGTAGACTCCGCTGTGCTCCTTCAGATTTGTGATGACATGGTTGCCTATATATTCATATTTTTTACATACAATTGGCGATATTTTAGTTGACATTTGACATGTTATAACGATTAGGCCAGTAGACATGTATTTCTTATTTCACATAAATTTGCTTGCAATTTGTTGTAGATCATTATATGAAACAGACACTCGTATCTAGTGCACGGTCGAGATGAGTGCATCTCTGTGCACAAGACAGACGTGCACATGCATGCACGACGCATGACATATGATCATCTGATTAGCATATTATACGTTTCTTGTAGCATGGACGTTTTGTAATACACAGGTTAGGTACCGTCGCGGTGGAAATAGCCCCGCAAATTTACTCATGCTCACCGTGACGGCATAGGCTACTGTTGCGGTACGAATATCCCCGCTAGTTTTACTCAAGATCTAAGAATATAAGGTCTAACCACTTCCGACCGAATTTCGAGGGAGTTGGCGCAGCGGGCCCGTGAACGTCACCTGGCTGTTCAAAGTGGGGTTCGCGGGCCCTACAGCTGTCAGTTGAAGCTGGCGCGTCGTCCGGGAATGTCGTTACCTTCGCTCGCACCGCTCCACGCAATTAGTTATATTCTGACAAATATTATATAAAATATATATATAATATATAAAATATTATAGTTCCTGTCCATATATATGAATATATAATATATAATATATATATATATATATATATATATAATATATATATATAATATTATAGTTCCTGTCTTCCTTGGCGTTTCACATTTTTCTTCAGTGTTTCACAAAGAGAAAACGGACCCAGCCTAATGACGTCAGAAGCTGCGCACAATAATTCAAACGGTCTGACCTGTATATTTAGACCTTGGTTTTAATATGCGAACCGTGACGGTACCTTCGATCATGCTTCATCGAACTGTTCGCACATAAGAACACAACACGAGAATAAAAGAGACTGCAAGAGACCATAAGACCTACAATAGGCAGCTCCATATCCATCATCACCTGTCATCCCCATCCAAAAAGTAGTCTAACCGTTTCTTAAAACAACTGATAGTTTCAGCGCTTACCACATGTTTAAGTCCATTCCATTCGTTGACCACTCTATTGGTAAACCAATTCTTACCTATTTCCCTCTTAAATCTAAAATTGTCCAATTTAGATCCATTACTGTGAGCCCTGCCCTGTTGTCTTAATATGATGACTTTGTCTGCATTACTCTTGTAAACCCTTGATCCACTTGAACGCTCTATTAGATCACCCCACACTCTGCTTCTTTCCAGAGAGTGTAAGTTAAGGTGCCTAAGCCTCTCTTCGTAAGGCAAATTTCTGAGTCCATGTATCATTTTGGTCATTCTTCTCTGTACTGATTTGATGTCCATTCTGTAGGACGGAGACCAAAACTGTACCGCATAGTCAAAGATGGGTCTAGCTATCGCTAGATAGAGTTTGATAATTGCCTCTGCACTTTGTTCGTTACCGTCCTAGCAATGAAACCTAATGATCTGTTAGCTCTATTCCTGGCGCTAATACACTGTTTCCTGGTTTAAAGGTCCGGACTCACTAGAACTCCCAAGTCTCGCACTCAGTTTTCTCCAAAAGCGTGTTATCTAAGCTGTATCTATTTTCGGGGTTGTGTAGCCCTACGTTTAATACGCTACACTTAAAGATGTTGAAGTTAATTTGCCATTTCACCGACCATGTTAACAATTTGTTAAGTTCATCCTGCAGAATTTCTGCGTCGTCTCCTGGCCTAAGCAGGCGTCCTATTTTAGTGTCGTCCGCAAACTTACTAACATCACTATTTATCCCATCGTCTAAGTCGTTTATGTACATAATGATCAACAAGGGACCCAAAACCGAGCCCTGGGGGACCCCACTAGTAACAATACCCCACCTGGATTTTACTCCATTTATGGTGACCCTATTTTAGTGTCGTCCGCAAACTTACTAACATCACTATTTATCCCATCGTCTAAGTCGTTTATGTACATAATGATCAACAAGGGACCCAAAACCGAGCCCTGGGGGACCCCGCTAGTAACATTGCCCCACCTAGATTTTATTCCATTTATGGTGACCCGCTGTTTTCTGTTATTGATCAGAGGTCTAATCCATTCTAACACTTTTCCTCCTATGCCATGGGCTTTGATTTTTAGTAGTCTCTGGTGTGGCACCTTGTCGAACGCTTTCCTAAAGTCAAGGTAAATAACATCGTAATTATCATTGTTATCTGACGCCTTATATACTTTAGTGTAAAAGAATAGAAGATTAGTCACACATTACTTACCCTTGGAGAAACCATGCTGTGTGTCACGAATTAAATTATGTCTCGATGTGTTCTCTGATTCTATTTACTATTATTGATTCAACCATTTTACCTATAACTGATGTCAAACTGATTGGCCTATAGTTGCATATAGATTTATATCCCTTCTTAAAAACAGGAGCAACGTTTGCCTGCCCCCAAGCTGTAGCCACAAAACCAGTGTCTACCGATTTATTAAATATTTCTGTTAACTGGTTGCAGATTTCAAACTTACACTCATTTAGCACTCTCGGAAAAAAAATTCGGCAGAGAAAGTACGAAGTACAAAATTAATAAATACATAAATGCTCCAAAGCTACAAATGACCCAATCAAAAGAAGGACTATGCAGATTAAAGTATAAGAGACGAAATAGAGAAGCAGAACTAAAGATTATCAACAAAAGGCGGAGATTAGAGGTAAGAAAAATAAATTGAATATAGGAAACTATTAGAAAAGGTAAAAATATTAAAGAGGACGAACACAGACTAACTTTACCTAGTTGTATTTACCTAGTTGTATTTTGCGGGAAGGGGAGCTATGCTCGTGTTGTCCCGCCTTTGTATCTTGCAGTGTCTAGTTTGTTTTTAAACTCATGAATGGTTTTTGCGCATACTATTTCATTGTCCAGTTTGTTCCAAGTGTCCAAAACTCTATGAGGAAAACTGTTTTTCTTCAGTTCTCTTCTATAGCTATGTTTTTTTATTTTCTTTCCATGTCCTCTTGTGTTTCTTTTGTCCCAGTTAAGTAAGTTCTCACTATCGAGTACCTCTGTGCCTTTCATGATTCTGTAGATGGTCAATAGGTCACCTCTCTCTCTTCTTTGCTCCAGTGTCGGTAACTCCAGTTTAGCCAATCTCTCTTCGTATGATAGGTTTGCAAGTGCAGGTGCCATTTTTGTAGCTGCTCTTTGGATTCTTTCTATTTTCTTTATATTCTTTTTGGTACTGGGGGACCACAATGTCGCTGCATACTCTAATCTAGGCCTTATCAATGTAACCAATATTTTTTTCATCATGTCTTCGTCCAAGTATGTAAACGCCACTTTTATTGATCTTAGCAAATTGTAAGTCTCCCCGACAATTTTGTTAATCTGTATATCATAGGACAGGTCGTTCGTGATAATTACTCCCAAATCTTTTTCGGATCCTACTTTCTTTACTTCTTTGGTTCCAATTGTATATTTTCCTGATATTCTGTTTTTGCTTTTTCCAAACTCCATTATGCTACACTTCTTAGTATTAAAGTCCACTTCCCATTTCTGACTCCAGTTCCATACCCTATTTAGGTCTTCTTGCAGTGCTTCACAGTCCTCATCAGTTTCTATTTTCCTTAGCAGTTTGGCGTCATCGGCAAAGAAGCTCATGTAGCAGTTCACGTCCTCATCCATGTCATTCATATAGATAGCAAACATTATTGGTGCCAGCACAGATCCTTGCGGTACTCCACTGATCACCTCTTTCCAGTCTGAATATTTTTCTCTGAGCACTACTCTCATCTTTCTACCAGTCAGAAAGTCCTCTATCCATTTTAGTAGGTTTCCCTGTATTCCTCCTATGTGTTCCAGTTTTTTTAGTAGTTTTCTGTGTGGTACTTTGTCAAAGGCTTTTTGCAAGTCTAGGAATGCACAATCAGCCCATCCATTTCTTTCTTGCACTATGTCTATTAGTCTTGAGTAAAAGCATATTAAGTTTGTGGAGCATGATCTTCCTTGTCTGAATCCGAATTGTCTTGGGTTTAATATGTCATTGTCTTCCAGATGTTTTACCCATCTATTCTTGATTATTTTCTCACAAATTTTGGCAATGGTGCTTGTTAGTGATACTGGCCTATAGTTGGTGGGTTCTTCTTTGTTTCCTCCTTTGTGTATTGGTACAATGTTAGCGTTTTTCCAGTCCTCGGGTATCTTTCCTTCTTTGAGTGAGCTGTTTATTAAGATGTGTATTTTGTCTGTTAGTTCTTCTTTGCACTCCTTTAGAATCCAATTTGCAATACCGTCCGGGCCATGTGATTTTCTGACATCCAGCCTTGATAAATGTTCTGATATTTCCTTTAGTGATGCTGTAAACTCATTCATGAGGGGAGATTTCTTGTTTTCGTCTATGTCACAATTCGGTATTTTCTCTCTGGTGAAAACAGATTTAAAGTGATTGTTCATGACTTCGGCCATCTCTAAATCTTCTGTGTATTCTATGTTTCCTTGGCATAGTTTCACCAATTCCTGTTTGTTTTTAAGTTTACCATTCACATACCGATAGAATAGTTTGGGTTGCTCTTTGCATTTGTCTATAATATCCTTCTCATGGTTCCTTTTCTCCTCTCTTCTCACATTAACATACTCATTTCTATAGTTAACATAAATTTGCCATTTGCTTTGTTTTTTGTCTTTTCTCCACTTTTTCCAAGCTTTGTCCCTTCTGTCTTTTGCCTCACTGCATCTTTTGTTGAACCAACATTTAATGTACTCTCTCTCTCGCTTTTGTCTTGGTACATGCCTGTTTACCCCTTCATTGTAGTTTTCCATCAATATATTCCATTTCTCTTCCACTGCTGTTTCTTCCCTGTAAAATATTTCCCAGTTTGCATTCCGGAAGAATGTCTTTAGTTTTGTAAAGTCTGTTTTGTTGTACCTCAGTCTTCCTTTCCTATGCTTTTCGTTCCTCTCTATGTCTATTTCTTCCTTTAGTATAGTTTCGATGAGTACATGGTCACTCTTTCCAATTGGTGTCTCATACTGGACTTTATGCACTATTTCAGGCTCTGTTGTAAATATTAGATCTAGTTTCGATGGCTCTTCATTATTTCTGTACCTTGTGTTTTCATGGACCCATTGGGTCATTGTGTACTCCATGGTCATATCTAGCAGTACATTGCCCCACGAGTCATCTCCTCCTTGCACTGTCATGCTGTCCCAACAGATTTCTTTGCAATTGAAGTCCCCCATAACTACCAGATTACCCTTACCCATTAGTATCTCATTGAGTGATTTTCTTGTGTCATCTAGCATTTTTTTATGTTCAATTTCTTTCCAAGCGCTTGTTTTTGGAGGCACATAAGTCACCACAAACTTTCTACTCTTCATATTCTTGCCTTCGACTTTTATCATGATCAATTCAGCATTACCTTTGCCCTCTGCAATCTTTGTCACCTTTAGGTCTTTCTTGGCCAAGAACATGATTCCCCCTCCCTGTTTCTTGTCCCTGTTTTTTATCCAGTAGTTGTATAAACCTTGTCCGATAACAGTGGATGGTATTTCACCTCTTAGTTTAGTCTCTACAATTCCCATTATGTCTGGTTTTGCTTCTAACAGATAATCATTGAGTTCGTTCAGTCCCGAAATTAGTCCGTCAATGTTGGTATAGGCCACTTTTAATTTTCTTCCTTCTCCCTGGTTTCTTCTTCCCTTGTTTTGTTCGTTTTGAAGCGCCATTGTCTTAATCTCAAGTCTATTACTCTCCACTGGAATTCTTTGCATTCTGTCTCCGATCTTTTCAAGTTTTTTTCCTTTGCTTCTTCTCTTAGCGCCCTTTCTTTTTCTAATTCCTCAGTACTCATTTCTCTTTTTATCCATATCTTATTGTATTTTTCACTCTTTGCCAAGTTACCTACTTTTTCAAATATGTCTTCTACTACCACTTGTGACCTTAGTTTTATCTTTAGAGGTCGATTCCTATCCTTAGTATAGCGACCAATTCTGTAAGTCTCTTCTAAGTCTGTGCCTGAATCACTATCTCCCCCCTGAATTTCATTAAGGATTTCTACTGCTGTCTCTTTTTCTTCTTTTTCTCTCATGTACCTCGCCAATCCTTGTTTTTCTTTAAGCCCATAAACCACAATACATTTCTTCCTATCTACTGTGTCCCTGACCCAGTTTGCTTTTTCGTTAATCACTTGAATGATTGTGTCTTTTGCATTATCTTGCATTTGCTGCTTGACTATTTCTTTGAAAGCAATTTCTTTATTTTCAATATTTTCTTTCCACTTCTTAATTTCCTGGATACTGTCCCCACCTAAGTTTTCTTCGATCTTTTGTGTCAATTCTTGGAATTTGTTGTTCACTTCTTGCTTTAGATTTTCGCTATTATTATCATTAGTTTTCTTCTTTTCATTTTCATTCTTCAGTTCATTTATGTCTCTTTTCATTTCTTTAATTTCGTTTGTAAGATCCAAGTTAGCTTTTTTCAGGTCAGAAATTTCGTGGTTAGTCTTAGATAAACAATCAATTAAACCAATGACCTCTTTTCTTAAGTCCATGATTTCATTTTCCCACCGAGTCCTATTTTTGCTCATCTCTCTCTCTATCTCTAATAATCTACTTAAGTTCTTTCTTTCGTACTTACCAAACCCTAAGAAGTCATTGTCGTAACACGTGGCGCTTTGTTCATTGTTTACATCGCGGTTCGGTGGATTGCCTCCAGATGGCTCTGATTCGCAACTGGCTTTCGAGCCGTTTTCATTCATTTTTGCTAATTTCGAGTTAACACAATTAACTAGCACTGCATAGATACCATTTCGGGCACTCACATTCACTCCCCACCCCTACAGTACAAACCAGGTTTTCCTTTTTCGTTGTAAATCCTCTCCTTCTTGGTCGCGCGACGACGAGCGACGACGAGCGGTGTTGCTTCGATGAGCGTGTGTGGCAGTAAATGATGTTTTTAAAAAATAGAGATTAAGAAATCATCAAATGGAGAGACAGAACGATAGAAATAGTTTAGGAATTTTACCAAGAGTTCTACTCGCCAAGACCGTTGTTGAGTCAGTAAATTAATCTGTAGACATTAGTAGCGTACAAGTTACAAATAAAGAAGTAGCGGTAAATCTAAAAAATACGAAACGAAGAAAAGCACCTGGGGAAGATGGTATACTGATAGATCTTCTAAAAGACGCAGGGAAAGAAGTTAATTTAGATTAGCTCAGTCGTACATCCAGTGTTTACGTCACGAATGTTTCTGAATAATGGTGAAATGCTATACCGATTTTACTTCATAAAAAGGAGACCATAAAGGCTTTAGTAATTACAGACCGATTAGCATGTTATCAGATGTATATAAAGTATGTTCCAAGATCCTTACAAATAGACTAAGTAAAGTTTTAGATGAGAACCAAGAGAACAGGTAGGCTTTAGAAGCAGATATTTTGCTCTAGACCAGGGGTTCTCAACCTTTTTCCCGTTTTCTACTAACCCCAGAATTATCAGACCATCGTCCCGTACTCCCACCAACATGACAAAGAATGTAGAATGGTAATTTATCGAGGCTAATTAAATATACAACGGTACCGCAGTGGATGTAAAATGGTTCAAATTGTAATGACTGTTTATCAGTTAAGCATTAACATCAAATCAATGTACAGTGATACTACACACGCAGATTTAAGTTTTTAAGCAATCTTTCGCTAATCATTTACGTACCTCTGTAAACTGTCCCGTGAACACCCCAGGGGTTCGCAAACCCCAGGCTGAGAAACCTTGCTCTAGACCATTTACAAACGATGAATCAACTAATCAAGAACACGACGGATTTCAATATACATCTTTGTTTAGCTTTTGTAGATTGCGAGATTTTTGACTCGGTAGAACAATAACAATACTAAACTTTCTACGCAAGCAGGGTGCAAACGAACATGCAAGGGTTCTAGAAAAAATATTATGCAAAAGGTATCGCTGTAATTTATAAAGATACAGAAAAGATCAAGATCAAGAAAAGAATATGGCAAGGCAATACTGTTTCACTAAACTATTTACAGCTTGCTTGGATGAGATTTTCAGAGGGTTGAATTGGGTGGAATAAGGTTTTGAGATTAATGGTAAATATTTCAGTCACTTAAGATTGGCGGGTGACATTATTCTTATTTCAGGAAAAACATAAGACTTGCAAGATATACTGAATGATCTGAACAAGGAGTCTCAAAGTAGATTTAAAGATGAATAAGAGTAAAACCATAGTAATGTTCAACATGAAAGCTCAAATTAAAAGAGATTTTAGTCGATGAGGAGTGTAATTATTTAAGCCAGATGGTGAAAATAACTAAAGATCATGATGGTGAAATGAAAAAGCGTATTGCAATTGGCTGGGAAATGTTTGATAAGTACAAGATCATGAGAGGCTTTACCTTTATATATGAAACATGAAGTCTACAATCAATGTACAATCCCGGTCTTCAATTACCAGTTGGAGTTGGGGTGGAAGTGGAGGGGATGGAGTCACAGGCGGAAGAAGTGCAGGTGATTGAGGTGGATGAGCCAAATCAAATCTGGGCATTCCAGTTGGATCGTCGTCTCCTAAAGTTCCAACCATATTGCCTTGGTGCTTACGGGCAGTGTGCTGCCGAATGTAAGCAATATTAAAGCAGATAAGTCTTGGACATTAAATACCATAAAGAAAATGAAGATCTATACTTTCAGCATGAGAACCCTCTCAGAAGACCACAGGCGGAGAGTTTCATGGAAGAATTGGACATCAGATGCGACATGGCGGAGACGTTGGTGCAATCTTATTTGAATAATGTAAACCAAGATCTAAGAATATAAGGTCTAACCACTTCCGACCGAATTTCGAGGGAGTTGGCGCAGCGGGCCCGTGAACGTCACCTGGCTGTTCAAAGTGGGGTTAGCGGGTCCTATAGCTGTCAGTTGAAGTTGGTCCGTCGTTCGAAAATGACGTCGCCTTCGCTCGCACCGCTCCACTCAATTAGTTATATTCTGACAAATATTATATAAAATATATATAAAATATTATAGTTCCTGTCTATATATATGAATATATGATATATAATATATATATAATATAAAATATTATAGTTCCTGTCTTCCTTGGCGTTTCACAGTTTTCTTCAGTGTATCACAAAGAGAAAATGGACGCATCCAAAAGACGTCAGAAGCTGCGCAGAACTGCTCCAGCGGTTAGACCTGTTTACTTAGACCTTGATGTAAACAAGAAAGTGTACGAGCGGGAAATACCGGGAAGAGAGGACTGGTGAGATGCCATTTGCGGTAAGGCCACCGAATTGCACTTCCTTCAACCCTACGGAGGGCAGCATCCTCTTTTCATATATAGCATATCATCTACTAAAGAAATTGTATTGTGACCATTGTCGAGTCTTCAGGTCCACCACGATACAACTAAAATCCTGGAAGTTAGCAGGTGTGCTAACGATCCAGAAAGGGAACATCATATTGCTCCCTCTCTAACGACTTGCCCAGTCTGCTCTTAAACACAGTGTATTTGCTTGAATAACAGTCTCCGTTAAGGCATTCCTGTCATCCACTACTCTGCTGCTAAAGACATCGTGTCTCACCTCTAAACGACCTCTTGGTTTAGATTAGCTTCATGCTATGCTCCCTACCTCCACCCCACCCCGGCCTGGTGACTGGAAGAACACAATCCGGCGGGCCCACTCTATCAATGTCCCTAAGGATCTTGAATACCTGAATTAAGTCACCTATTCTCCTCCAGTAGTGCAAAGAGGGCAGTTTCAGGATCCTATGTCGTTCCGTGTACCTGAGTCCCCCAGATCTTCCTCATATCAATTCATGTTCCATATCTAACGACTTAAGCTGTACGTACATATTTAAAAAGAAACTGACGAAGGCGATGGAAGCAAAGCTAAGGAGTGTGCAGAGAGATCAGTGATAGGAATGGCGCTGAAAGAAAGAGAACAAGTTTGGTGAGAGAGCAGGCTAGGGTGGACTATATTATGGAGGTGGTAAATGAGAGGAAGTGGAATTGGGCGATGAAGGAAGTTGATCAGAGAACTTGCATTAAACTCGTCTCGCATTGATGCTATCACAAGAAAGTTTCACATACAGAGGACAAACATCATAATGACGCCCTTAAAAAACGTGTATAAGCAAAACTGCCTAAGTATATATGAATTCAGCCGTTATGTGATGTAAA
Source organism: Oratosquilla oratoria (assembly GCF_046742065.1). Lineage (NCBI taxonomy): Eukaryota > Metazoa > Arthropoda > Malacostraca > Stomatopoda > Squillidae > Oratosquilla > Oratosquilla oratoria. The sequence goes on from NC_134777.1 coordinate 7,870,353, forward strand.
TTCTTAATTCTATTGATAGTGTGTTTTGTTTTTGTTTTTTACTTTGAGCTCATCGGTCCAAGGGATAGAATACTGCCGTTTACAAGAATTTCTAACTTACTCTGCTCGTTATGCATAAGATTGTTGGCTGTTGGTGTGTAATGTTGAAGTGTTTTTTTAGGTGTGATTCGGTTATATTTTCAAGAAAGGGGGTGAATCTATCCCTAATCCTTCCATCAATCAGTTTGTCAGTCCTTACTCCATTGGCGCAACCATTTGCATCGATAGTAAACCGTTGTGGATATTGCCACCACAGGACCTAAAATAAACAAATAAGCATGTAATGAAAACCATCTTCCCAAGCAAGGAAGTAAACAAATGGGATAAATTGCCACCAGAAGTGGCGTGCTCTGTCAGCCTCTTAAAGTTACTAAGAGTAACCGCATATCTTAGGAATTATTTCAGTTCAAAATTATGAAAACGTTTTCATGCGTACGGGCGCACGCGTCGGTGGCACAGTCGGATTGTCAAATTACCATGATCATATTTCGTCGCTGATTATCAATTAGCCTTTATCCTTGAGGGCAAAGCAAATGTGACGAGGTTAAGCGGAAGCATAGATATGTTCAAAGAGATATTTAAGAACGATTGCACAAAGAAGGGATGTGAACAGTGAGAACGCACAATTAAGTTCTAAATTCCCGAACAGTTTTTAGAGGATGCAAATTTCACATTTGCATTTACTCTAGAATTCAAAGTTTCCAATAATAATATAGAAATTCCATTCTATTCTCAACCCAAGTGCAAGTTACAACGATATATCGTGTCATTTTAAATCTGCAGACATGTGAAATTAGTATACCGTAGATTGGTATACGTAAGATTGATGTTTATAAGATTATATACCGCATGTCCATTTTTCGGAGTTCACTGTCACAGATAGGTAGAGATAATAGAAATAATCCACTGCAAAATTACCGAAAGAAATACAGAGGTCGGCTAACTTGGAACCGATTGACCAATTCCACTCCAGGCCAACTATGTTTACGGGCATGTGCTTAAAATACAACAAAATATAAATAATTTCAATACTCTGAAAATAAATTCATGCCGAAATACCCACAAAAACAAATACACGTACACACGCACAAAATATTAGCACGCATGCGCAAGAACGAACACAAAGCGACAAACGCACAAACACCGACAAATAGCTCTCTTACAACTACAATAGCAAGTGTCAACAGATGGAGCGTGCGAGATGTATCCGCACGTACTTATGCAAAGAATCACGGGCGAACGTACGTACATAAACACACACACACACACACACTCACACAGACCTCTCCAGAGGTTGTCCTGTGCGGCTTACAGGTGTCATCTGTTTTGGATGACACCTACTCTTTCCTTTAATCAGCTTGTCAGTTATATAATACTATTTGATTGACGATATCTTGATTCATTAAGACTGTGACTGAAGGATAATGGCCATGGAAAGTGTTTTTGACCTATTAAAAGTATGTAACAATAATGTTGTTATGTGAACAGGTTTATGTTTGAAGTATATAGATATACCCAATGCCTCCCCCATTAATATATGAGAAACAATCTTTCATTATTCTAAATCCAACCAATTTGTTTGAGCGAGTTGCGAATGCAGCAATTTGATTTTGTCATCCAAATCAACCCTGCATTTTCTTCGCTATGTCCGATTATATTTAGCATGACTTCACACCATTGGTTGGTTCTTTGTTATGTGATATTGTTTTGCCATATAAATGTTGAATATTATACATCAAAAATAATATATCTTGTAATTGGTGTATATTGTTACATTGTGGAAGTTATTCAAGCTACATTTATCCACAATATCCGATTAATTACTACTTTGGACAGAATCAGTGACGAGTTCGGACGAAGGAGCCATGTAGTAAACAAGTGGGACGCAGCCCCTGCCCACTAATTATTTATGGCCTCTTCGCATTGATTTCCTGAACCCTGGTATTGAGACGATCCTGTTTCCTAAGATAATTGGAGGAAACATACGAAACCATGGCGGAAACGTTGGTGCAATCTAATTTGGAGAAGATAAGCAAGTAAGTGTACGGGCGGTAGGTACCGGGAGAGGACTGGTGAGCTGTCATTTGCGGGAAGGCCACGGACTTGCACCTCCTCCAACCCTCCGGAGGCCAGCATCCTCTTCTTATCCCCCAGAACCTCCCCATACCCATTCATGTTTCATATTTAACGACTAAGTTGTCATAAATAACCATGAGATGTTTTGGTTCCTTGTCCTACCCGAGTTGAACTGCTTGTTTAAGTAATTTAATCTTGATCAAAATCCTTTGTGGCTATTAATTACTGAAAATATATGTAGATTAATATTTGCAGGGCTGTAAATGACAGTAGACTAAAGAAATGTTTGAAATATATCTGTTATTCTAGATCAAGAAATGGGTCATATAGGTCTGGGACATCCTTTGTTATAAAAGAAATGCAAAGGGAAGGCCAAACAATTATGAGGTCATAGTTATTTAATCATTAATTCATGTTAAACATTTTACATAGGTATTTGAGCAGTTTACTTAAGATGACATGATTGTATGTTACACCAGGCAATTGTTATAAGATCCTGGTGTTTATAATGGATAAACAAATTTGTAAGAAGTAGGTCATTAACATACATTGTGTACTTGTTCTTAATTTTGGAATGAAGGTACTTTGAAACTATGAATTAGTATATAAATGACTACTGTTTTGTCCCAAAGAGTGTGTTGGAACTTTTTATTCTTCTGTTAAGGAAAGCTTGAAAAAAAAGGGCAAAAGCAAAAATTGAAAGATAGTTTTCATTGGTAGTTGAAATTATTACTCACTGTATCACACAGAAAAATAGGTCAGTAAATAGAGTGGCATTGTATAAGTAAGGATTTACAGTCCTTATCTTAATGTGATTTATATAATTTTACTTATTGCTTGTCTTTGATTGATAAAAGTAAAATTTTCAATCAATTTTGGGTATTAGTCTATAGATATCAAGAGTTACTTTATTTCAGCCTCTCATACTGTATGTACAGCCCCCTTCAGTATAGAACTTTAGGGTAGACCAGATACCCATTGATACATTGTCTTCTGCCACACAGGCAAGACTCATTTCACCCATCATTGATTGTATGGAGAGTCTGAGAATAATTTTGTTTGTGATAAGCTTGATTGGGGAAAATGTATGTGTATAAATAGTTCCTATCATCACCCAATTTTGTGGCTGCCTCACAATTCAAACTCTGGTTTTTTGAATGTGAAGAAAGTTACTACCAAGCTACCCAGGGCTCCAAGATATAAAGAGTAAACATTTGTATAATCTCCCAAATACATTTTTTTTCATATATTTAAGTTAAAGTTAGGATTATCTGTACAATACTGAAACAGATACAAATGCATATTTTCAGATACAGCCTACTGATTGTGTGATTAATAAATGATTATAAAAGTTTTACTTATGGCAGACCAAGGGATAGCTGAACAAACTGCAGCCAAATGGGTTTCAGCCTGATTTGAATGTTATTTCTAAGTTGCATCAAACTGATTTATGACTTTGTTAGTTATTAGAATCATAATAGTTTTTGCTAATTCAAAGTGTGAGGTATGTGTATAGTGTTCCCAAATGGGGTGCAGTTAATGAATTTATATTCTTTTATTTCTTGATTTGAGAATATTTTAAGATAGAACTTCATATGATTGACAAATTATCATGTTAGTCTTTGGCAAGGGAGTTATATTGTTAATGATATAAATAAATATGAAATTGTACAATAGATTAGGATACCATGTATGAGATGTAGATGTGCAAGTGTTAACGATGCTAACATTCCAAATCTATCATGTTAATGATTTAGGAGGCCTCGGGAAAAATGTGATTGCTGACGCATGTCACAGGTATTGCAGTCTAATGAGTTATTGTGAACCAATTTCATTTAACCTTCATCCAAGTTGTTCTACAGTGAATTAAAATAGAAATATTGTTTAGCTCCAACCCAGATACTAATGACATATAGTCTTTAAAAAGAAAGAGAGAGAAAAAATATATTATGATGTGCTGAAACTCATTGTGTCCCATTGCCTAGAGATTCCTGGGCATAAGAAATGACAGCATAACATAACTAGTCTCCCCTCCACCCTAAAAAAAAAAAAAAGTGACATCACAGACTTATTACTCATGTATTAGGTGTGTAATCAGTATTTCTATATGTAATGTAAAGTTATCATTAATAGTATAAACCTAGATTATATATATCTAATCATTATTGTAAGTAATAACACAATGCATCAAAACCACTCATATTGGAAGCAAACATACAGAAATCAAAATCTTTCCAGTAGAACACCACATGAAAATGACAGACACAGTTCTATGCCAGAACACCTAAACACGTTTCACAATACAAGTACCACCAACAGAAAAAGAAAGAAAAAATTCCAGCATCATATTACTCAACATATATAACAACCTACCACCTGCAGTATTGTACCACAAGACCCACACAGACACACCCAGATAATTAAACAGGCCCTTCAAGAAAGACTGCCAAACATTGTACTCCAACAACAACCCCCAGACATAAACCTCACAGAGAAAACTCCCACACCTGACAAGAACTACGCTGGCATGCCTATGCTCAGTACACCATAAAGCATTAAGACAGTACCAACACAGATTAGACCTGTCCATAGATTCAAACTGCCCCAGAAGCAACCACCACACAGAGGACACAGAACACCTCATACTACAATGCCCCACACTAATGATCCCTAGACAACACAGTATCTCTTCCCTGAATGATTTAGGGTCCCTCCTGGAGGCTGTTTGCTGGTTTTCAGTAGACTGGTGCTGGTTTCCCGGACGTCATATTTCTTCTGCAAAAAAGACTAGGGACAATAGACTGATTGATCAATGATCATATTGTAAGAATATGTGTCCTAATGTAATTTTTTAAGTCCTTGTAAAAGTATGGGAATGACTTAAGTATCAACAATATGTAAGAGTTAGATTACAGAAGAGTACATCAATTTAAGATTATCTCTCCATAAAATCTGTTTTTGATACTCCAGTCTTAGAACTAATAAAGGAGCAGCCAAAGGCATATAAGTCTCAGAACTTTTTCAAGCCTCTAGAATTATACAAGAACCAGCAAAGTGAGATCAAGTTGACATTACCCACATTTCTGAAGAGAGTAACTGAAGGAAATCTACTTACATCAAGTTCTGAAGTCATCGAGAGGTGAATATAGGAAGAAAAACTCATCTTGATACACACAAGCAAACTGAGGAAGATTCTTTTAAATCCACAAGATCATGGATATAACTCATAAGCAAACATTGCTCCTGGATGATATGTACAGTATATAAAGGGACTGTAAAATATAAGCTCATGTAGTGCAAGAACCATTTATCTTTTATTTTTTTTCCTTTCCTGTCAAAAGATGACTGTAACTATTAATTCAATGACGTAAGTCTAGCATTGCTTTGTAATACCAAGTTTGAAAATTACCTCTGTTTTAGCACAGTGATTATCTGTTTTAGAATAGGGAATATGTTTTATGATAGGAAATATATATGTTATGTTATTAAAAACTTGTTTCACATAGTTAATTTTTTTTAGTAAAGAATTGGAAAATGTATCATAAATGTTTTAGTTGATAACCTTAATTTATTGATTCCCACACAGCTAAAATACAAGTTTTCAATCCATTGTCCCAAGTCTCTCTTGTAGGAGACTCATAGCTCCTAACTAACTGGTGGAGGCCACTTAACAGGCCTGTATATCACTCAAGGAAGAAAGACTGTGTTGTGTGGGGATAGTGGAGGGCAGTGTAGAATAAAGTGATCATTGTCCTCTGATTATTGCATTGAAAGCTGTTTGATTGTATGGTTATTGTTGTTATTATTTGGTGGATGGTGTCATGAATGCAAGTGTGCTAATGTGGCTTTCGCTTCTCTTGAGAAGGACTGATATTGTGGGTGGGGGGAGGATATCAATGGAGTATTGAGTTAGGTGATCTGTCTTGAAGAGCTTGTTTTGTGATCTGGTTGTGGATGTGTTTTGTGGAACAGATGGTAGGTTGTCTATGTTGTGTAGTATGCAGCTGGTGTATTATTTTCTTCAGCATTCTGCTGGTTGTGGTGAGATGGGTGAGTGGGTTGAGGGCTTAAGCCTATTATTTCCTTGTATTTACCTAGTTGTATTATATGGGAAGGGGAGCTATGCTTGTAGTGACCTGTCTTTGTATCTCTCAGGATCTAGTTTGTTCTTAAATGCTTGTATGGTTTTTGCACACACTATTGTTTTGTCAAATTTGTTCCAGACATCCACCACTCTATGGATTTTTTTTTTCTCCAGATCTCTTCTATAACTATCCTTTTTGAGTTTCTTTTCATGTCCTCTTGTTTTTCTTTTATACCACTTTAATAAGTCATCTCTGTCAAGGATTTCCATGGTTTCAGAATGCAGGTTTTCTTTTGAGGTGGTTTTAGTGATTTCCGTTATTATTTTCAGTTTTTTTTATTATTGTATGGTTTGTCAGGTGTTTGTTTTCTGATTGTTAGGAATGAAGCTGTGGAGGTGTAGTTAGGTGTGGTTGTTAGGCTCTGATTAGAGTTTCCTCCTGTTGTCCAATTCCTGTGTTTATGATTTATGTATGATTATTTTCTTGACAGTTTTGCTTTCAGGTCTGACGTGCTGGCTGAATGTTATACAATTGTCAAATAAGGCCCAGTATTTTAGAGTCTTATCCAATGGGAGTGTTTAATCATTAAGTTTCACTTTTGGATTAATTGATTGATTTGTCTTTATTGATATTATTTTTTTTATTCATGGTTCTTTGGGGTGAGCATTGTTACTGATAATTTCTGAGGTGAGGCTTCTATTCTGTTATCTCTGAGATGCTGTTTTAGGTTGTCCAAGTAAAACTGAGCATTCTTAGCTGCTGTTTTGTAGTTGCTATGCTGGGCCATCAGGTAATTTCCATTAGTGATACATTCTGGATCTGGTGTTGGTAGATAACATGCAAAGAGATTGGATAGTAGGTTAGAGTATTGCTCCTTGGGAACCTCCATTGCACAATCTTTTAATCCCCCCAAAATTGTCATTTTGGTTTACTTTGCACTGTCTGCCTATTAAGAAATTGGTTAGTCATTTCTTGTCATAATATTTGTGTACATGATCTTTTTTTGGCTGTATATGTCCAGGACCTTTGTCAATGCCGTGTACATAGTGGGGCCTGTTGAATCTCTCATGCATTTGTTGAGCAATGTTTGTAAGTAGTGTGCTGGTGGGGTTGCCCTCTTTGAATTCATGTTAGTTTGTGGAAGTGGGTAATTTGGTTACATTTCTTTCTGCTACTGATCTTCCCCATCAGCTTGCATATGTTAGATGATAGATTAAGTAGGATGCAAGATATCTGGGTGGTTTGTTTAGTTTTAATATTTCTGTTATGTGGGCCAATTTCAAAATAGTTGGAGATTTATTGTACAACCAAGAGTGGTTGAGATGTCATCCATGTCTAGTTTGATTTTACACATGAGGCATATAGAATAGAAAAGTGTAAATGCAACACCTCTTTGGTACAGAAATATGGTTCTTAGAGCATTTGATGTTTGAGGCAATATGGCTTATGCATGACACCAGTAATTTCCCCTTTGTATTCTAGATTTACCTAGTTGTATTATAAGGAAGGGAACTATGCTTGTAGTGATCCGTCTTTGTATCTTTCAGCATCAAGTTTGTTCTTAAATTCTTGTATAGTTTTTGCACACACTGTTGCGTCATCCAATTTGTTCCAGACATCATATCTTTTGTTATTTTTCTATTTTCTGGAGTGGTGTGTTTGAAACATGCTTTGGAGAAGTGTCTGTTGATGATATGACGTTGCTCTTTGGGTGATGGAATTTTTTCTTGGGTTCTTCCAGCTCCTTCATGGGTAAGGACGGAAAAAAAATCTTTAAAGTAAATTGAAGGAAATTACTCCACTTCTTAATGAAAATGATCTTCCAAACAAACATACTGTCCTGTTCAATTGATTCTCAGATGCATAACCCAGACTTTGGCCCTTTAATGTCATAAGGCACTGTTTCCATATCTGAGAATGCCTATGTCTCCCCATCTCTATTCTGGGAGATAATTAGTTATAACAATTATTGCTTCAAGTTTCACAAAGTGGAAAATTCACAACCCCACAGTGATTAGCAACAGTCCTTGGGCCTTTCCTCAGATCTCTGGGGAGAAGCTTGGGTTGTATTGGTCTGGGACTCTTTCCATGTCACGAGCAGAAATTGCTAGGGGGAGGGGAACAAGCAGCCATTGTCAGCTCTCCATGTGTGAAAAGTTGTAAGAAATGCAATTGAAGTTGATAGAAAGAGCTTGGGCCTAATCTACAGACTGTCACCCCCCTATAGCTATATCCTCTGATGGAGGTGAAGGGGTAGACTGGATGTTATTGTGTAGTATTATAGTAATTGCACAGTAGCATGCAGCCAATGCTTTAGGGACTGTTTTGGTATGCCCCTTTGGATTAGAGCCACACATCATTTGTCAGTGTTAGAGTAAGATCTCTACTCCCAGTAGAATGGTGCTACTTTCGTACTATGATGATCCCTCCAATATACTGTTTCCCTGAGATTATCCTTTACCATATCATTGAGGATAAAGTGAGAAATGAGGAGGTGAGGCAGAGAGTGGGAGTAAAAAGAGATCTGGCTGATAGGGTTGATAAAAGAAAACCAAGACGGTTTAGGTATATGGAAAAAATGCACAAACAAAAATTTGCAAAAAGTGGTGTGGAAGGCAGAGGCTGATGGAGTGAGAGGGGAAGACTGAGAATGAGGTGGATGAATGGATGGAGTGAAGGGAGATGGCAAGAGATAGGCCTAAGTGGAGTGTTTGTAAATGAATGATGAATTGACAACCTGAAGGGATTTCTTCTTGTCTACTACATGAATTTTTTAATAGTTCACTTTATTACCATGTAATGAAATGGTAGAGGTAAACTAGCTTCAGATGTTCCCTGCTGTAAGTTGTATTGTTTCTGACCCAAGCAATGGGCAGGGGACACAGATGACCCTTCATCCACAAAAGAGCTCAGATAAAAGGATTAGCAATTGGGTGTTGGATAGGTGTGGAGGGTGGGTGTATGCCTTGAGTAGGCCATCTAGATCAGTGAGGGCAGTAGTGAAGGACACAATGTCTGGATGGAGAGAAGCTATTAGTGGAGTTCCACAGAGGTCACTGTTAGCACCATTAATGTTCTTGGTATATGTTAAAGATATGATGGGTAACTTGACCAGTTATGCTAGCTTATTCACTGATAATGCAAATATAGAGGATTGTAGTCTGCAGGTCTTCTGCAAGAGAGATCAGGGACAATGGATTGATTGATTGTAGCCCTTTCAACAACCTCCTATCCCCCACCCACCCACTCAAATAACAGTTGTATTACACTTAGTTATAAGTAACACAGCACCAGTACTCCAGTCATTTCTCCACACTTTTCTACTAGAGACTGGACAATTTTTCCAAACTATGATTGCCCCACAGCACACAAACCTTCTAATGTGATACATTCATATTCCTATAACCTAAAAAAAATCATACTGTACTCATATGTACTCCACTTCCTATTAGGTAAATCAACATTATCAACCTGTAATATCTCTTGACAGCAGCCCAATATTATTTTCATATATAGAAGCATTTATACAGTAACCATCTACAGAAGAGATCTGAAGAAAAACAGTTTTCCACATAGAGTGTTAGACACTTGGAACAAACTGGACAAGGAAATAATGTGCGCAGAGACCATTCATGAGTTTAAGAGCAAACTAGACACTGCGAGATACAAAGGCGGGACACCACGAGCGTAGCTCCCCTTCCTGCAAAATACAACTAGGTAAAAACTATAAAGGCCTCGTGGGAAAACCCTGTTCCAATCATGGCGTTCCTCAGTGAGACGAGACTGAGGGAATGATGACAACAACAACAGCACCATGGCTTTTTGTCCCATTTGTTGCCAGAAGTAGATATATGTGCCCGGTGCATTTACTAAGTTGTAAATTGATGCAGGATACCACATGCTTCTTGTGTATATGAACCCAGATCATAAGGTCATTGAATGTTTTGTACCTTTCCCCATGTGGGATGTTAGGTGCATCAGTTTTATGTAGTAAATGTTTTATGGATTTCATTAACACCCTAATGGACCTGAGTAAAGCAGGTTGGAGACTAATCTCCTTTTGACTTCTGCTGTCCCTGTTTTCTGTCCTTTGGCATGATGTTCACAAGGGGCGAAGTACTGGTTATTGCAGTTGAAATACCAAGAATGCCTTTTGCCTTTCTTAAAGCTATGCCCCTATCTATAGTTCTTATAAGTGGGTCCAGCTTGTGTGGTTGAAAATGATCATTTACTAAATATTTTCCCTTTAAAGTCATGTCTAATTCTGGGTACCTAGTTGATGTTGTTTCATTTGAACATTTAATGTAATGTTTCTTCTACTAGATATTGTTATTTGCATGTCACATTGCTCTGAAACTAATTTTGCCCTATTTTCAGCTTTTTGCAAGATGTGCAATACAGAGCATTGATGATAAACAGTGCTAGCTACAATGTACGACTCATGAGAGAAAGAAAAACTAGGCTTCCATTCTTGGATTCACAAACTGGTTAGTGTGTATTCATCCCATCTTAGTTTTAATATTTACTTTTTTCTTTTTTTTCCCAAACACAGTGCAGTTTTATAAACACTGGCTGAACGGGGTCATAATTGATCCAGGCACCACTATGGTCAGCGTCGGAAATAATAATAATTTTTGCTTTTAATTTCACCAACTGAAAACTGACAGCTCCACAACAGGTAGCAGTAGTCTTTGGACTCTTTTGTAAATTTCATGAGGAAGAAACAGAAATGGACTGTTGCATGTTGTATTAGTGTGTTTGCCTAATTGCATGAGGGGACAGGGGGTGGGTTGCCGATTTAATGAAGCAGCTTTGCTGTGGATGTGCTGTGTCTTGCGACAGTGCTTCTGACCCAGGGCAGTGGACAAGATGCAGGGATGACCTGTCATCCAGGAAGTGCCAAGATAAGAGGGAGGGTAGAGGGTGGAGGGGAGTGGACTGTATTAGGGATGGAATGGGTGGGGATGGTTTTTATGCCTTTGTTTTTTGGCAACCTCCCTTGTAAGGGGGTAAAAGCCTTTGGTATATGTATGTATGTATGTATGTAAGAAAAGTGCTACACTTTGGTGGGACTAGGATGGAGGGGGTCTCATTTCTTTGTCTCCTCTGATCAAAATTAACATTGGTGAGCAATTTGGTGTTGCATTTACCAATTTTTAGTTTACAAGAAAAGAGCAATGCTCATTGGGTCCTGTCTTCTACTCTTCACTTGATCTTACCTAGCCTTAAATTCATTCCTTGATTTCCAATTATCATATTTAGATTTGTGCTTTGGCTTTGGTGTGGCGAGATCACTTGTATTGTTATAAGTGGTTATAAACTGGACAAATTTAGATTTAAAAAGGAAATAGGCAAGAATTGGGTTACTAATAGGGTGGTCGACGAATGGAATAAACTTAGTAACCATGTAGTAAGCGCTGAAACTATCAGTTGTTTTAAGAAACGATTAGACAACTTTATGAATGGGGATGACAGGTGGTGATGGATATGGAGCTGCCTTGTGTAGGCCTTATGGTCTCTTGCAGTCTCCTTTATTCTTATGTTCTTATGTTATAGTAAGATATTCTGTTGATATTATGAAGGGTGGGTGCAAGCCTTACCTGGCCACCTCCCTCAGAAGGGGGAAGAGGCCTTTTTGTAAATGGACATTTTATTATGGATAATGCTTGGCAATTCTTTGTAACTTTAAAACCACTATTGTGAAGAGATTAAGAATTTATAGACATTAGCAGTGTTGTAGCAGTGTTATTGTATTGGACAAGTGCTAGATAGAGGTTACAGAAAGCTGTTGGTGCTAAGTACAAATAAGTTATTTTGTATATTCAGGAGCTTATTACAGGGACCAATGGTGGGTACCTGGATGTGGTGGCCCTGCAAGATGGACAGCAAAGCAAAGCTATCCATTTTCAAGACCCATCAACCTTCACCTCCATCAGGAGATGCAGTCCTGAGGGGCTGACACTCAGTCCTCAGACTGAGCTTATGGGTCAATGAAACTCAAAAAGGATAACTACAGAAGAGACCTAAAAAAGAACAGCTTCCCACACAGAGTGATAGATATATGGAACAAATTGGATGAAAAAATAGTGTGTGCAAACACAATACAAGAATTTAAGAACAAACTTGATCTTGCGAGATACAAAAACAGGTCACCACGAGCATAGCTCCCCTTCCCGTATAATACAACTAGGTAAATACACCAAGCTTACAACCTGTTTCCGACCACTAGCAACCAGGTGGTCACTGGGCAGTTTCAGGTAGTCTTTGGAAGTTGCAGGTAGTCAGTAATAAGATAGATAAGTAGATAGATCAATAGATAGACAGATTAGACATATTACAACACACGCTAAATAGTCCCCCAGCATATAGATTTTCATCTTATCAACCACAATAACTTTTTTCATTTCAATTCTTTGCATAGGTTTTGTGTTACTGACTGATCACTTGATTGTAAGTCGAAGGTGTTTGGAAACAGGTCATGAGGGTGGTGTGAATGGGGCTTAAGATCTCGCTTTCAATTTCAACTGTATTTCGTAAACTTCTTCGTGCATGGAGAGCTTACAACCAGTGACAACTTCTTACCCCTTACCACTTTCAGCCAGTGACATAGGAACAGTTCCGTATTAATACAACATAGACAACAGTCCAAAGTTTCTTTCCAGGGAGATTTGTAGCTGGGTACGAGAACTGTTGCCAGCAACTGTAGGGTTGTGAGTTTTCTGCCTAATGAAACTCGAGGCAACAATTGATTGATTGATTAATTATCTTGATACATGTTGGTAATTTATTTATGTTTCCACAGGGGTGGCCCAGAATCAATGCTCTCTATATATGAGTGCCAAACATAGAATGCCTGGCATACAGGAAGGTCAATTGTATGTGTACCCATCCCATCCATGGTGTCGTCGCAAGCGATCTTATTTGTCCATGGCACATCAGGTAATACAAATACTTTTTATGGCAGTAGGCAATATTATTGGTCTCTTTTCTTCTCTTTTGTCAGGGGTACTAGAATACATCATTACTCAAAGTGTTCTTAAAAAAAATGGAAAGAAAATAAATTAATAAATAGAAATATAAAGTTTAAAGGTTGACATGTATTTGAACAGGGAAAATCAAAAGAAAATGAGTGATTTTAAACTTTGCCTTGTTCTTGTAGAACCACTGAAAGAACCTGCTTCAGATAGAAGACAAGCTCCAGTTTTTGCATTGTTGATTCGCAACACATTTGGCTTCCAGGGTTTTTCCTGTGTTGAAGAAAAGAGCAAAAATAATATTCAAGGAACAAAAACAAGAAAGAAATTGGGGGACACCTTCCTAGAATGATATGGTTTAACATCACAAACTCCCCCCTATTGGAAGGCTAGGACATTGTTCCTCAGAAGGGACTTTGTAGTGTGGAATTGAATGAACCATGCCCTTGGTTCAACTTTGCAGGTGGCAGGGTTCGAACTGCCATCCCCTTTGCCGCAAGTAACATTGCCCTGACCTGCTCAGCCAGTGAGCTTCCCAGAATACAAACATTTATTTAAGAATGTTAGTAAGCATCAACGTCAACAATGGAGAGACAACAATGGAATGTCAACAATGGAGAGACCTAACGAGACGTGGCAACTGACAGACCTATCAGGTCTAACAGGAGGAGGGTGAGAAAGGTGAGAAAGTAAGCTGTGTGTGGACAATTGAGGTTTGAGAGCCTTAGTTTCATCTTGTGAGTCCAAATTCAGCAGTTGCTCAATTAGGAAAAATGGCTTCACTTAATGCTGAACAGAAATCAGAAACTGATCATTTGAGAAGGGAGAATGAAAAATTGAAAGAAGATAAAATCAAGATGAACGAACTTTAGGATAATGATACGAAAACCAAGACAAGGTTATCAAAGAAATGATGAAAGTAGAGAGAGGAAGACTAGAAATATGAAGAGGAAAAAGTGTATTGAAGATAATGAAACAGCAGCAAAGGAAAATTTGAGATAAAGTTGAGAAAGGAGCAGCGAAAGATGCTTTTACTTACGCGCCAAAGGACCTTTCCTCCGATATAATGTGGGTGGCTGAGTTAAAACACACCCATCTACATCATTTACAAATAAAAACAATTCAAAACATTTCACCACCTTCGGGATGAAGAGTCACCCTGTTTCCTGACCCAGTACTTAGGTTAGAGGCAATGCAGTGAGCCACAGTTCATCCACAGCAGGGCCTGACAATTTATCATATGGCAACCACCTTCCTTAGCCTCTCTCTCTCTCAAAAAAAACATGAAGTATACAAGATGAGAACTTTCCTTTGTGCTGTATCCCTTCATTCAGTCATAATCTTCATCCATTTATTCGTATCTTTTGCACTTACTCCACCCTGCGGCGACAGATAAATAATAAGATTGACAGATAAATAATAGTAAGTGATAATTGAATAATAACAAACAGCAGGATTGACAGATAAATAATAATAAGTGATAATTAAACAAATAATAACAAACAGCAGGAAAGTCCACCAGAAAAGAATGTTTATGGCAGCTATAGACATAAACAAGGCTGTAAAGCTCCTAGACATGTACTGTAAGAAATAAATTATAGACGGTTATGATGGGAGAGCTTTAAGAGGTCATGGAAGTAAATTAAGAAAGACCACAGGTCGAAAGGATGTGAAGAAATACAGTTTTCCATATAGATGTATAGATATGTGGAATAGCTTAGAAAGTGATATAGCCCAAGCTCAAACAATACATGGGTTCAAATCTAAATATAATAATTGGAAATCAAAGATATAGATTAAGTTGGAACTGTACATGAATTTGAGTCTAGGTATGTTAGAAAATTAGAGAATAGGAGACAAGACCCAACAAGTGTTGCTACTTCCCTGTATAATAAAATTAGGTAAATACAATAACAAGAAATGGTTAACCAACAACTTTTGTAGAGAGTGCAAAATAAGATAAAATAACCAAAGCTCAGGAACTTTAAAAATACTGTTCAGTGGAGTCACCCAAGGAACATTACTTTCACTTATACCATTGAATTTCTTTACAAGTAATCTCACAACACCAGATCCAGAACATCAACAGGAGAGCACTCTACCTATGTAGATGACCTGAAAGAATAACCTAACAAAATAATTACAAATTAGCAGCTAAGAACTCCCAATCTTATTTAGACTAACCAGAACAATGGCCTTTAGGTTATAGAATGGAAGCCCCATCCCAGAAATCATCTGTAATATTGCTCACCCCAGACATCTATGAATCAAAAACACATCAGACAGTGACATGAAAAGGCCAGACCCTCCCATTGAAAAAAAAAAAAAAATCATTAAATAACAGGCCTCACTTTTGATACTCGTATGATCTTCAGCCTACGTGTCAAAGGTCTGACAATAAAAATCAATAAGAAAATCAGTCACTGTACCAAGGGTTTTCCCATATATGGGAGAGAGCCAGCTAAGGCATGCATCCAAGTCCAACTACACTCCCCTCCAGCACCCATTTGGTTCTCTTTCATCGTAGCTCCTTGTGGCTGAAGGATCATCCCTGCCTCCTGCCCACTACCTGCATTGATCCGTCATCCTTGAGGAAATGAAGCATACTAAAATAATCTGTAAGCTTAGGCTTTGTACAACAGAAGAAAAATCTAATCGGTCTATAAATAATTAATCGGAACTGCATTCAACTGCACCTCCATAGCTTGGTTCCTAACAATCAGCAAAACGAACTTAGATGCTATCCAAAATAAAGCATTTAGAATAATAAGAGGATGCACTAAAACCACACCAATAGAACACCAGCACTTAGAAACCAAGACTCTTCCTATGGAATTATACATGAAAATGATAGGTACTGTTTCTCACCTATCTCATTGCATCATGTATTCACAACCAACAGGACATGGAAAAACACCTGCAGTATGCTAGTCAAACATGTACAACAATCTGTTACCTGTACCACATTATACATCCACACATAACACATTCACATCCAGATCACAAAACAATCCCTTCAAGACAGAGCACCAAACTCCGTACTCACCCCCTCCATACACACCTGACATCAGTCCCACAGAAAAATTCCTTTCAAAAGAATCAAGAACTACATTAGCACACAAGTGTTTGGGACCTCATCCAACTCAAAGACAGAACCAACATAGAACAAGCCTCTTCACAGAATCAAACTGCCCTAGATGCAGCCATTGCACTTCATCCTACACTATCCCCAGACAAAAACTAATATTTTCTGTGAGTGACCTTTAGTCCCATCCAGTGGCTGTTGCTTGTTACATGGGAGCTGTGGGTTTTCTGCAAACGAGATTTGGGGCAACAGCTTGGTTGATTGATTTGAGGGAGGAATTATGCTCACTGCTCCATGAGGGCTCCTGTTAACATTTATGAGAATGTATATATTCCATCCTAGAAAAGGTTGTGATGAACAGTTATATGATTTATAGTTACGTAATATGATTCTTCTGGTAGTTGGTGTTAAACTAGTCACACTTGACCCTGTCTTTACCAGATGGTACTTTCTTCTCTTAGTTCTGATAGCTGCCAGGCTATTTTATGACAGAGGGATGCTGGTCTATCTCGGTTAACATCTTGCATGCTGGATTACACTCCTTCTTGTACTCTGGTTATTGTCATTCCAGTGTTATTAATCTTGATAACACTCCTTATGTCATGAAAGGCTATAGCCTGTCTTAGATAACCCTTTCCATACTAGAGGGCCTTTTCAATTATTGTGGCTAATACAATTTTTTTTTTCCCATTTTAGTGAAATTCCTCTTGGTAGTGAGAGTTGATTTGACAAGTCTTTTGAGCAGAAGGAACTCTTTGCATAGTATCAGTCTTCTTCTTACTGAAGGAATACCATGGAGGGAAATGAAGTAACTGAATGGAATAGTCACTGTAGTCAGGATATAATAAAAAGTAATCTTGTTATGGAAGTAGGTAATTAGCAGAGTTGGATGCATTCCTTTGTGCCTTCCTAGGTGTGTTTCTCGGTGCGTTCTGCTTTAGTTTGGCTGTGGTTAGTGTTCCCAAACTATTAAAGCTTAAGAGACAGGTTCATACTGAAATAAAAGTCTGGTAGGCCACATACTATACCAAAGAAAAATTTCGTAGGCCACATCCAAAAGGTAGGCCATATACTATACCAGCACCTATATTGCATTAATAGTTTGGGAACACTAACTGTGGCCAAACTAAAGCGGAACGCACCCAGGAACATGCCCATCTCTGGTAATCGAGATAGGTTTAACTCGCCTTTCTAATCAAAGAGGTGCCGCAGATAAAGCAGGCTGGTGGCTACAAGAACAAAAAACTAAGTGTTACCTAGTATGATTAGTATAGAAAGAGGTCTCGAGCTGAGCATTTTGTTCATAAATGAAAACGTTCTTAGTGAATTTATAATTCATATATTTTATGGAATTTGATCATTCCTACGAGGAGAAGGAGTTAATTAATAGAATAAGTTTGATTTCGGAATTTTACGAATGCTTTGAATATTTAAATAGGTTGTCATTAGATTAAATGATAAATAATTATCGTTAAGGTTGATAAAACAAGATAAAGTATATTTCAACTTAAATAAGAGCAATTATTAAATTACTTTTCTTGAACTGCTGCAGTGGTTGCTGAGGAAGGTAATGTAATGCAGTGCTTTGCTGTATTCTTAATTCTGCATTTCTTCGTAATCAGTTTATGATTTAACATATTTGATTCAATTGCTTTGTGTCGTTATTAGGCATCATGTGTTTTACCCAATTGGTTGTTTTATTATAATGCTGTAAGCGCTCCAGATATACTGACATCTCATTACTAAGAATATATATTGTAAAACTTGCTTCAGGCATTTAATTTTTTTTGTACTAGAGATTATGGTTGATCCTCTGATTATATGAGAAAAGGAAGAAACTTGTCAAAAACAAATCATTGGTCTCTGTTATAGTGAACAAGTGCAGTGACTATTATGTACTGTGTACTTCAAATAATAATGTTTGACATTTACAAATACATAAAATATTTTGTGCATATACTAGTCTGCAATACTATAGATTACATCAAAATTTGAGGACTGCTCATAGTTATGAGTAAATAGGGGTAAGATAATCATTCAAAGCTCTCTATAACAGGTTTTCCATTACAGAAATCACTGTGTCACTGTTGTATTTACCCCTAACCTATATGCCAGTACTTACACTTGTCCTTTTCATGCCTTCCTGCTTAAATCAGTATTGTCTAGTGCAGTAATCTCTAGTGCTTCCATCATATGGAACAGATACATAAATGTATACATTCTTCTCAAACTTGATTACATGCATATTTTCATGTGGTTCAATATCCTAACCATGAGCTATCTGGGTTCATTCATCCTGTCCACCCATGTTTCCCTCGGGCTACCCCTTGCTCATTACCACCATCATCAGTTCTTGCATATCTAAGAATATCAACTCTCATCTGTTCCTATAACACAGTGTTTCCCAACCTTTTTTGGCTGTGACCCTAAATCCACTCTTAGCCTGGAGTTGCGACTCTAATTGTAATAATAAATTCAACCATTTCATGTTATATTTCTACGTACTTGCATAATGTTTATAAACTTTCGTTTTTATAGTTCAGTTTATATTTACTAGCACAATGAGTTTAAATACATTTGAAACTTGAATGAAAAAAAATTAAAAAAGACCCTCTGGCGACCCTCAAAAACACCCTCGCAACCCTAGTTTGGGTCGCGACCCTGGGGTTGGAAACCACTATTATAACACATTGGTTCTCAAACTATGGGTCGCGACCCAAAGTTGGGTCATGAGATCAATTTTGATTGGTCGCAGGGACACGGAAAATTCTCACTTTTTCAGAGTATTTCAAATACTTGACTAATTAATTTAGTTTTCTGAAGGAAATGCAGTGCCATGGATTCTGTTAATTTAGTTTTGTTAAAGTAAAGATTGACGAGTTAAACACCATATGAGGACGGAGCCTTTATTTGTATGACGTTTCGCATATTACAGCTTTTTCAAGTTCTAGTTCCATTCTGTCCTTGGTGTTGTGACAATTTTCATGAAAGTGGCAGTTGCCGACAAGATTGACGAGTTAAACACCATATGAGGACGGAGCCTTTATTTGTAAGACATTTTGCTTATTACAGCTTATTAAAGATGTACACATTATTTTTTTCCCAAAGTAATGGGTATACATCACTGTCCATTTTCTTTCTCTTTACTTTATTCTGGGTCGCGAGGGACTGAAATGTTCCAAATAGGGTCGCTCATGAAAAAGTTTGAGAACCACTGTTATAACATAACCAAACTACATAAGGTTGGCTTGCTCTACTAGTTCCAGTCCAGTCTCTACCCCAGTCCACTCACAAATCCTATTGTTCTTTATTTTATATTTCATAACACAACATGCCCCTCAAGTATCCTATTTCTAGTGCCTCCACATGACTTTCCTCTTCTGTGTTCTTCACACAGGTTTCATTCTCTTACATAATGGTTAGCACAACTATATCACTCACACATAAGCACCCCAACCCCTCATCCCTGGCCCTCCCTTCTTTGCATAACAGTATCATCTATACATAGTGACTCTCCACTCATCCCATTGCACTACTTACTAGCAATAGAAAATATCAGATAGAGTTTCTCATGCCTGTTGTAGATGGGCAGTGTAGGTTATTTTGTAACTATGTTTATCAGTTTATTTGTACATTTTTAAAATGAATGAATAAATAGTCACAGTGTGCTCAGATGAGAGGGAGGGTGGGAGGGGTGTGGAGTGTATTTAGGGATGAAATGGGTGGGAGTGTTTTTATGCCTTTCCCTTTTTGGCTACCTCCCTTGAAAGGGGGAAAAAGCCTTGGTATATGTATGTATGGGTCTTGCCAAGAAGGGGGAAATCTGGATGGTTAAACTGGTTGTAGGGGGAAATGACAGAAAAAAGTTTGGGAACCACTAGTTTAGTGTGAGTATTCTGGGTGAAAGGCTTGAGAAAATAGGGCAGTGTAACTGTTTGAGGTTGCATGTGGTGGTAGATAAAGGAGTAGATGTGGAGGTTTAGGGAAGCAAGTAAATATCTGAGTGTAATGAAAAGTTATGGAAAGAATAGGTATTCGGAGATGAATATATAGAGGGAGGTGCAGTGGCACTGTTCCTTGGTTACTAATTCAGAGATAGTTTGAGTCCTGACCTGTGTTGCACGGGGCTGAGACTTGTATATGGGAGGTAGAGAAGAGAGGACTGTTTTCGAAATGAATTGTGAAAAATATAGTAGGTGTTGTAAGAATGGATAGAATTTTTGTTGAATTGGATAGCCTCTGATGATCTGTGTAGCTGATCACTCAAAATTGTGGAAGGCTTTTTTCTTCATTGTTCAATGTGGAACAGAAGTTTCCGATTTTCATATGTAAACCAGTGTCTGCAGATTTTGAGGTTTCTTACCTCTTCTTCAGCTGGATGGGAATAGTGAATGTTTTAATCCTATTCCCACCCAGCTGAAGAGGAGGTAAGAGACCTGGAAATCTGTAGATACTGGTACCCAGATGAATATTGGAAACTTCTGTTCCACATTGAACAATGAGAAAAAAAGTCTTCCCTAATTTTGACCGATCAGCTACACAAATCATCAGAATGTCAGCGGCTATCCAATTTAACAAAAATTGTATTAGAGAAGATTACTCCAAGATTAATGGATAGAATGAGAAATGTGGAGGTGATGCAGAGCATGGGGTTGGGATGAGAGCTGTTGGATAGAGTAGATCACAGAGTCCTGAGGTGGTTTGGGCACATAGAAAGACATACATACATACATATACCAAAGGCTTGTTCCCCCCTACACAGGGGGTAGCCAACATAGAAAGAACGAATTTGGAAAGACTGGCAAAGAAGAGGTGGAATGCAGTAGATAATCTCAGCTTGGGAGGAAAATTGAGAATGTGATGAATAGATACGGTGGAGGAGGTTATGGATACACATGGTATTTGTTGTACAGAGAATAGAGTGCAAGTCATGGGTAGGCCACTACTCTTTGTTTCAGCTTGTTACATACAAATCTATAGAGCAGCATAAGGTTATCAGTACACTTGGGAATTGCACCCCTTTTTGAAGTTCTCATCTTCCTTTCTTATAATTCTTGTATATTTGTTGCTGGGAGCTTTTGTATTCTTTTATTTTTTGTCAATTTTGTTAATTCTCTTCCACACCTCTCCTTTACTTTATCTCTTGTATTGTGATATCTCGTATCTTATTTTGAAGCAGTCCTTTTTTTTTTTCACACATTTTTGGCATGTGTTTATCTACCACTCAGAGTAAAACTTTCCATTTTTTCTTTGTTTCTTTTATCTCATTGAATTCTTGGATAGCCATTTCTTCAATTTTTTTTTCTATCCTTTATAATTTGCTTTTGCAAAGTTGTATCATCCTTGTTTGTATGAGGTTTCTTATTTATGCCATCCCTACTACCAAAATGAATTAAAGAACTACATGATCATTACCAATAGGGCACTGGTACTTTAGTGATTCAGTTGTGTCAGGTCTTTACATTAAGATCAAACCCAGACTTGGTGTATTTTCACTCATTGGGTCATTATGATATTCTTTTATGTATTCAGTAGCATATTGCCCAATGACTTTTTCATTTCCACCTGCTTCTCATTTCTCTCGTTTTATGATAATCGTAATAATTGTTGCCTCAAGTTTCACTAAATGGAAACCTGCCGCTGCCCCACAGCAACTGGTAAGGACCCTTGGGGCCTCCCATAGATTTCCCTGGGAAGAAACTTTGGACTGTTGTTTGTGGAACTGTGTGTTACTGGATGAAAATAGTAGAGCACTTGCTCTTCTCTTGCCACTTTCAGCTTGTGATCTAGTCCCACACCAATACAACACAGAGAACAATCCAATGTTTCTTCAAAGAGAGATTTATGGGAGGGCCCAAGGCCCGTTGCCAACCATTGTGGGGTTGTGGGTTTTCCACTTTGCGAAACTTGAGCCATCAATTATCATCGTTACGTATTTATGTATTTACAGAGTGCTAAGCTCAGCAAGTTCATTGGACAGCGTAATTCTATTTCTTAGACATGAAGAATTTTGTCTGACATTACTTGTTTACTTTTAATTTTATAAGATAGGGCTGTAGCTTCTTGACAGTCAGTATATTCATTTATTTGTTTATTTATTTATATATTTGTTTATTTCGATTTGACGATGAGCAACTGTTCTGAACTTGCCATATTTCTTTTGTTCAATGAGGAAACAAAGGGGGCCAACGTGCCGACCACTTTTCAGACAACCAAGGAAGCCGAGGTGGCAGAACACACCATTTTGACAGTAGAGAACCCAGCTGCCGTTGTCACCCCAGAGGAGACTATAGTCCCTTATGAGAACAAGGTGAGTATCTGTTAAACTACGCACAACCTCAGTTTCAAGAGGAATCCGGAATATGTGTCCATAAGCTAAGAGTCTTTTGGTGTTAAAGTATTTTTATTTTTTTAATTATTTATTTGTTTTGGCTCTGGAACTAAAATCAGTACTTAAACTTAATGGAATGTGTTTATGTTAGGATCAATACTACTTTGATGCAACTGCTTTCCTTGAGGAGGATGAAGAGGAGCCTGACGATGAAGATGATGAGTCGTATTCCACTCGGACAACTCGCAAGCGCAAGAAAAATAACAAGCCCAAGCAAACCCCAAAGGTAGGAATTAAATATGTTTATTTAGTGAGGAAGTTTATGCTCTGAGTGCTGGACCCTTCAATGTTTATATGCTTCGCCCCTTTCACTATGGTGTCATTTTAGCAAAGAAGTTAGTTGAGATGTCCATTCCTTTTCACCATACAGTAAACTTTTGATATAACAGACAATGTGGGGATAGGGGTCTGTTGTTATATCCAAAGATCTGTTATATCCGATGGAAATACTGGACAGATCCATTATATCCCAAAGTTTGTCCAGTATTAGAAATTAGTAGGAATAAAAATTACAGTAAACCCTCAATATAACAGACGGTATGGGGACGGGTGTTGTTATATCCAAAGATCTGTTATAACCAAGGATCCCTTGCTATAATGGATGAAAATCAGTTACACCGAGGGGTTGTCCAGTCAGATTTTTTCCGTTATATCCGTTATATTGAGGTTTACTGTATTGTCATTTCCTGTGTTGAATGGTATCATGAGGTATCTACCTTAATCAGTCTGTCAATCTATTGCCTTAAATCTCTTTTGGAGACCCATGGCTCCAAAGTAACTGGTAAAAAGCCACAGAATTGATTGTCTCATAAGTCACTCAAGGAAGAAATATTATGTTGTCTTGGTATGGCTAGGATGGGGAAGTATAAAATGGGGTAGGTGTTCAGTGTCTTCTATGTGATGATTGCATCTGGGGCAGTTTGTTTCTGTGGCCAGTCCTACCTGTGTTGGTAATGTGTTAGTGCTGGGTGGTGACCTGAATGCAGTTGTGCAAGTGTGGTTCTTATTTACAAAGGATTACAAAAGGTTTACAAAGGAGGAGCATGCCAACAGGAGACCTTTTGGTCCATAACTATGTCAGATGCAAAAAATATATAATAATGATAAATAGATAAGTAAAAAATGGTAATGATATAAATAATGATAAAATAGATGAATAGATGCATAGGTATAGTTGAATAATAAACAAACAGATAAATAGTAAAATAATAAATTTATCTTGGGAGGGATTCTTCTTAGGGGTTAACCCCTTCCATACGGTGCCGCACACGTAGGCGTCATGGACTTAGATCTCGGTGGCAGCAGCCAATGCCAGCCGTACGACGTGTCATAATAATACTCGCATCATAAAATATAGTCACCGCTTATATCGATCGTTCTCTCTTCACCCGTGAATTTTGATAACCATAGAAAATGCGATTACAAAAGAATTAGAAAGAATGTCATTATGGAGGGGCGACTACAATAAATATAATCAAGACGCCGATATGGCAGCCTCGCGAATACACTCGCTCCCCATGACACCTACGTGTGCGGCACCGTATGGAAGGGGTTAATGTATGGCAGGGTTTGATGGAGAAGGGGATTTGATGGTTAGTCCTAGTGCTCCGTAAGGAATCGAGATGAACGGGAAACTAATGAGTAACGAATGAGTCAGAGTGAGTGCCAATGTTCCCGCTAAATTTTTGCTGTGAGTGTGTACAGAAACTTGTTTGTGTGCAAACTTTGCCATCACTGAAAAGTATGTGTGCACCTATGTGAGCCACCATCCGATCATGTAAGCAAATACTCACAATTTGTAAGTTTGTATTACGTATTACCTCCACCAAGTAGTGGCGGTTGGCAAGTTACCATATTTTTAGAGAATTTATGAGTTGATGTTTGGGTGGAATTTCTTTATTGAATGGATTTTGATATAATTTGGAAACCTTGTGTGCGCACATTTTTCTTTATGTGCGCTAGCTGTAAAACATGTGCATGCGCATATGTGCACAGCTTAGAGGGAACGTAGGTGGGTGCATGCCTGAGCTGGCTACTTCCCTTACAAAGGGGGGAAAGCCACTTTGTATATATGATGGATAGTACAGGGATTTCTCAATTTATGTACATTCCTGAAGGGATTACGTAATGTAAAAATCATGTAAAGTGAACATGATTACTGAAATAAACTATACAGTACATACCAAGTCTGGAGTGTTGTATTCAGCTGACATTAAGTTGAAGGATACAAGTTGTGGGAAATCAAAGAAACTTATAAAGAAGAGGTTAATTTTTACTTTTACTTACTTGATTTTTTTATGTTGTGTTACTCTAAGTACTCCATGTAATTTGAAAAAATGACTAGGTTTTTTTTTCACCTCATGCTATTCCATAATTGCGTATTCTAAACACGCATAAATTGAGAAATCCCTGTAGAGTGAGACCTCTCATTAACGGACATTAATTAGCTGCGTTTGCGGTGTTTTCGGTGTTTTGGAGTGGTTTTTGGGTGGCATGGTGATTGTACGCACTAAACAACAGCACCAAAAACAACGAAAACACAGCAAAAACACTGCAAACACTGCTAATTAATGTCCATTAATGAGAGGTCTCACTGTATATCAAAATTACAAAATTAGATAAGTACACTATCCATCTTTATCTATTTTTTTATGGAACTTCACTCTTTACTCCTGCAGGTGCTTGAAGAATTACAACTCGAGGATTAATTGCATAATTTTGTCATATTTAATAATCCATATTTTGTAGTTCCTCTTTCTTCCAAAGCAGTCATGTCCACATCCATGTAACCTGAGTTGATGAGTAGTAAAAGAAAAAGAGAACTCTAGTTATTTTGTAATGTGGCCTTGCTGTGGATGTACTATCTTTTGCTGCATTGCTTCTGACCCAGGGCAGTGGGCAAGATGCAGGGATGACTTGTCATCCAGGAGGAGAGAAGAAGAGAAGACAGGGCGAAATCCCTTTCAGCTGCGTCAAAATATCATTCACGCATACTCCCTCATCCCCCTCCCATCCCTCACCCACACCCTTCCATGCATCACAGCATCATCCATACACAACCATTCTCCACTCACCCCAATCTTCTGTCTTCTCCCTTCCTTCCTCAACAGACCTCTTTCCCAATGTCCCTTTTACTTGGTCATCCCCTCATGTTCACTCCCTCCACCTCTGCCTTCCACACCTCTTTTACTAATCTTTCTTCACTCATTCTTCATGTTCATAAAATATAAAACCAGAAGAAGAAACACTCTTAACCACTTCAGTATGACTCAAATTCTCGCATGCAGCATGGGCTGCCAAACATACGATTCATCACACTACTAGCATTATAGAATATAAAGTCACTGCTGTATTACTTATTCTCTTTTACTTTGAGTAATGATAAACACAGTCAAACCAGTTCACAGAATCTGGGGGTATCTCATATACAACTGCAATGAAATATATATATAATCAAGAAGCAGATGCCGGTATCCTCATGTACCTACTCGCACCTCATGACACCTACGTGGGCATCATCATACAGAAGTGGTTAAGGCTCTTCACTTCCTCCAGCCTCTCTCTTTTGAGACTCGCCTCCAACTCCCTGTTGCCCTCCCCCCTTGTACATATACAGGTACACATGTTGGGCTAATGCCTGGAGAGGTGTGACAGAGAAGGGTGGTCACTCTTGGAGAGCTTGTTTTGTGACGTGAGTGTGAATGTATTTTCGTATGGATGTGTTGTGGAATGAAGGTGAAAGGTTGTTAGTTTTGGATGGGTGTAGGGTGGATGGATGCTTTGACTATACCACCCCCTTGTAAGGGTTAAAAGCTCTTTGGTATGTGTATGTGTATATTGTCACTTGTGTTGGTAATTGAAATTACTTAGCATCTTACCCTTGGCAGGCTCCTAGAGGTCGTAAGAAAAAAGAACCGACACCAAAGCCTACGACCGAAGGAGGAGATGAGGAAACGCCAGGAAAACCTTATGAATGTCAGCGTAAGTATGGAGTTTTTGATGAAATTATCTTGTACCTATGACTGGAAGAATATTCATTTCTTAGCTTATCATTTTTTTGTTGGAAGGTAATTTGATAGGAGTGTAGACCACTGTACAGTGAAACCTCTGGAGAACATAGTTTCTTATATTGTTTTTAGTATGAAGCTTTGTTTCCTCCTTTACCTTAAGTTTTAATCTTAGGTTTGTGATAGGGTTTATAGAGAAGCTATGTGGAGCATGGAACACACATATAGAGTAGGGAAGTCTAGGGGAAGCAGTCAGAAGTATTTACATGAGTATTATTTTGTATGTGAAGGCTGAGAATAGAGAATACCTTATGCACTATTAGTCGGACCAGACTTTGTTTCTTCTCATATGTTCAGGACTCGAACCTAGTACATGCGCTGCTGCTCCATGGCACAGTGAGCAAGGGGGTGAATTTATGGCCATCGGTTCTAGGTTCGAGTCCTGAACATATGAGAAGAAACAGAATAGAGAAACTGAATGGAGTTTGTGATGTTAAGTAAATATCTGTTTGGAATGAAAAATGCTTTGAGAAATAGATATTTGAGGATGAACGCAAAGAGAAATTTGCATGAAGGATAAAGTTGCATGAAGGAGTAATTCTGGCCATGGCTTTGTAAGGAACAGAATTGAAATATAAGGAATCAGAAAGGAAGCGACTGAATGTTTTTGAGATGAAGTATTTGAGAAATATGATAGAGTGAGAAATGTGGAGATAAGGCAGAGAATGGTTTTGAGAAGGGAACCCTCGGGGGTTGATCAAAAAGTGATGACGTGATTTGGCCAAATGAAAAAGAAGAAAATGAGGAAAGACTAGCAAAGGGTATGGAAAGCAGAAATAGAATAAACTTGAGAGGAAGATTGAGAGAGATGGATGGAAAAGTTGAAGAGGGCATTGGATGTACCTAGAGTGTCTGTCAAGCATGGAAGAGAGAGCACAAAAGATAGGATATACAGGAATACCTCACTATACAACCAAGTTGTGTTCCCAGCTGACTGGTCACAATGTAAAAATTCGTATATCCCCCCTGTCCCCCCTCCCTCCTCAATTTTTGCCTCCTGCGGCTTTTACATACACCCAACATTTGTTTTACCTACTTTATAGCACTCGGTTGTATAGTGAGATATTCCTGTAGAGGGAGATTGTGAATGCATGAATGGCCGATGCAGTCCAAATGGACGTTCTTGTCGGCTTTATGGTTTATTTTGAGTGGATGAGGAAGGGATCCATGTATGATGAAGCAATAAATGTAAACCTGCTTCGTTTGTTGGGTCATGCTCTGGAAAAGCTGGGACGTGATATATTGCCTTTGGTCCAGGCAGTGTGATAGGGGACAGAGTGACCCTTCATTCCAGAGGTGAAGATTCTAGATGGGAGGAGTGATTGAATAAGTTTTAATGATATCAATGTGTTCTTTGACTCAGCAATACCTTTTGTAAAAGGGAAAGGGAATTATTATGTCTGAAAGTCTTAACTTGTTTTACTATTGGGTCAAAAGATTGTGAATATACAATCATATATGAATGTGCTCAGTTTTATTTCATTGACAAACAGTAGAGGTCAGGAGTGAACATATTCTGTTGGAGAAAAAAAAAAGGTATAGATGTGGGGAGAATAGATTAAGGCCTAGTCAGAAAATCTAGATGGCATAGCATAGTAATATGTTTTTTTTTGCAATTTTGGTCGTGATATTTCGTTGCAGACGTGACATTACTTACTTCTCGTATTATGGTTTATGAAGGTTTCACTGTACAGAAGGACTTTGAGGTTTTGCTGGAATGGTGGTATGGTTATCCCTACCCTAGTAATGTTTGAACCATGAGTACCTGGCTTAGGTATTGAAGTTTAGGACCAAGCTGATGAATAGTTTCTCCTTAGTTTTTGTGCTGAATGAAAGCATGTACCTTTTATTTTCCTATTCTTTTTTCTTTGTTATAAAGATTCTTAGATCCTCTGGTATGGAATCTTAAGTCAGCCTTGGCCCAATGGTTATATAGAAAATTGTTCTTTGCTCCCATATTCTAGTTCTTTTGTCAAGTCTTCCAGAGTGAAAAAAACAATTATAAGCATTGCATCACACTTTTAGTCCGCTGTGGTTGAGCTTCATGATCAACTTTTTTTTTTTTTTTCTCGCAGCCTGAATGTGCTTTCCATTGGCCAGCCCAGTGTGTTAAGACATTTTGATTAGAATTTTAAGATAAAGAACTCCTTTTTTGGAGTATAATCAAGTAATTTCATGCAAAAGTTTTAAATGTAATCAGGTAATAAAAAAAAAAGGATCTTTATTACTGTACTATGATAAAATCAGTTCTCATACTCTTCCCTAAGAAAGTGTTGGAGTAAATTCATGTTTTTTTTCTTGAGGTAATGAAGTAAAATGCTGTTTTTTCTGCCGAGTGGAAGGTGTAGGTGATGGCGAGGTGGGTGGGGCTGTGCTGGTCTAACAGGGACGGGCATTGCTTTCTGACTTTCAGTGTGCAGTGCTCGCTACAAGACCAGACAGGGTTTGTCCTACCACCTCTCACACACCCACAAGGCAGGGGGGGCCCAACAAGGGGGTGGATCACGAAGGGGTAGCCAAGGGGGGGCCGCTGCTTCTGCCCCCACAACCTGCGCTTCTTCCACCCCGGACACTACAGGCTCAGGCTATCTGCCGCAAGCCTACACCCCCCAACCCCCCATGGCCCCCCCTGATGCGCTGACGGGCCTGGCCGAGTTTCAGGACACTTACCTGTCCTATTTGTCCACCAGCCACACTGACACGGCCCAGGGTAGGCTCTCATGCCCTGTCTGTGCTTGCCTGCTTACGTTGCTTCCCCTGTATTTGTATAGTGCAGTGCTAGTCTATGACCCGCACCTGTCTGGGAAATGCCTTCACTCTCAGTGGAACAGATTTATAATCTAATCACCCATACATTTGATTTCATCTATATTTATTTGATTTATATATACAGACACATAGACACACACAAATACACACACATACATACATTATATATATATATGTATATATTTGTATATATATATATATATATATATATATATATATAATATATATATATTTACACACAGACACAGGTGTATATGTATTTGTGAGTATGTGAGAAAGAAATATGAATACACACATTATTTTCATTTTGCTATTAATTTGGGGGCAGGTTATTGTTGCGATAGATCATGCCTCTTAGAGCTTAGTGCTATTGCTTTTAGATTGTTGAAAACAGCTACAGGCCTGTGGCTGTCTTGAGGTGCTGTATTGGGATGTGGGAAATGCACCTGGTTCAAATTAGTTCTCACCTATAATGCATCTTCCAAGATTTTGTTCATTTTTTTATTTCCTTAATTTACTGAACATATTTATGGAAACACAGCATTATTGCATGATAATGATCATAGAACTGTAAATGCATGTTTAAATTTACTTGACAGCTCTCAAGTAAAGAGCACTTCTCTGTCTGTTTCTGGAACTGTAGCGAAAGATCTGTGTTTAAAATCCTAAGCTGGCTTTGGTAGCACTCATTTATGGTACAAACACACATCAGTGTTTATAAAGCAAGTGCGAGTATGTGTGTGTAAGCCATTAAAGGTAAACACTAAAGGCTAACTGCCTCTAATTGGTGCTGAAGAATGCAGAGATTGCAGAATCCCAATCTAAATGTTGCTCAAGGTCTCTCTCGCTGGAGAACTGTAGCCCCCAGGAAATTGGCCATGGCCACCAGTTTAATTCTTATGTCAGTGAAGAGATTTTGTGTTTCTGTATAGAATGTGTGAAGGGCAGTGTAGTATTAATTGCTCTTCTGTGTGATGGTTGCATTTTGGTCAATTGGTGTATGTTGCTGCTAGGCTGATTCTGTGTTGGTATTGTTAACCACTTCGGTACGATGATAATGTCACGAGGCACGAGTGGGTACACAAAGATGCCGGCATCGGCATCTTGAATATATATTTTTTTGTAGTTGTACATGAGTTACCCCCAGACTCTGTGAACTGGTTTGATCGCATTTTCTGTGTTTATTATTACTCAGAGTAAAAGAGAACGAGTAATATAGCAGTGACTTTATATTTTATAATGCAAGTAGTATGATGCATCATACATATGGCAGCTGATGCTGCATGCAAGAATTTGACTCGTACTGAAGTGGTTAAAGTGGGAGGTGGTGATTTGGTCACAGGTATGCCAGAGCCATTCTTATCTGTGTTGGGAGTGATTTCAAGTAGAATATTAATATAATCCATAATGAAAATGAACAGCTTTTCTGAGCTAATTTTTTTTCTTATATATATATATATGTATGTATATATATATATATATATATATATATATATATATATATATATATATATATATGTATATATATATATTTTTTTCTTAGTCTATCAGAAAAGTTAAACTGCTACATGCAAATCTTCCAGAAATATTCACATTTACTAATATTTAAATTTTTGTATTCCTTTACATTTGTGTTGTCTTTAGCAATATTTATTATTCCCTTCAATATCTTTTAAAAAGGCCCAAAGGGCTTCTTAGGAAGCTCGCTGGCTGAGTGAGTTAGGGGGTTGTAACTTGCGGCAAAGGTCGAGGGGATGGCAGTTCGAACCCTGCCACCTGCAAAGTTGAACCAAGGGCATGGTTCATTAAATTCCATGCTACAAAGTCCTTGGAAAGGGGCACTATCCTAGCCTTCTGATAGGGGGGAGTTTGTGACGTTAAACCATATTGTCATGTCTTTATTTTGATTTTGCCGACCGCATTGCATCAGGCAGAGATATGGAACATAAGAGAGGAAGAGTTTGAATGTGTTTGAGATGAAATGTGTGAGAAGTATGGTTGAGATTACAAGGTTGGATAGAGTGAGAAATGAGGATGTGAGGAGGAGAGCAGAGGTGGATAAGGAGTCAGGAGATAGGATTGATGAAAGAGTGTTTGGATGGTTTGGACACATGGAAAAAATGAGTGAAGAAAGATTAATAAGTGTGGAAGGCAGAGGTGGATGGAGTGAACATGAGGGGTCAACCAAGGATGAGATAGATGGATGGAATGAAAAGGGCTTTGAGCAAGAGGGGAATGTCTGTTGAGGAAGGGAGGGAGAAGGCAGAAGATAGGTGTGAGTGGAGAATGTCTTTGTATGGATGATACTGTGATCAATGGAAGGGAGTGGGTGGGTGATGGGGTGGAGGTTAGGGAATGGTTATATGTGAATGATATTTTGACACAACCCAAAAAGATTTTTCCCTGTCTTCAGTGTTTCTGTATGAGGAGATGGAGAGGGAGGGGGTTGTCATTGATTAAATGAAATGGCTTTGCTGTGGATGTGCTGTGTCTTGCTGCATCGTCTCGGCTAACTGAGGGCAATGGGCAAGATGCATGGATGACCCATCATTCAGAAGGAGCGAAGATGAGAGGGAGGGAGGGGGGAAGGATAGGAGTAGAATTATGCCTTTTTGACTTTGGCTACCTCTCTGGTAAGAGGGAAAAGGCCCTTGGTTATGGCTTATTTGAAGTAACAGCATTACTATCTTCATTATATCTTATTAAGCATACAGCACCAATGATAGGTACATGCTATTGGTGGTCCCAGAAAACATACATCAGAATCATCTCCCAGCTGCCCATCTTCAGAATCATCTCCCAGCTGCCCATCTTCAGAACCCATCAACACTCTCAACTCCATCTTGAGTAGTCACTCCAAGGGGCTGTCTTGACCAAGGCATAGCTCTCTGTAATGACTTGCTTTGTATGTTATGCCTAATTCAGGTAGATGATCCCACAGCCTACTTTGTTTTACAGGGTCTGATGATATATTTTTCCTTTGGTGCAGAAGTGATGTGGGGATGGAATGGGTGGGAGTGGCTTTTATACCTTTGTTTTTTGGCTACCTCCCTTATAAGGAGGAAAAAGCCTTTTGTAGTATGTATGTATGTAACAACATTAATGATTTTATGGCATATTTTGATAAATGGAGGCAAAGAGATAGAAACCATGAGTACAACACCGAGGCGTAGCGTGAGTTTCTCGAGCAGAGTATAGATAACTGCCGGCTTGCAAGGTCTGTCGCAGTCCACTGCTGTCGTTATCGTTACCCAGGGGACCCCTCTTGGAGGTGACAGTCGGAATTTACCCCCCAACACCAGTGCTATATATTATAATTAGGTGAATACATTTAGGTACATACAAGAATTTCTCAAGTTTATGCGGTTTTGGAATGACACGAGGTAAAAAAAACCTAGTCATTTTTTCATATTACATGGATTATTTAGAATAACACGACATAGTAAAAAAAAATCAAGTAGGCAATAGTAAACCTTAATTGTTCACTTTATGTGATTTTTACATTACACAATCCCTTGAGGAACATATTCCTTGCATAAATCAAGAAATTCCCGTATATCTTCAAAACTCATCCACATTTTCGCCTCTGCCTCTGTGAGGGGCACTGTCCTAGCCTTCCGGTAGGGGGGAGTTTGTGATGTTAAACCATATCATATGGAGGTGCAACCCTGAGGAGAAGTTAGTGTGCCGACTGGGCCCAAGATCGGTATCATCTTCGGCTTTTGTTTCTCTACTGTCTCGCAAAGAGCCGACATCTGGTGACTACTCCCCTCCTGCTACTACAGACGCTCCTCTACTTACGTTCATTCATTTTACGTTTTTTCGATTTTATGTTTGAACTGACTGTGAAAAAAAAAATTGTAAAAAAAAATTTTTGAGTGATTTTTTTAGTTTAGCGCGCTCTCCGTAGTTCAAACGATACTTACGCATGACGCTGCGTCCATTATTTTTACATGGCACAAATGACAGACTGAACATGCCTTGCCTTCTCCTTCTCCTCCACCATCTCAATTTATGTTGCTTGAATTTAATTTATTTGAAATTAATGTTATCATTTTACAATGTTGTGTGTATAATTAATGATTTAGGGGTGTTTTATAAGATATGGTAATAGAATTTATGGATGTATGGTACAGTAACAACTTACGTTCATTTTCAACTTACGTTCAGCCATTCAGAAGGTAACTAAAACGTAAGTTGAGGAGCGTCTGTATAGTAAACCCTCGATATAATGGATGATATGGGGATTGGGTCTGTTGTTATATCCGAAGATCCGTTATAACCAAGGATCTGTTATATCTGATGAAAATGCCAGACAGATTCATTATATCCCGAAGTTTGTCTGATATTAGAAATCAGTAGGGTCTGTCATTATATCTGAAGATCCATTATAACCAAGGATCTGTTATATCCGATGGAAATACCCGACAGATTCATCATATCCCAAAGTTTGTCCGATATTAGAAATTAGTGGGGTCTGTCGCTCTATCCGAAGATCCGTTATAACTGAGGATCCCTTGCAACAACAGATGAAAATCTGTTATAGTGCGAGTTTGTCCGGTCAGATTTTTTGTCCATTATATCCGATATTTGGTATATCGAGATCTGTTTTTATCGAGGGTTTACTGTATAGTTTGGTGACAAAGAAGTTGTTCAATATGGAAAATAGTACAGCATTTCTTCCCTGAAAAGGGAATGGGGAGGAATATGGATTGTTGCTACCTACTGTGGGGCTGCAGGTTTTCAGTCAGCGAAACTTGAAGCAGTGATTATTATTATTATTATACAAAGTCCTCTGTGAGGGGCACTGTCCAAGCCTTCCAATGGGAGGAGTTTGTGATGTTAAACCATATCATTATTATACAGCTCCCTCCTTTTTCCCACCAAAATCCTTTCCTTCCTTCATTTCTCATTGTTATCATACCCCCTTTTTCCCTCTGTCCCTCTTCTTCCTTTTTTGGTTCTTTCTTGTTCCCTGCTTTCATTTGTTACCATTTCCTCCATCCCTTGCCTTTCAAACTTCCTCTCTCTTCCCCCTTCCCATGTTATATGACATTGATACAGGATTAACCAATGATATCCCCCTTCCTTAACTCCTCATTCCTTACTACACCCATCGCCACTTTCAGTCGGCTGTTCTATTTCATTCTTCATTCCTGCTGTGGATTTGATATGTAGGTCTCAAATATTGTTTTATTTTATTTTATTTATTTTTTATTTTTTGTGTGATGGGTATTATAGTGTATTAGTTATTCTTGCATGCATTTTCATCCTTATGCTTCCTCTTGTTAATATTAACTTCTTGCAATTCTTTACTCAACACGGCTTTACTTAGCTCTTGTGTAAATGATCTACTTCTCACATTGGTTCTCCCATACCTGTATTTTTCCCAACCTTTGATTGACTATAATTTCATATCTAAATTATTCCATGATTTTACTGATTGGTGTGAATCAAGTCATGTTATTTAATGGTCTACTTATGTTTATTTGAAGATGAACATATGGCTCACTTTTTTGAGGATATACATGCGTGATTTGATATGTGTGTGTGGGAACCACCCCATTAATTGCTGTGTGTGCTTTAACATACCATGTAATGTAACGATTGGCAATGCATAATTGACCCTATGTATATTTGCTAAACTGGGACATGTTGACTACTTTGGTACGTCACATCAGAATGATGAAAGTTTTGATATAGGGGAAGCATTCCATGCCACCCTTTGTTATTCTAATCTTCTTGGTCGTTTCATAGGGAGAGGAAATCGTCGCTCAGGTGGTGGCTCAGGTAGAGGTAAGGCAGCAGCAGCAGCAGCAGCAGCTGCTGCAGCTGCTGCTGCTGCTACTGCAGCTGCTGCAGCGGCTGCTGTGACAGCACTGCCGACATCGCCATCCCCATCTATACCGTCACCATCTGGCTCATCACCGTCTTCAGGACCACCTTCTGTGGCACCTCCTCCACCGTCACTTCCTCCTCTACCATCTGTGCCACTTCAAGCTCCAGTCCCGTCAATTTCAGAACCAAATAGTCAGAATGAGACCTCTGGTACAGGCCACATGCATAGTCAAGGAACAACTATGTCTGGCCAGGTACACCAGGTAAGAAGAGCTGTATGTCATTTTGGTTTTAAGACTCCCTTGGGTGTAAAGTTTCTGTATTTATCTTTTGGTGTAGTGTTTCAAACCCAAACACTCCTACCCTAGGGAGGTTATGAAAGAAAGCTTTCAAAGTTCTCATATCCATGCACAACTCTTTGCTGTTTACCCAATTTGGTCTCGTGCTTGTGTTCCTTTACGTGGCTGTATGTAACACCTGGTTTTAATACACCCAGTTCCTTCCATCCTTTTCACCATTTAGCATGTTCTTTCCTTGCATTTCCTGTTTCACTTGCGCCTGTACACACAAGCATATATCCAGCCACATCCACATTCAGACACAAACAATAATGCTTACTTAATCCTCCTAACAGATGCTGAGGAGGTATATGAATTCGTTGTACATGAAAGTGATATTATGGAATGTTTCTTTTGAACTCTCCTACATAATTGTTTTTCAGGGACAGAGACATGTTCCCATGTAAAGTTTGTATCGGAAACAATTCATAATATCAGGGTGGTTATTTAATTGTGTAGGGTAGTTATAAAGATATTTTTACCTTTTATTGATGAAAGTAGAAGTTATGGAAAGAAAAATGTTCAGCCATTCAATCAATTAGTCTGTTGCCCTGGGTCTCTTGCTGAAAACCCACAATTCACAGGTAAATAGCAACAGTCACTTGACATTCTCAGTGGTCAATTAGGGAAGAAATATTGTGTTGTTATACCTGTCTGGAGTATTGGCTGCATGTTATTGTATGGTGATATCTGCTCAGTACATGCACCTGATACTTTAGGGTCTATATGGAGTGCCCCTACAGACCAGAACCACACATTATTTTGTCTATGATAGAGGACTTATGTAATCATAGAAAAATGGTGCTACTTTATTGTACTGTGACTATCCCTACATTATGCTGCCTCCTACTCCTGATACTTTCCTCTACCACTTATCTGAATATGTATTTCCATTTTAACCCATTTAAAAAAAAAAAAAAAAAAAATTCTACTAAGTCTTCTCACTCAAGTTGTAAAAGGCAGCTAAAATGGGATGGAGTGATGGGACTAGACATCCTGCTTTCTGTAACCCTAATGAGTACATTCCAACAAGAAGTCAAGGCAAAAGAGTGTCTGGGAGGAGTTTTTGGAACAGAACCCTAAGGTTCGTGTCTTTTGATATGTGTGGGCGTGGCACAGATGAGAGTAAAAGGGAAGAAGATGGATGTGTTGGCATTAAGTAAAATTAAGTTGAAAGGGAGGAGTGATTTTGAGTTTGGGAGTATAGTGAGGGGAGTTGGGAGTGAGAGGATGAGGGAGGGAAATAGTGGCTATATTAGTAAGTGAAAAGATAGGTAAGTGTGTGATGGAGTGGAAGGAGGTTTCTTCAGGGTTAACATGGATGAAGGTAAAACTGGGAAGGGAAATGTGGGTTTTTGCAAGTGCAAGTGAACCTGATAGTAAGAAGAGTGTAGAGGAAAGGGAGGCTTTTTGGATAGATTTAAATGAATGTGTTGAGAGTTTTGAGGGAATACCAGTATAGTGGTATTGGGAGACCTCATTGCTACAGTAGGGGAGGAACCAATAGATGGAGTGGTTAGGAAGTTTGGAGTGCCAGGTAAAAATCATAGTGGAGAGTTAGTGGTGGAGACATCTTTAGAAAGAGTGGATGATAACTAACACAATGTTTAGGTAAAAAGGCAGCAAGCATCAGAATCTGTCTTGCCAATTGCAGGCACATCGTGTAGCACTTCCATTTTGAAAGAATATAAGATATTGTGCTTCACTTTTGATATTCAATGACTTTCATTCCACACTGGCTTGCTGGTGTAGTGGCAATGTGCTCACTTCCTAACTTGGTAGTCTGAGCTCAGTCCCCACCCATGGCTGGAAACCATTACAGAACTGCAAGCCAGCATCCTGCCCCATTGGGCAAGGAGTTGGAGGTGTAAGATTACAGTGTCATCTATAAATTGGGCCATATATGAGCTTGGGCTCTCATCTGGAGGGTAAAAGCTGTTGATCATGAGTCCATCATGTGATCCAATACCATGGTGAATCCCACATGAAAGACCTAACAGTGAAAATCAACAAGAAAATAAACATAAAAATCAGTATCATGTATGGGTTTTTGGACAATGGAAGGAAACTAGTCACAACAAACTAGTCTACTGTTCTTTAGAACCACACTTGATTACGCTTCCAGAGCATGGTTCCCAACAATCAGGAAAACATTAACACCCCAACAGTAAGAAATAAAACATTGAACATGATAACACGGTGCACCAAAATTATTCCAATAGACTATCTGCATGCAGAAGACAAAATCCTTTCCATAAAACGTCACATGAAAATGATAGGTACACAGTTCTGTGCAAGAGCCCACAAACCTACTTACCCATCTCATTACATTCTACAAGCATAATCAACTGAATGCAACAAAACACAACACCAGCAGCATACTACTCAAACATCTACCACAACGCACCACCCAAACCACACAAAACATCCACACAGAAACACCCAAACCACAAAACATCCACACAGAAACACCCAAACCACACAAAACATCCACACAGAAACACCCAAACCACACAAAACATCCACACAGAAACACCCAAACCACACAAAACATCCACACAGAAACACCCAAACCACACAAAACATCCACACAGAAACACCCAAACCACACAAAACATCCACACAGAAACACCCAAACCACACAAAACATCCACACAGAAACACCCAAACCACACAAAACATCCACACAGAAACACCCAAACCACACAAAACATCCACACAGAAACAAATTCACATCCAGATAATAAAAAAACCCTCATGAAGGACCACCAAACTCAAGACAAGAGCCCTAAAATCCTAGGCCTCACATTTGATACACATATAATTCAGCCCACACAGCCCGCACAGAGTGGTGGATGTCTGGAATAAATTGGATGAAACAATAATATGGGCAAAAACCATACAAGAATTTAAGAACAAACTAAATTTTGAAAGATACAAAGATGGTGGAGGGGTGTGGAGTGTATTCAGGGATGGAATGGGTGGGAATGAATTTATGCCTTTTTCTTTTTGGCTACCCCCCTTGTAAGGGGGAAAAAGCCTTGGTATATGTATGTATGTATGTACAAAGATGGGTCACTACAAGCATAGCTCCCTTCCCATAAAATACAATTAGGTAAATACATCTAGGTAGGTAAATACACATGAAGGAATTAACATTGATAGTCAACAAGAAAGTAAATATACTAAGGTAAGTAATAATCAGTCAGTCTTGCCCGGGGTTTCTCTTGCAGAAGACCTGTGGAGTCCAGGAAACTGGTAACAGCCTCCAGTTGGGACCATAAAGTCACTTAGAAAAAAGATATTGTGTTGTCTGCAGATTGTTAGTAAGGGGCGTAGTAGTACAACATGTTCTGTGTCTTCTGTGTGGTGATTGCATCTGGAGCAGTCTAAATCTGTGGTCAGTCCTATTCTTCATTGGTATTGTCCTATGATGGATGGTGTCTTGGGCACAGGCATACTAGTGCAGTTCTTGTCTAGTGTGGGAGGGTTTTCTCTGTGGGACTTGTATCTAGAGGCTGCTGATGGAGTATTGAGTTTGGCAGTCTTTCTAGAAGGGCTTGTTTAGTTATCTGGGTGTGAAGATGATCTTGCGTGGTTTGCGTGGTAGGTTGTGATGTTTGAGTAGTATATTGCCGGTGTAGTTTTTTGTTGTGTTCTGTTGTTGTTCTTGTTGCTGATTCCTAAACTGTGTGGTTGAGAAATCCTGTCTTTCTGAGGAATGCCATGGATATAATGATGTTTCCCAACAAACTCCATATAGAGTATATAGGACAGGTATGTGGAAATGAGCACTCACTACTGGGCAGCTCTCCTTGTGTGAAGGGGTGTAAGAAATATAGTTGAAAGTTGATATAGATTTTTGGTCCAGACCAGAGAATGGGTGTTAGCCCCCTCAGGGTTGTCAGGTTTTGAAAATGGGCAACTCTACGATCTATTGTGTAGGATGACCACAAGCAAATACCTATCATTGGTCCCCTTTATGTAGTGGAAAACCAGTATTATGTTTATCAGTAGTTTCATCCACATTTTTGCTGATATGGTTGTCAGTTGATGAATAATCTGTGTTTAGCACTCCCAAACTATTTTCTTCTTTTGTTTTTGTAATTGATTATTTTTCCATTGAGTAATTCATTGATGGTCTTGGTGAGCTTTTACTGATGTCCAATTTTTTTTTTTTTTTTTTTGGGGGGGGGGGATTAATTTTCACTTTTCACAATTGTCTACATGCATGCATATCAAAATCTTGTTACATTTTGCAATCCTCTTCATTTCTTATTCTTCATCTGCAAACATGTTAATTTAGCATGTACCATCTTACCATTTACATATATACTGGTCTCTCAGAAATGAATGCTACATGCATGTGTATAAAAATCTTGTTACATTTTGCAATCCTCTTCATTTCTTATTCTTCTAATGATCTTTGTATCATCTGCAAACATGTTAATTTAGCATGTACCCTCCACCTTACCATTTACGTATATACTGGTCTCTCAGAAAATGAATGCTACATGCATGTGTATAAAAATCTTGTTACATTTTGCAATCCTCTTCATTTCTTACTCTTCTAATGATATTTGTATCATCTGCAAACTTGTTAATGTAACATGTACCCTCTGTCTTACCATTTACATGTATCGAGAACCTTACAGATGCCAGAACCAGCCCTTGTGGGGCTTGCTTGCTCTTCATCTTCACATCTTATCCTTCACTTCTGTCCTCATATACTGGTCTTTCAGAGAATTCTTTGGCCATTCAAGGAGCTTACCCTTAAATCCTCCAACATGTTTTCAGTTTCCACAAACGTCTACCATGAGGTACTTTATGAAAGACTTTCTCCAGATCACAAATTGTCCAACTCTCTCTCTCTTATAACACTGTTGAGCTACATATCAGTAATGGGGATAATGAAATTCCAATATACAATGCTTCTTCTACTGTGCCTTTATGGGTGGTAGACACACTTGCATTCCGCAAAGGGCTTCAGTGGTTCCTTTTTATAAATTGCATTGCACCAGGCATTTTATCATTGACACTGGGATTGCGTTGACCTATGCTTGCCAAACATGAGGTCAGGTGAAAGTCAGGGTAGTGAGGCTCTTTCAACATTGGTATGTCTTCTAAAAGCATGAGAAGGTTTTGGGTCATTCAGTTATGAATCTCATGACTTGAATGCAGTGGCGGCGCCAGGGGGGGGCTTGGGGAGGCTTTAGCCCCCCCAAAAAAGTGGCCAGCCCCCCCATTAGCAAATGAAATGAGCAAATTGAAAATTTAAAACACTCATTGAAATAATTTTATTAAGTGGAATTTTTAATTGCCAGGGCTAAAGATTTGTCAGCCATCAGTGTTAGCCCTGCCATTAACCCCCTCCCCTTCTGAAATGAGGATAATATATGTGTATTATCATATTACTATTAGCCCCCCCCCCAAAAAAAATTTCCTCAGCCCCCCTTAGCCTCCCCAACTAAAAATTCCTGGTGCCGCCGCTGCTTGAATGTATTCATACAGGTAGAGCACATCAAGCACTTTTGGGTGAAAATTTCATAGATGTGATATGCATCATTTTCTGTCTCTAAAACCCTCATATTCCTAATCAGGAGATCTCTTCTGTCAAGTATCCCCTTAAGCAACTAATCATGCATACAATGATTACAGTATTCAGGTCACTAAAGGGTATAGATTGCATTGATATAAGAGATCTCATGATTAAAGATGGGAGGGCTTTAAGAGGTCACAGAAATAAATTAAGAAAGACCACGTGTCGAAAGGATGTGAAGAAATACAGTTTTCCGTATAGATGTATAAATATGTGGAATAGCTTAGAAGGTGATATAGCCCAAGCTCAAACAATACATGAGTTCAAATCTACATACATACTTATATAAACCAAGGGCTTTTTCCCCTTTACAAGGGAGGTAGCCAAAGTCAAAGGCATAAATCCACTCCCATCCATTTCATTCCCACATACTCCACTCCCATTCACCACCCCTCACTCCCTCTTTTCTTGGGTCCTCCTGGGTGATGGGTCATCCCTGCCTCTTGTCCACTGTCCTGGGTCAGAAGCAGTGCAGCAAGACACATCACATCCACAGCAAGGCCACTTCATTTAATTGGTGACCCATCCCTTTCTATCCCCACATAAAAAAAAAAAATAAAATAAGTAAAATAAAATAATGGGAGAAATACTCTCAGCCTGCATCAAAATATCATTCACACATACTGTCTAACTCCCCATCCCCTTCCATGCATCACAGCATCATCCATACACAACCATTTTCCACTCAAACCCTATCTTGTCTTCTGTCATCTTTCCT
Organism: Oratosquilla oratoria; assembly: GCF_046742065.1. Lineage (NCBI taxonomy): Eukaryota > Metazoa > Arthropoda > Malacostraca > Stomatopoda > Squillidae > Oratosquilla > Oratosquilla oratoria. The sequence continues at coordinate 7,912,332 of NC_134777.1, forward strand.
CAACAGACATTCCCCTCTTTCCCAATGCCCCTTTTACACCATCATCCATCTTGTCCTTGGTTGTCCCCTCATGTTCACTCCATCCACCTCTGCCTTGCACACTTCTTTTACTAATCTTTCTTCACTTATTCTTTCCATGTGTCCAAACCATCCCAATACTCTTTCATCAACCCTATCTCCCAGCTCCCTTTTCACCCCCACTCTCCTCCTCACCTCCTCCTTTCTCACTTTATCCAGCCTAGTATCCCCTACTATACTTCTCAAACATTTCATCTCAAGCACATTTAAATTCTTTATTTCTTCCTCTCTTATGTTCCATGTTTCTGCCCCATACAGTGTTGTTGGCACAATCACCCTTTCATACAATCTCCTCATAGCATCCATTCCCAAATGTCTATTTCTCATTATACTTCTTAATCCCCCAAGTTATTTACTTGCTTCTCTCAATCTACACTCCCCCTCCACCTCCACTCCTCCCTTTCCTGCCACATTCGCCCCTGAAGTATCTAAATCTATCCACTTCCTCCAGCCTCTCTCCCTTAATATTCACTTCCAGTTTGTTGCCATCCTCTGCTATTGCACATGTCCCCTTACTTTACCCACATTTATATTCAACTTCCTTCTTTTGTACACCTTCCCAAACTGTCACTAACTTCCTCAGTCCCGGCTCTGATCTTGCCACAAGTGTAGTGTCATCAGCAAACACCAACTGGCTTAACTCCAACTTTTCTCCATTTTCTTTTACCATCTCCAGTCCCTGACCTATTACCCTTGTGTTTACCTCTTGCACCACCTCATTGAACAGCCATGGCGACATGATACATCCCTGGCAAAATCCCACCATTACCTCAAACCACTCACTCTCCATTTCTAATTCTAACACAGGCTCTACTACTCTCATAAATTCTCTTGGCTGCTCATAACAGCTTTCCTTCTATCCCATATATCTGCAATAGCTCCCACAGTGCCTTCCTGTCTACCTTGTCATAAACCTTTTTCAGATCCATAAAGGCCCAAAAAACATCCTTACCTTTTCCTAAAGCTTTCTCACATCTCTGCCTTACCACAAAAATCTGATCCACGCAACCCCTACCTGTTCTAATCCCATACTGTTCCTCACCAATTACTTCCTCAGTTCCTCTCCTAATCCTGTCAATCAAAACCTTCCCATAAGCCTTCCCAACTACACTCGACAAACTGATCCCTCTGAAACTACTGCACTCGCACCTGTCCCCTTTTCCATTGTAAAGTGGAACTATACAGGTACTAATCCAGTCCTCCTGCATTCTACCTTCTTTTTGACAAACATTAAAAAACCTCATCAGCCAGTCCACCATCACTGTATCTCCCTTTTTTAGACACTGTGCATGACACCCATTTAACCCAGGTGCTTTACCTGCACTCATCATTTTGATAAATGGTTTCACCTCATCTTTTCTTATTTCTCCTCCATTTTCCTCATTCATCACTGTCATTTTCTTAGTGCTTCCCACTGCATCTACCTTTCCCTCCCTATCCTCTTTCAAATTTAGCAACTCCATGAAATACTCTATCCATCTTCCTCTTACTGCTGTCTCATTGTTACCATCTCTCTGTCTACACCTTTTAAGCTTTTCTTCTCTACTTGATTTGCAACCCCTTCCTCTCTTAATTTCCCTGTAAAACATCTTTTTATTACTATCAAAATTTTCTGTTATACTCTTACCCAATTTCACATCTACTTACCTTTTTTGCCTATGTTATCTTGTGCTTTACTTCTCTTCTATTTTCTTTTGTACCTCATATGATTTTCTCATCCAATTTTGCAACCAATCTGTAAATGCTCGTTTCTTCTCTTCTGCAACCTTCTTTGCTTCATCCCACCACTCACTGCCCTTCCTTCTATTTCCTCCTGTCCTCCTTGTTCCACACACCATTTTAGTACATCTTGTGACTCCTTGAAACATCTACTTTCCTCCTCCACTCCTAGTTCTACTCTATCCTTCACTCCCTCCCTTTCTTCTCTCAGCTTCTTCTTGTACTCCTCCTTTTCTTTCTCATTTAAACAGTTTAAGCTAGTCTAAGTATCTCCCTACCTTCTGTCCTTTTCCTCTTTCTCCATCTGTCCTCTGCTCTCAACTTACCTTCCACCAAAAATGAGTTCAAATCTGAATACGATAATTGGAAATCAGATATATAGATTAAGTTGGAACTGTACATGAATTTGAGTCCAGGTATGTTAGAAAATTAGAGAATAGGAGATGGGTGTCAATGAGAGTTGCTCCTCTCCTGTATACTACAATTAGGTAAATACAACAAAATGCCACTCTTATGATTATTAGCTGGCTGAGCGGGTTAGGGCGTCGTTACTTGCGGTGAAGGTAAAAGGGATAGCGGTTCGAGTCCTGCCACCGGCGAAGTTGGACCAAGGGCATAGTTCATTAAATTCCATGCTACAAAATCCTCTGAGGGGCACTGTCCTAGCCTTCTGATAGGGGGGAGTTTGTGACGTTAAACCATATCATCATCATCATGATTATTAGCAATTTATAAGTCTCTTCTGTTATTCACATATGGTTAATGTGGTTTTCCACCTATGATTAGCATTCCTAAATGCTTCTCCATTGCCATCATGATGAATTCATCTTTTGAAATAGGCACCACATGAGGAAGGAGTCTGTATAAGTATGACATTTTGCTCGTTACAGCTTTTCAAGTGAAATGTCATACAGGAATACCTCACTATACAACCGAGTGCTGTAAAGTAGGTAAAACAAATGTTGGGTGTATGTGAAAGCCCCAGGAGGCAAAAATTGAGGAGGGAGGGGGTTGACAGGGTCCATGAACACAATCCCCCTATTTACATGTAAAACCCACCTCGATATACGAATTTTTGCATTGCAACCAGTCAGCTGGGAACACAACTCAGTTGTATAGTGAGGTATTCCTGTACAAATAAAGGCTTGTTCACATGATGTTTACTTCAATAGACTTGTCAGCAACAGCCACTTTCACACATGAACTCATTTCCCATTTTATAACTTCTCAGCGGTCCTTTTCTTTTCCTCTGGCATATTTCCAGGATTTAATATTCTTTGTAAAAACCAGTTTGGTTGCTACCCTTTGTATTCCATGTGGATCTAAGATGAAAGGAAAACAATGAGTGGTGAATAAAAGGAAAACAACGAATTGGTGGCAGTAGGTGCATGCTTTGACTACCGCCCTCATAAAGGGGAAGAGCCCCTCTGTATATAGATAGAAATTTTTTTTGTATTGAAATTCGTCATTCACTTCTGGCTCCACCCATAAACCATTTTGGTCCCAGTGCCTGGCCGTCGGCCAAAAACTCATAAAATCAATCAATCCACCCATAAACCTTAAGCTGACACTTTGTCTCAGAAATGGGCCTTTGATATCTTTGTCAACTTCTATTCTGTTTCCCACCTTTTCACATGAGGAGGGCAGACAACCGGTGGCAGCTCCCCTGTTCTGTTACTTCTGGCCAGTAACATAGAGAGTCCTATATTAATGCAACTTAGTAATCCAAAGTTTCTTCCCAGAGAGATCTATGGGAGGTCCCAAAAAGCATTGCCAGCCACTATAGAGTTGGAAACTTCCATTTAGTGAAACTTGAGGCAACAGGTGTTATTATTATTATTATTACATGATTTTAGTAATCTTGGCACAATTGAAAATAAGTTTGCTTAGCTGTTCTATCCATCTTACAAAGTAGAAATAGTACTGGTATCAGAACCTAGCCTTGTGGTACTTCACTAGTCACCTCTCTCTAATTTGATATCTCATTTTTTATTACTGTTTACATAAATCTGTTATCTAGAATAGTATCTTTCATTATAAAGTACTCCCTTTAAGTTCTGTTTTCCAAGTTATATACATTAAATTAACTTTGGCTGATGGATGCTGTTGTAGTGGTGCTGTATCTTGCTGCATTGCATGTGATCTTCCACAAGATGGGAGGGATAATAAATGGGTTAGGTGGATGTGGAATGGGTATAGGGTGGATTTGTGCTTTAACCTAATCATCACCCTTTAAAGGTAAAAAACCCTTTTACAAAAGGATTAAGGATTAAAAAGGTGGAGCATGCTGATAGGAGACCTTTTGGTCCATATCTAGGTTGGATGAAAAAAAATCATAATAATGATAAATAAATAAATAAATAAAAATATGATATTGTAAATAATAAATAAAATACATGAATAAATGCGTAAGTATAGTTAAATAATGAACAAATAGGTAAATAGTAAATAATAATAATTGACATATAACTAATAATAAATGAGAATCAAGCTAATAATAGTAAACAGACAAATGATAACAAAACAAATAAACAAATAATATAAAATAAATTATAGTCATTACAGCATCTTGCTTAGGTGTTTATCTAAATGACTTGGTTGTGTATATACATGTTTTTCCACTTTCATGTTAATATTTTGTGAACCTTGGCAAAAAATCGTACACATTCTACCCAACCTTCTCACATGAACATCCATTCTCAAATAAAAAAAGTAGTAGGCTGGTTGCACATGATTTTCTTTTTCTGAATCTAAACTAATTGCCATTCAAGATTTCCCTCTCTCCCATCTATATTTTAAAGAATTTTCACACATTTTGGCGAGCATGACTTTTTCGTCGCGTTCCACGACCCTCACAGTTGTGCCAACCTCTGCTATGTCACTCCTGCAAACTTCTCTATTTCATCTCTCCACCTTCTGCCTGGTCTTCTTCTTGCACGCTTACCATCTCATGATATCCACTCATTAACACACTTGTTCCATTGCTTATTAGTCATTTGCACTAACTTACGCTATGAATTGCTATTGATGCTATGAAAAAATCTTTGTTCAGCTGTGGACACAGGGTTATTGGTTGATTGATTGATTGATTGGTTAGCATGCAGGTCAAGGACATCAGTCTAAAGTTCAACAGACCCCCCCCCCCATATGGGAAATATTTCTATTCTAGTGGTACCTCTCCCTTCTCAACAGTATACATGCAATCAGTTGATGTATTTTATCCACTAATTGTTGTCTACATTCTTTCACTATCCACTTTGAGATCCTATCAGACCCTGAGGCATTTCACACTTCCTGGTTTATGAGGATTTTAATCACATCACGTCTATCTATCTACCAAGGGCCTCTTCTCCTTTATGATTGGAATAGTGATTGAAAACTTTTATTGATTATTTCAGTGTTTTCTTGTGTCTTCCTATAGTACCTCTTCAATTTTCAGATATTCCTTCTCTGTGTTTCAGCCATTCACAGATCTGTAGAAATACTAAGGTTTATCTTTTACACTTATCAGCTACATCCTTTCACTAACATCCCACCTATCAGACAATCCCCACAGAAAAAAAAAAATATATAATAAAATTTCACTCTAGGGAAGAACCACACATGACACCATCCAGCATTGAAATGAAATGAACACAGAACATGCCTAGCGACAAATTCAAACTACCACACAGAAGATAGAACATCTTATACATACATATACCATATACCATGGCTTTTTCCCCCTTACAAGGGAGGTAGCCAAAAAGAAAAAGGCATAAAACCATTCCCACCCATTCCATCCCTAAATACACTCCACTCCCCTCCACCCTCCACCCTCCCTCTTATCTTAGCACCTCCTGAATGACAGGTCATCCCTGCACCTTGTCCACTGTATCTCATACTACCAACAATTATGAGACATCAAAACAACATAAATTCTCTGAGTGATTTATGGACCTGCCTGAGGGCTGTTACTGATTACCTGTAGTCCATGGGTCTCGTACTACAAGAGAAACTATAGACAATGGACTGACTGCCTATATCTAGTACAGTACTACTGTATTACACAAAAAGGAGCGATGCTTATGGGGGTCTTGTCTTCTCCAATCAACTATCATACATAGCTTTCATGTGTGTTTGTGTGCACGTGTGTGTGTGTATATTTAAGATTAGAGCCATGCTCATGGGGTCCTGTCTCTTTACCTCCACTCATCAAACTTTGCTGTAAATTCATTTATGGTGTTGGCTTTTGGATTATATTTTTCATCCAGATTATACAATAAGTCTACACTCCTGTGTGAAAAGCTTTACTTCCTAACAGCTTTCTTTTTTCTTTTTTAGTATTTTACCATAGCCTCTAATTGATCTTTTATCTCATATCAGCAAATTCTCTCTATCCATATTTTTCAATTCCAAACCTTATCTTATATGTCTTGACATTTAGATTTTGGATCATCTTGGTTGCTGCCCTGTATATGCTCTCTATTTTCATATATCTTTTTTTAGGTATGATGCCCGCATTGACTCATTACTGCTGCATATTCCAGTCTGGGACGTATCAAACTTTCAGTGATTTTCTTCATCATGTCCTCTTCCATTAGTGAACTGCCAAATTATAAGTATCTCCTTTTATTTTCTTTATATGACTTTCTGGAGAGAGAACCTCCTTGATTAGGATTTCTAAGTTATTTTCCTCCTTTTTCTTTGCTATTAATTTATTCCCCATTTTGTATTCTGTAGTAATATTTTTTATCTTTAGTTGTTTTATTCTTATTTATTTACCCATTTGTTTATTTATTTTTACTGTGGCCCAGATTCAAGGATGTTCATTTCTTTGTATTATAGATAATTTTCCACTCATAGTTCCATTCATAAAACATTTTTAGGTCTTGTAATAGTTTGCAATCCTCGTTCTTCACGTCCTTCATGATCTTAGCATCATCTGCGAATAAGTTTACATATTTATCTATTTCATTCATCATATCGCTTATGTAGAATAGGAACATTATAGGTACCAGAATTGAGCCTTGTGGTCATATAATAGTTTGCAATCCTCGTTTTTCACATCCTTCTTGATCTTAGCATCATCTGTGAATAAGTTTGCATATTTATCTATTTCATTCATCATATCGCTTATGTATAATAGGAACATTACAGGTACCAGAATTGAGGCTTGTGGTACTACACTAGATACTTCTCTTTAGTCTTGGACTTTCCATCTTCCACCACTGTTCTGATATATCTATCACTTATAAAAGTCTTTAACCCATTTGACTGTGTTCCTTCTAAGGGCTCCTATGTTCTCCAACTTCCATATCAATCTTTTGTGTGGCATTTTGTCAAAAGGTTTTTCCAAATCTAGATTACACACTACACAGTCCACTCTTGAGTAGATTTAGTCAGTTAGTTATGCAAGACTCCTCTGAATCCATATTGGTTGTCAGCCAGTATTTCTTTCTTCTTTAGATATTTCATCCATCTATCTTTTACATTTTTTTTCACATATTTTAATTATTGAACTGGTCAAGGACATTGGTCTGTAATTTAGTAATACCTTCCTGTTTCTGCCTTAGAATATTGGTACCACATTCGCAAAATTCCAGTCCAGAGGCACTTTCCTCTCTTTCAGTGAGCATGTTATCAATTGATGTATTTTATCCATTAATTCTTCTTTCCACTTTTTCAGTATCCATTTAGAGATCCTACCAGATCCTGAAGCCTTTCTCACTTCCAATTTTTCAAGTAATTTAAACACTTTAGACCATTGTTGTATAAATAATTTTCTTAATCCCCCTCATATTTCTCCCCCCAAACACTCATCATTATTGAATACTGACTGTCATTTATGAATTTGAAGAATAACCTAGATTGGTCCTTACATTTGTATACTACGGCCTTCTCAAAGTTCTTTTCTCCTTCTCTTTGTATTCTTGTATATTCACTTATGGCTTTTTTGCATTCATCTCTTGTCTTTTTTGTTATTTTTTTTGCCATGTCTTCCGTGCTTTCTCTCTTGTTTTGCCAGTGCACACCCTCTATTGAAATATTCCTCTTTTTTTTGTATGTCTCCTACAATAAAATAAATAGATAATGATTAATAGACAAACAGATGAATGATAATAACTTATAATAAATAATTGAAAAATGAATAATAAAAAGTAAGCAGTGATTCAACCACCTGAAGTTCCTTTGTTAAAATCAAATCCAGTCTTGCATGTTTATCTTTAGCTCTGTGTTTTGTTTTGTTTTTTCACCTATTGGGTCATTATAGTGTTCATTGCTCTGTTCAGTAATGTGTTACCCCAGTATTCTTCACTTCCCTTTGTCTCCCATTCCTCCCATATTACCTCTCCACAGTTAAAGTTGCCCATAAGGGTTATAGTCTCACATTTTTTACTAAACCTTTTCAGTTGCTCAACTTTTATTTTGGGGAGATTTATGCCATTTCAATGTCTAATTTTCCACTTTCTTCACTTATAATTTTGATATTACCTTGGCCATTCCTTCCTCCTTTTCCATGTCTTCCTCCTTGGTGCTTTTTTTCACTGCTATCATGACACCAATTTTTTCTTGACTGTTCCTCCCCCACATATATTTTTCTTTGCCCACCTCATCATCAATATTTCCATTGAATTTGGTTTTAGGAAAGTGCATTATGCCTATTCATTACTCCTATAGGTAGTTATTTATTTATACATACATATTTATTGGAAGGCAGAGGTAGAAGGAGTGAACATGAGGGGGCAACTAAGGATGAGATGGATGGATGGGGTAAAAGGGGCATTGGGAAAAAGGGGAATGTCTGTTGAGGAAGGAAAGGAGGAGACAGAAGATAGGGATGTGGAGAATGGTTGTGTACGGATGATGCAGTGTTGCATGGAAGGGAAAAGGTGGGGGAGGGGGAGAGGGAGTATGTGTGAATGATATTTTGACACAGCCCAAAGGGAAATCTCCCCGTCTTCTCTTTTTCTGCATGAGGTGACGGAAAGGGGGTGTCACTGACTAACAAAGCGGCCTTGCTGTGGATGTGTTGTGTCTTGCTACATTACCTCAGACCCAGGGCAGTGGGCAAGATGCAGGGATGACCCATCATCCAGGAGGAGCCAAGAAAAGAGGGAAGGAGGGGTAGTGAGTGGGAGTGGAGTATGTGGGGATGAAATGGGTGAGAGTGGATGTATGCCTTTGACTTTGGCTACCTCCCTTGTAAGGGGGAAAAAACCAGTTAGTATATATATGTATGTATGTACATACATATACCAAGGGCGTTTTCATCCCTACAAGGGAGGTAGCCAAAGTCAGAGGCATAAAACCCACTCCCACCCATTTCATCCCCACATACTCCACTCCTATTTCCCACCCCTCCTTCCCTCTTTTCTTGGCTCCTCCAGGATGATGGGTCATCCCTGCATCTTATCCACTGCCCTGGGTCAGAAGCATAGCAAGACACAACACATCCACAGCAAGGCCGCTTTGTTTAATCAGCGACCCCACCTTTCCGTCCCCTCATAGAGAAAAAGAGAAGATGGGAAGAAATCTCTTTGGGCCGAGTCAATATATGGTTCACACATACTTCCTCCCCCCCCACCCACTCCCTTCCATGCAACACAGCATCATCCATACACAACCATTCTCCACACATCCCTATCTTCTGTCTTCTCTCTTCCTTCCTCAACAGATAAACCCCTCTTTCCCTACACCTCTTTTACCCCATCCATCCATCTCATCCTTGGTCGACCCCTCATGTTCACTCCATCCACCTCTGCTTTTCCACACCACTTTCACTAATCTTTCTCCACTCATTCTTTCCATGTGTCCAAACCATCTCAATACTTTTTCATCAACCCTATCTCCCAACTCTTTTTCCACCCCTGCTCTCCTCCTCACCTCCTTGTTTCTCACTCTATCCAGCCTAATAACCCCTACCATACTTCTCAGACATTTCATCTCAAACACATTTAAATTCTTTATCTCTTCCTCTCTTATGTTCCATGTTTTTGCCCCATACAGTGTTGTTGGCACAATCACCCTTTCATACAATCTCCTCATAGCATCCATTCCCAAATGTCTATTTTATATGACACTTTTCAATCCCCCAAGGCATTTACTTGCTTCTCTCAATCCACATTCTACCTCTACCTCCACTCCTCCCTTTCCCGGCATATTCGCCCCCGAAGTATCTAAAGCTATCAACTTCCTCCAGTCTTTATCCCTAATACTCACTTCTAGTTTGCTGCCATCCTTTCCCCTTGTACATCTCATCACTTTACTTTTACCCACATTTATCTTCAACTTCCTTCTTTCACACACCTTCCCAAACTCCTTCACTAAGTTCCTTAATCCCTCCTCAGATCTTGCTACAAGTGCAGTGTTGTTAGCAAACAACAACTGGCTTATCTCCCATTTTTCTCTATTTTCTTTAACCATCTCCAATCCCTGACCCATTACCCTTGCAGTTACCCCTCGCACCACACCATCCATGTATACATTGAACAACCATAGCGACATGACACATCCCTGGCAAAGTCCCACCTTTACCTCAAACCACTCGCTCTCTCCATTTCTAATTCTAACACAGGCCCTACTGATAGGGGAGAAAGAATAGAATACTGGGACCAAGTGTTCCCACTTGAATCATAAAAGGTGACAAAAACAGGATGGGGGTAGGACTAAGCATGTATTCTAATTTTGCTAATATAAATCTGTCTATATTTGTGTAGGCTATGTATTAATCTTTTCACTCCTTTCAATTTTTTTCTTTCTCCTTGTGTCTTTTTTTTAGGGACCATTTCCTCATTTTCATGATCCACCACTCTCTAACAGAACTGTTCTCTTTTATCAATACTGCATGTCTTTTTTTTGTAGCCTCTTCTATCATTTTCTTGTTTTCTCTCTTCTGTTGCCTCCCTTCTCACCCAAACATTCCTTAATTTGTCTACATTTGATAGTCTACAAGTTTTATTTATTAATTGATTCACCATGCTTTGTGATTTGAATTTTACTTTTGGTCCTGCCCCTTCTTGTACAAATCTACCCCAACCTAGATATTCATTTTATTTCTTCAGTTAGGCCTTCCTCATTGCCCATTACAGTTTGCACCATTTCTTTAGCTTTCTGTCAACCTCTTATTTCTCATTCCTTTCTTATAAGTAGCTCTATATGCCACCCTATCACTATAATAGTTTAATTTCTTTACCACTTCTCATATCAATTTTTGTCAACTTTTAAGTATGACCTTTTCCACATCTTCCCTCTCTTCTTTTGTTCCAAAATTTTTGTAACCATTTAGTCCTCTCTTGATTGTAACCAACCTTTCTGTCTTTGATTTCTCTACCATTCTCTTCAGTTACTCAACCACTCTCTCTTCTCTGCTTCACACTGACCTCTAACTTAATTTTCTTTTCTTTTAACTTTTAAATTCGCCCCATAATTCTTTGAGTTCTGATCCATATGATTCTTTTGTTAATGTCATTTCACGCAATTTGCCATTTGGTTCAATGATTTTAACCATTTGATTGACCACATATTTCTTGGTGCACACTGGCTGAGTGGGTTAGAGCATCAGTTCCTGATAGCGGAGAGTTTGTGATATTAGATGGAGTCATCAATCACTTTCATTCACACTCTGGTCGTAACCACATCCTCCATTTCTTCTCTAAATATCTCACTCATAGTTCTTATTCTGGTCTTTGGATTTTATAAGTTACATCTCCATCCTAAATTTTCCATGATCAATATTGTGCTCATCTGCTGTTAACAACCAATTGACAAATCCCATCTTTCTTCGCCATAGGTTAGAACAGTCCAAAAGAACAATTGTTGTTGCTATGCTTTCCACTATTTTCATTTTACACTGTTTCTCAAACAAATATTTTAAGATACTGTCGTAAATTGGGACCCCATGTTACTCTTTATCCCATGTTACTTTTACATCAACTAGCTGTTTGCTGCTTCCTCTGAATTGAGTTGCACATTCACCCTCTTCAAACACCAAAAATGTACGTGTGCGGGTGTGTGTGCGTGCACATGTGAGCATGCAGTTGGAATATAATATCTGGCTTTTGTTAAGGTTTAATTTTTTGTTTAATCCACTAAAACATCACTGGTAGGAAAAAGAGATTGAATTTATTAATTTTGAGATTGTTATTTGTCCAATTTTATTCCCAAAATTAGATTATCATGTATTAGATATTCTTAAGTGTATGATTCTTCATCTTTTAAGTAGTTATCAAACATTTCAGTATGCAAAATCTTTAGCTGATCTGCCCTTGCAAACCTAGCTTTATCTAACCAGACACAACCTGGTTACAGGGCAGCAGCTTAGAGCAGTGGCAACAGAACACCTGGTGACGCCTGGAGACACCTACCTATGTGTCTCTTACTGGCTTACTTCTGCCCCCCCTTTCACACTTACACTCATTCATACTCACTCCCATACTATATTTAATTCAAAAGAATCACTCTCATGTTCAAAGTATGTACATGTAATCATTTTTCAATTAAATATGTAATTAGATATGTAGTTTGTTGTGTTTTACCTGTCATTATATATTTATTAAGGAAAACATATCACCATTTACATACAGGGGTGGGTTCACATTTTGTTATTGTATTTCCCTAGGGATTTTTAAGTAACACATTGCCATTGCAGCTAGTAACACTTACTGTGGCTCTCTTCAAAACAAATCCAAGCCCTTGCATGTGTTTATAATGTTACAAGCCTATAACTCGGTGACATACCACAATACTATGCAACAAATGAAACCACATATTGCATTGCACTGGAGAACACTACATAACAAATCAGTGATAGGACATGCATTTCAATGAGACTCACAATACAAAACATGTCAGTTTAAGTCAACATTCCTCTGTTTGAAATACTTTAATCTGGAAACCTCCAAAACCCAAAAAGTTTCCGGAGTGAGAGAAACACCACAATTGAAAAATTTCAAAACATTTAGATGCATGATAAACTATTCAAATTTTATATTGAATCTCTTGAATAAAAGTTGATGAAGAACAGGAACATTGCATAGAAAAAAAATATATAATGTTTTGGCTGAAGTATTCAGTGTGCATTGTAGCTAACTTGTATTAATTTACTTTCAAAATCTCTGTGATGTCACGTACACTTGTGTACTCAGAATTTTGCTGAGGTCAATCAGTTGATCTATTGCCCCAGGTCTCTTTTGCAGGTAAATGGTAGTGTCTACTTTTAAGGTCCTCAGGTCACCCAAGGAAGAAATATATTTTCTAGGGGATTGTTAGTGTGGATTAGTGTAAGAATAGGTGCTCAATGTCTTTCATGATTTAGGGCAGTTATATTTTCTAGGGGATTGTTAGTGTGGATCAGTGTAGGAATAGGTGCTCAATGTCTTTCATGATCTAGGGCAGTTTGATTCTATGGCCATGTCTATTCTTTGTTGTTACTGTCTTGGAGCTGCATGATGTCCTGAATACAAGCATGCTAGTGTGGTTCTTACTTAGGTTAAATATCATAAACACTTTGTAATTGGGGAAGAACAATTTGTGTTTAGGAAAGGTGGAGGATTTGTGAATAAAATATTTGTAGTCAGGTAGATGTATGAGAATTTTTTAGTAAAAATTATGAATTATTTTTTAAGGACATGGTGGATGGGAGTGGAAGAGATGGGAGTGGGTGCATGCCTTTGACTTGGCTACCTCCCTGACAAGGGGGACAAAGCTGTTGGTATATAGATAGAAGGATGTTTTGGGGGCTTTTATGGACCTGGAGAAGGGTTATAACAGGGTTTAAATCAGGGCATTTTGGGAGGTATTGCTGATGTGTGGGATAGGGGGAAGGTTGTTGAGGGTAGTCAAAAGTTTGTATGTATTTACCTAACTGTAGTATACAGGAAAGGAAGAAAGCTCATCGGGTCCCATCTCCTACTTTCTGGATTATCACTATTAGCCTCTAATTCTGTAGCCTTGACTTCCAATAATCATATTTAGATTTGAATTCATGTGTTATTATGTGAGTAATAGTGCTTGTGTTAGGGTTGAAAATGGTGAGAGTAAGCGGTTTAAACTAAAAGTGGGGTTGCATTAAGGTTGTTTAATGTCACCATGGTTGTTTGATGTGTGCATGGATGGAGTGGTATAGATAGTGAATGTGAGGGTAATGGGCAGGGGACTGGAAATGGTGAAAGGAAAGGAAAATAGGAGGTGAGCCAGTTGTTTGCAAATGATGATGCATTCATGGCTGGGTCAAATGAGGATCTGAGGCAGTTTGTGTTGGAGTTCAGGAGGATATATAAGAGAAACTAGGAAGTAAATGTGCATAAATGTAAGGTGATGAGATGTACAATGGGAGAGTGTGTATATGTATGAATATATACTGTATATATACATACATACATATATATATATATGTATGTATGTATGTATGTGTGCATGTCCACACTCTTTTTGTTAATTTTGATCACTCATTCTTTCCATATGCCCAAACTATCCTAGTAATCTTTTGTCAGCACTATCTGCCAGCCCCCTTTCCATACCTGCTCTCATTTCTCACTATTAATCCTCATAATACCCACCATGCCTCTCAAACAATTCATTTCAAACACATTAAAATGTCTCCTTTCTGCCTCCCTTTCTAAGTTTTACCCATACAGTGTTGTAGACATAATCATCCCTTTATACAATGTTTTCTTCACATCCATTTCCAGATACCCATTTCTCATGATGCTTATCATTCTCCCAAGACAATTACTTGCTTACCACACTCTACAGTCTACCTCCACTTCCACTCCTCCATTCCCTCCTACATGTGACCCTGGATTAGGGTTTGGAGGGCTTGAAGAGGCCATGGAATTGGATTAAGACTGTATATCTGAAGGGTGTAAAATTAGTTTTCCATATAGATGCATAAATACTTAAAATAGCTTTGAAGGTGATATAGCCCAAGTTGGAACAGTACCTGAGTTTATATGATAATTGGAAATGAAAAATTTAAATCAAGTTGGAACCATTCATGAATTTGAAGGTATGTATGATTAATTGTATACTATAATTAGGTAAGGAAGCTTGCTGGCTGAGCGGGTTAGGGCGTCGTTACTTGCGGCGAAGGTCGAGGGGATGGCGGTTCGAACCCTGCCACTGGCGAAGTTGGACCAAGGGCATGGTTCATTAAATTCCACGCTACAAAGTCCTCTGTAAAGGGCACTGTCCTAGCCTCCTGATAGGAGGGGAGTTTGTGACGTTAAACCACATCATCATCATAATTAGGTATGACAACGACAATAAGTCCTTCAAGGAAACGTACCAGCTTAACCATGAGCTACAAGTTGGTCTTGGTTCTCTGTAAAATTAAGTACAGACAGCAGTTAGCAGTCAACTTAGTTCCTTGTGAGTAGATTAACTTCCAGGTTGGAGAATTTTATAGGCCCGCTAGCTTAATTGGTAGAGCGATGGCTTTGTGATTTCACAAGTCTCAGTTCAATTCCGGGGATAACAGTCGGAATTATTTGATCAACATCACCGTCACTGATGATTCTATTCAGATAATTAGGTAAATATAAGCTGTCTCCAGTCCTCACAGGCTTTATGAGTGAGGTCCTTTGCAGCTAAACTTCCAACTCCGAACAGCAATTGACAGGTTTGTTCAACTTGCCACAGCCGTGAGTTATGGTTATCCTCTGCTTCTCTCCCATCAAGGTTCCATCTTCCGTCTCTTTTTTGGTGACGACCCTTTGAGCGAGATCAACATCAGGGAAATTTGCCTTGTAGCTGGACTGTTTATGAATTATGCTAGTAACATACCTTGACTGAAATTCACAGTACATTATCTGGTTTGATACAAACTCATTCAAGCAATACCTCATGATTCTCTGAAGGCATTTAGTACCAAAGACATTAAAACACCTCTGAAAGTCAGCATTTAATGTTCATGTCTCACAGCTGTACAGCAAGGCAGGAAGCCCAAGTGACTTGAAGATTTGGATCTTAGTCCTTAACCCCTTCGATACGATCATGAGGAGCAAGTGGGTACGCAAGGATGCCGATGTCGGCGTCTTGATTATATATATTGTAGTTGTACCTGTGTGACCCCCATACTCTGTAAACTGGCTTCATCATATTTTCTATGGTTATCAAAATTCACAGGTGAAAGAGAACGAGCAATACAGCGGTAATTTTATTTTTTATAATGCGAGTATTATGATGCAACATCGCACGTTTGGCAGCTAATGCTGCCCGTGAGATTTTGGCCTATAGTGAAGGAGTTAAGCATAAATATCGACAGTGCCATATAAACTGGTTGCATTTCCATAACACTATGACCATGGACAATGCCAATCCTGATTTGACTCACCATTGAGATACACTACACCACCAAGGTATATGAAGGTTTCCAAGACCTTAATGACCTCACTGCATAGACAGTCTGAACTGTGTCATCTACTAAGACTCCAAATGCCTGGATTTTGGTCTTGGAACAGGAGACCTGGAGTCCAAGCATCCTCACCTCCCTGGAATTCTGGTGACTCCCCAAGAACAGCATCATCAGCAAAGACAAGGTCAGTGACCTTAGTGTTGCCAATAGATGCTCCACTGTGACATTGATTGAGAACACTATCCAATACCCAGCCAATGTAGATGTTGAAAAGTATTAGGGTCAGGACTCTTGCTTTACTTCTGAATTAACAGGAAAGAAGCTATATACTCCTTCATGATTTACAACACTGTCCCAAAGTATGATCTAGACATCAAGTCAATAATCCTCACAAGTATCTCACAGGTTTGCAGAAGATCCCAGAGTACTGTATGATGCCCAAATAAAAAACCTGGAGATCAATGTAAGGTGCAAGAAACACCTTTTGGAACTCATGTCAGCACTTTACATGAACATGAAATGCTAGGATTTGATCAGTTGTTGACTTACTGGACATTAACCCAGACTCCTTGTGCCTCTGAAACTTAGCAGATGTGGAAGAACCTGTGTCAGCAACAGAGGGACAAACACCTTACCTGGCAAACTGAGCATTGTGATACCATGGTAGGGGTTGCAGTGCTACTAGTACCCTTTCCCCTTCTAGGTAGAGATGAACAGAACCTTTTTCCAGTCAAAGGAAATAGTACTGAAATGCCAGACAGCGGACAGTACTGCACGCAACTCGCAAATCATGGCCACATTTCCATTTTTCAGCAACTCCACACTAATGTTGCAGATGCCAGCTGCCTTTCCACCCTTCAAATTAGAGCTTTTGTGACCTCTGTGTGGCTGTGAGACATGGACATTGAATGCTGACTTGAAGAGGCGCCTCGATGTCTTTGGTACAAAATGCCTTCAGGGAATCATGGGATATCGCTGGAATGACTTAATGTCAAACCAGAGACTGTACTATGAGACTTATTGTAGACCAGTTACAAAACTTAATTTGTGAATGCCAACTCTGTCTCTGTGGGCATGTGGCACATTTCCCTGATGATCCTACTCACAGGATTGTCTCCATTAGAGACAACCCTCGATGGAGATGGAAGGGATGCCCACAGAATTCATGGCTGCTGGGGGGGGAGTTGATTAAGTATGTCAAGAGGTATTTGAAGTAGGATGGAAGGGTGACTGCATGAGAGCTTGCTCAGAGAGACCATGGGGACTGGTGCCAGAATGTGAGTATAAAACAATGTCCTCTTTGGCATATTCCCCCAATTGATGATGACCTCTGACAGAAAGGGTGGAGATTTGTCAATTAGGGGATGGACAGCCACCACACAAACACCAAGGGAGAGCTATCTGCTTGGAGGGTCACCTATGAGGAACTGCTCAATGTATTCTGTAAAGAGGCTACGCTTCTCCATGCCTGACGTTAGCTGTCCGTCAGGTGTTTGAACTATGCTCCATTGGGTCACAGACTTGGAGAGGAGTTTCTTCAGATCTTGGTAAGCAGGCCTGAGGTCATTTGTATGAAAACTGCCTAGACATCCTCAGCAATTTCCCGGACGTGCCTCTCCTTATCCATCCTCATGAGAGCTCTAGTTTGCCATTTCTGAGTCCTCTGTTGGTCCAGATCCCCATTCACTCTGGCAGCATGGCCCAATTCTATACTCTCCAGTATCTCTTGGAATGTCACAACACTCCTCCACCTCGGACGCTCTCCAGTGCACTACTTGGCAGGTTTCAGAGTTTCACGTTTGAAGGTCTCCCATAGTTGTAGGAGAGAGGCCAAACGCAGAGTATGGGATCCAATATATTTGATGTTTTGCCCAGCAGGGCTTCTTCAGAAACGTCAAATATATTGGATCCCATACTCTGCGTTTGGCCTCTCTCCTACAGTGCTGTTGCAGTCGTTGCTGCTTTTAATCATCTCCCATAGTTCTTTAGGGTCCTCAAGAGTGCCAAGTACTTCAAACTGATTAGAGGTTGCTGCCTCATAGTCCTGGGTGCACACATCATCCCTAAGGCTCTCTAGATGTTACCCAGGTGGGTTACATCTCAGGAACCTTCTGGACTTGATATGCAGTCTTAGTGTTCTGACCACAAATCTTTGATAAGTCTCAAAGAATTTAGCACTTCAATCAACCCTGCAATTCTGTTGGATCTTCCAACAAATACAAACAAATATGTGATAAATCTCCTTTACCACTCCTTTGGCTTTGCTATACCAAGTTTGATTCTCATGTCTAGAATCAGAAACCATCCGTCCTCAGCCCTCTGGACTTTGCAAAGTTCGAAACGAAGGTACTGTTAGTGCTCCTAGTTCCAGAGCCATGTGGGTTAATATATACTTAATAGCCAGCTCCTTTGGTACCAGTAACTGCATTGAAGTCACACAAAACAATAAGTGTGTCTCATGATGGGCACTGGTCTGCTACAGAATTAATCTTGGCAAAGGACATCTACACCTTGGTAGGAACATATACTGCAGTGAGAAAGATGAAGTCCAAATTGTGCTTCAGCCTCAACATCACAACACATAACAGACATAACGCATAACAGACAAAACAAAATAAATACAATCATACAAAACAGTATTAACACAACACATAACACAAAACAAAACAACATAAAAGAAACACACACATTAACAGTAGTAAACAGTTTGGTATGCAAGACCTAGACTGACCATGTTGCCATTGTAAATAATGATACACAGCGTTGGCAAATGTGAAAACGATAGTGGTAATCAGTGTTGTCAACAACTAATTATCATCACACTCATCAGCTGGAGTAACCTAGTGTTGTCAGCACTGGGGCATCAATCACCCCCCCAAGACTCCTGTCTCCAGGCCCTGTGGAGATGCCGTGCATGGCAAACACTCGGGTTAGTGACCCATGATGGGGTTGGGATGGCCATTAACTCGGAGTTGATCTGCTCTTTTGATGGTTTTCTTTTTCCTCCACCTGGGTGTCCCATACCCCATTCTCACTGGTGGATGGTGACCAGTGGGGGGACAATTTAGTTACCAACAGTCTGACCATGTGGCAGGTAGTATACACACAGAGTGATCCCTTGGAACATGAGCATCCCAGAGATTGAACAACTTGAAATCCCCAAAAAGTTTTCTTTAAAATTTTGCCCCAGAAGGCAATTTTTTTTTATATTGAACATAAAGAGAGCTATGTGATATGGTATTGCATTCTATGCATATGCATCAGTAAAGAGATAGTATCTTAGAAGACTTCAAGATTTTTCTTAGAATTAAGATATAAAGAAAAGAAAAATAGCAATTCTGTTGTACTGTGTATTTATATTAATGTTCAAATTCTAACAGAAAAAAAATTCTTTGGAACTTGTAAAATTTGAACAGCCTCCAGGAATAAATTAAGTTTGAGTTCAAAGATACAATTGTATAGAAGAACATAAGAATGAAGAAGACTGCAAGAGACCATAAGTCCTACACTAGTCAGTTCCATGTCCATTACCACCTGTCATCCCCATCCATAAAGTTGTCTGTTTCTTAAAACAACTGATAGTTTCAGTGCTCACTACATGGTTACTAAGTTTATTCCATTCATTGACCACCCTATTAGTAAACCAGTTCATGCCTATTTCCTTCTTAAATCTAAATTTGTCAAATTGAAATCCATTACTGTGAGTCCTGCCCTGTTGTCTTAATATGATGACCTTGTTTGCATCACCCTTGTTAAAGCTTTTGATCCCCTTGAACACCTCTATTAGATCACCCTACACTCTGCATCTTTCCAGAAAGTGTAAGTTAAGGTGCCTATGCCTCTCTTTGTAAGGTAAATTTCTGAGCCTGTGTATCATTTTGGTCATTCTCCTCTGTACTGATTCTAGTGAATTGATATCCATTCTATAGGAAGGAGACCAAAACTGTACCGCATAGTCAAGGATATATATATATATATATATATATATATATATATATATATATATATATATTATATATATATTATATATATATATATATATATATTTTTTTTTTTCAAGAAAAATGTTGCCCCATAAACCAAACTTTTATTGGTACTTGAACACTTATAATCATAGACAACTGGATCATAATACAGTATGGTCCCCAACTTTGAAAGATGGAAGAGAAAGAGGTGATATGATTACAGTGTTCAGGTCTCTAAAGGGGAAAGATTGCATTGACAAAAGAGACCTAATTAAAGATGGGGGAGCTCTAAGAGGTCATGGGAACAAATCAAGAAAGAACACAAGTCTAAAGGATGTGAAGAAATACAGTTTTCCATAAAGATGCATGGAATTGTTTAGGTGATATAACCCAAGCTCAAACAATATATGAGTTCATATCTAAATATGATAATTGGAAATCAAGGATATAGATTAAGTTGGAACTGTACATGAATTTGAGTCTAGGTATGTTAGAAAATTAAAGAATAGGAGATGGGACCCAACAAGCATTGCTCCTCTTCTGTATACTACAACTAGATAAATACATTTGGGTAAATATTGTATGATCAATAAAATTATATTAGCCTAGAAGGTTTTAACCATTTTCTTATAATTAAAAGGTAGAAAATTAATAAAAGAAAAAATCCAGTTTAGTGTATATGTTACATTAATGTTTAAAATTAAGCAAAAAAAAAAATTGCTTGAGAACTTGAAAGTAATAGAACTCAAATGAATTCTAGTAATGAATTGTGTTCAAGTATCAGGGTGCCACTAGATGTATGTATTTACCTAGTTGTATCTTATGGGAAGGGGAGATGCACTCACAGTGTCCTGTCTCTGTATCTAGCAGTATCTAAATTGTTCTTAAATTCATGTGTATATACATGTTTATATATGTATATATATATATATGTGTGTATGTGTATATATATATGTATGCATACATATATCTTCATATTGCTTTCAAAAAGTTCTCTCATACTCCTCCCCATTTTGCACTACTTTCCTTTTTGCCTTCTTTGTCTTTTGTTTTGCTCTCTTTTTTTCTTTATACTTCTCATATTTTTCACTTATCCTACTTTGCAGCCAGTCCTTGAAGGCTCGCTTCTTCCCTTCTACTACCTTCTTCACTTCATCACCCCACCATTCACTGCCTTTCCTTCTATTCCCTCCCATCCTCCTTGTTCCACATACTGTCTTTGCACATCTTGTCACTTTCTCCTTGAAACACTCACATTTCTCTTCCACATCTATTTTTACTCAATTCTTCACCATTTCCCACACTTCTCTCAACTTCTCGTGCTCCTGCTCCTTTTTCTTCTCATTTAAACATTTTACTCAAAGCACCTTGCTACCTTGCACCCTTTTCCTCTTCCTCCACCTATCCTTCACTCTGAACTTACCTTTCACCCAAAAATGATCTGATATTCTCCCACTCTCTCCCCTGAGAATAAGAACATCCAGAACTCTTCCTACTCTTCTCCTGGGCTCCATTATATAGTCCAATAATGCATTATCAACCACCTATCCATCCACCACCCTTTTCCATGTGTACTTATGCTTAATTTTCTTCCTAAACACTGTGTTAGCCATCATCAACTCTAAATGCATCTCCACCATTAACTCTTCACAATGATTTTTACCTGACACTCCGCAGTTCCCAACTACTCCATCTATTTGTTCATTCCCTACTGAAGCATTGAGATCTCCCAATACCACTACATTGACATTCCTCCTAAAACTCTCTATCATTTAGATCTATTCAAAAAGCCTCCCTTTCCTCTACACTCTTCTCACAGCCAGGCCCATATGCCCTTACAAAGACCCACATATTCCTTCCCAGTTTCACCTTCATCCACATTAAGCTTGAAGAAACCTTCCACTCCACCACATGCTTACCTACCTCCTCACTAATAGAGCCACCCCTTCCCTTCCTCATCCTCTCCTCATTCCCAACACCCTCCCCACTACACACCCAAACTCAAAATCACCCCTCCCTTTCAACTTATTTTCACTTAATGCCAACACATCCATCTTCCTTCTCACAAACTTTTTGAGTATCTCTTTTACACACATCTGTACCACACCCATGCACATTAAAAGACCCAAACCTTAGGATTCTGTTTGGAAAACTCCCAGACCCTCTTATACCTTGACTTCTTACAGGAATGTTCTCATAGGACTACAGAAACCAGGATTCCTAGTCCCAGACTCCTTCCCATTTTAATTGTTTTACAACCTGAATGGGAAGAATTAGTGGCAGTATTCTTTCTTCCCCCTACCACAGGGGAAAGGCAAAAATGGAAATATATAATCAAAGAAGTGGTACAAGAGAATATGAAGAGGGGTTGTGACAGCATGATGGAGGGACAATTGCAGTACAATAAAGTAGCATAATGTCTCTATGATTAGAGATTTCCTCTAACATAGATAAAGTGATGTAAGGCTTTGGTCCGTAGGGGTGCCCCATATAGTCCCTAAAGTATTGATTGCATGTTACTATGCAGAGGGACAGATCTTAATTGAAGAGGAGGAAATAAGGGGAAGATGGGCGGAGTATTTTAGAGAGCTGTTGAATGTGGAGGAGGATAGGGAGGGATTGGTGGTAGCAGTGGGAGGCACTAAGAAAATAATGGTGATGGGAGAGGAAAATGGAGGAGAAATAAGAAAAGATGAGGTGCAAGTAGCTCTGAAAATGAGAACAGGTAAGGCACCTGGGTTAGATGGGTGTCATGTGGAGTGTCTGAAGAAGGGAGGTACAGTAATAATGGGCTGGCTAGTGAAGTTGTTTAATGTGTGTCTAAGGGAGGGTAGAGTGCTGAAGGACTGGAGGAGTGCCTGTATAGTTCTGCTTTACAAGGGAAAAGAGGACAAATGTGAGTGTAGTTTGAGAGGGATCAGTTTGTTGAGTGTAGTTGGGAAGGTTTATAGGAGGGTTTTATTTGAGAGGATTAGGAGAGGAGCAGAGGGAGTAATTGGTGAGGAACAGTGTGGGTTTAGGAAAGTTTGGGGTCGCATAGATCAAATTTTTGTGATAAGGCAAATATATGAGAAAGCTTTAGGAAAAGGTAAGGATGATTTTTGGGCCTTTATGGATTTAGAAAAGGCTTATAATGGGGTAGATGGGAAGGTACTGTAGGAGGTATTGCAGATATATGGTATTAGGGGAAAGCTTTTAAGGGCAGTCAGGAGTTTTTACAAGAGTAGTAGACCCTGTGTTATAATTGGAAATGGAGAGCATGAGTGGTTTGAGGTAAAGGTGGGACTGTGTCAGGGATGTGTCATGTTGCCATGGCTGTTCAATGTATACATGGATGGGGTGGTGTGGGAGGTAAAGGCAAGGATAATGGGCAGGGGACTGGAGATGGTTAAAGAAAATGGAGAAGGGAGGTGAGCCATTAATTGTTTGCTGACGACACTGCGCTTGTGTCAGGGTCAGAAGAGGCATTTAAGGAGTTAGTGGCAGAGTATGGGAAGGTATGCAACAGGAGAAAGTTGAAGGTAAATGTGGGTATAAGCAAGGTGATGAAATGTACAAGGGCAGAGGATGGCAGTGAATTACGTGTAAAAGGGGAGAGGGTAGGGGAAGTGGATAGTTTTAGGTACAGAGAGTCCTCCTTATACGGTAATTCTTTATCCGGTAAATTCACAGTTACGGTATTTGGTAATTACTACCCTCGGTTCTATTTATGGTAAGGAAAATTCACAGATACGGTATCCGCTAAATATTTTGAAGAGGAAAGAGCAGGGAGAAGGTATGTCTGCCATATTCTATTATTACATGTTATAATGGGTTTGGTATACGGTAATTTCAATTTGCGGTAAGGTTTTTAGGAACGCATATGTACTGTATAATGAGGACTTACTGTATTTGTGATCCTACGTGGCAGGAAAGGGAGGAATGGAGGGGGGGGTAAATAGTAGATTGAGGGAAGAAGGTAAATGGGTTGGGAAATTAAAAAGTGTCATGAGAAATAGGCATCTTGGAATGGATACAAAGAGGACATTGTATGAAGGGGTGATTGTACTGACAGCTTTGTATGGAACAGAGACTTGGAATTTAAGAGAGGCAGAGAGGAAAAAATTAAATGTGTTTGAGATGAAATGTCTGAGAAGTATGGTAGGGATTGTTAGGATGGATAGAGTGAGAAAAGAGGAGGTGAGGAGGAGAGCAGGAGTGATAAAGGAGATAGCAGACAGGGCTGATGAGAGTATTGGGATGGTTTGGACACATGGAAATAATGTGTGATGAAAGATTAGTAAAAGAGGTGTGGAAGGCAGAGGTGGAAGAAGTGAACTTCAGGGGACAACCAGGGATGAGATGGATGGATGGGATGAAGGGGGCATTGAGGAATAGAGGAATGACTGTTGAGCAAGAAAGGGAAAAGGCAGGAGATAGGGATGAGTGGAGAGTTGACTGTGTATAGTTGATACTGTTATGCAAGGAAGGGAGGGGTAGGGGATGGGGAGTTGCAGGTGCTTAAGTCTGAATGATATTTCAATGCAGCCTAAAGGGATTTCTCCCCACCTTCTTTTTTCTGCATGAGGGGACAGAGAGGGGTAGGGGTCACTGATTAAGTGAAGCAGCCTTGCTATGGATATGCTGTGTCTTGCTACATTGCTTCTGACCCAGGACATTGGGCAGGATATAGGAATGACCCATCATCCATGAAGAGCTAAGATGAGAGGGGGGAAAGGGTGGTGGATGGGAGTGGAATAGTTGGGAGTAGATATGTGCCTTTGACTTGGGTACCTCCCTTATAAGGGGGAAAGCTCTTGGGTGTATATATATATGTATATATATATATATATATATATATATATATATATATATATATATATATATATATATATATATATATATGTATATATATATATATAATGTATGTATTCATAACTCATAGCACTAGGACACAACAACACACCTTTCTCTCACAAAACACGAGAAACCAGACAATCAATCACAGACACCATCACTGAAATGACTAAGATCAAATTACAAATAAAGAAAACAACTTACAATATCATAAACATATATATATATATTCCTCAACCTACATCAGTCCCCAGAGGTTACATCCTACAGCTCCAACCTCTCAATTCAGTAACAAACCACATACTGGCAAGTGATCTGATTGTGCACCATCCAAACTGCCTAGTCAAAAAGATTCAAAATTCTTGATCAGCTTCCCAACCTAAATATAATTAATTTCAGTTACAAACCCACCAAACAACCACTCCAACACAATCAACAATTATCATCAACTGATATAACATTAACATACTCCATACAAAAGGAAACACTATACAAGACCTATCATCTGATTACTTTCAAATCAAGATCATCATAGAATTGGAAGAAAAACTACAACCTATGACCAAGAGGAGTTTCATGATCTACCAAAAAGCAGACTGGCAAATTTACTCGGAATACATTGAGAAAGAACTAGAACACTGATTAAATCAGTTCTCATTCCTGGATAAAGTTGTAAACAAAATAGTAACTGCTATCCAGAAAGCAAGTAAAAAACATACCCAGAGGTTACAGAAAGGACTTCAACCCCAACACACATGAAAACTAATAACTTAAAAAAAGAAACAAAACCTCATAGAACAAGAAAAAGAGTAACTAAATCAAATAAGCAGTAACATTACAAACAAAATAATAACAAACAGGAAGAGAAGTGGGGAGTCTAACAAATGAAATAGATGGAAAGTCTAAAAATGGAAAAATCTGGAGAACAATAAAACACATCAAAAAGTTGAAATTGAATCCCCCTCAATCACCACCACTAGTTGGAGCAACCCAAGACAAAGTACTATCACTTAAGCTGTAATGTAATATCATCAACAAGCATTTCTCCAAAACTAGTTTCAAGCCTACAATACCAGAAAATATATTTACCTAGTTTTACCTAGTTGTATTTTACGGGATGGGAGCTATGCTCGTTGTGACCCGTTTTCGTATCTCTCCATGTCCAGTTTATTCTTGAAAAGATATGTAAGATCAAGCCTTTCAATAAAGCCTCATTCCACAGTAAAGACACAGATGGAGCAATGAAGAAACTCAAAAAATCTAAAGCTGAAGGTCCAGACAAGATCTCAAACATCCACCACAGACACCTTTGCCAAACTACCATAAGAGCCTTAACTGATATTTTCAACTAATCCTAGCTAAATATTAACATCCCAAACATCTGGAAAAGAACTCATTTGATACCAATCTTGAAACCAAACAAACTGCCAGAGAACACTGCATCATACAGACCAATCTCTACTATCCACAATAACCAAGCTGAGGGAAAGGTTGGCTGCAGCAAGAATCAAATTAGAAATACCGATCTCTCCCTATCAACATGGTTTCAAGGAGAACTACTCTACCAACACTCGGCTCACAAACATCACACAACAGATGCTGGAAGGATTTAATAGAAGAGCTCCACCAGAAAGAAGTTACTGTTGCTATATAAACAAAGTTTTTGACAATGTTCCTGACTCGTGTTATCCAAAAAGATCATTAAGACAGAAAACAGATATCCATAACAATGACAAGAAGTGATTAACTAACTTTATAGCTGGAAGACAATAAAGGCTAACCCAAAGCAACCAAATCTCAGGTATAGAAAGGCTATATAATGGAATCCCTTAAGGTGCAATACTTTCATCCTTACTGTTCAACCTCTTCATGAGTGATCTACCAACTCCTGTACCAGAACTAAATGCCGGTGTTCTCTCGTGTACAGATGATTTGATACTAATAACCCAGTACAGTAAATACAAAATAGCAACAAAGAACTACTAAGCCTACTAAGCTTGCTTACATGTTGCTGATATGTTTGTCAAATAACAAATCCATGAACCTCACCTTACCTTACCTCACTAGATCCCTGTTAAGCTTTAAAGTTTATCTGTTAGACTGACTAAATGACTTGATAAGCTTCCTCTTCTATTCTTTTGATAAAATTTCCTCTGATCACATCCAAAATATTGTCTATCCATCTCATTTTTTGTTTTTCCCACTGGCTTGTTGCTAATGGTAACAGCTTATAGGTTCTCTGTTGTTCTCCATTTTCATGATGTGTCCAAACCATCTTGTATTTCTTGGATTGTCAAGTGATTCATTTGTGTGACCCCATTTATGAGGAACAGCATCCTCATCTCAGCTGCTTGTGTCTTGTTCTTATTTGTTGTGTTGAGTGCCCATACCTCGTGACTGTAAGTATTGGTCTTAGAATTGAGGTGTAGATTATTTTTGCCATATCTGGTATCTGTCTCTTTCAGCAGATGGTATAAGGCTGATAGTACATTGGTATATTTATTAATTTGGTTTGTCAGCTCACTACATTGGTTGGTTTCTTATCCAAACATTGCTCTTAAGATATCTAAATGAAGTTGTTTCAGACACTTGATGATTCCAGATTGTTATCTGGTATTTTGTGCTGTTCTGGACATTGCTAACTCAATATCTCAGTTTTATCTTTATTGATTTTCATTCTTCTCTGTGTAAGACTTTCATTCCAAAAGTTCATTAGACTGAAGTGATTTTGGGGCATTTGTGATAATTAATCCACAAATTTGTGATACATACATACATACATATACCAAGGCTTTTTCCCCCTTCCAAGGGAGGTAGCCACAAAAGGAAAGGCATAAAAACACTCCCACCCATTTCATCCCTGAATACACTCCACACCCCTCCCACCCTTCCTCTCATCTGAGCACCTCCTGGATGACGGGTCATCCCTGAACCCTGCCCACCGCCCTGGGTCAGAAGCAGTGTCGCAAGACACAGTACATCCACAGCAAGGCCGCTTCATTTAATCGGCGACCCCCCCTCTCCGTCCCCCTTTGCATATAAGGAGAGGACGGGGAGAAATCCCTTCGGGCTGCGTCAAAATTTACTCACACATACTACCCACCCCCCACCCCCCCGCCTATTCCTCCTCATGCAGTCACAACATCATCCATATACAACCATTCTCCACTCACCTCTGTCTTCCGTCCTCTCCCTTCCTTCCTCAACAGACATTCCCCTCTTCCCCAAAGCCCCCTTCACCCCATCCATCCACCTCATCCTAGGACGTCCCCTCATGTTCACTCCCTCCACATCTGCCTTCCATACCTCTTTTACTAGTCTTTCTTCACTCATTCTTTCCATGTGTCCAAACCATCCTAATATTCTTTCATCAACCCTCTCTCCCAAATCCTTTTTCACCCCTGTTCTCCTCCTCACCTCCTCATTTCTCACTCTATCTAGCCTAGTAACCCCCACCATACTTCTCAGACACCTCATCTCAAACACATTCAAACTCCTTCTCTCTTCTTCTCTTATGTTCCACGTTTCTGCCCCATACAGTGCTGTTGGCACAATCACTCCTTCATACAGTCTCCTCTTCGCATCCATTCCCAAATGTCTATTTCTCATTACACTGTGATAATTATACCACAAAACTCATTCTCATGATCTCCTTATCTATTGTGCAGTCTTCCAGGAAAAGGATTAAAAAAGATGAGAAATCATGCCTCCCTCCTTTACTCCTGCTCAAACCTCAAGCCAGTCCTTCCAAGGACTTTGTGACTGTACTCAATATTTGGTGTGACAGTAAGTGCTTCCGATTGCTTCACCTTGATGGTATTTCATAATCTTGTGCAGACCACAGTGATGTTGTATATTCTAATTTGGAGCAAATATGGTTTTGTTAGTGTTTCTTTTTAGTGTGTGTGTGTATTTATTTACCTAGTTGTATCTTATGGAAAGGGGAGCTATGCTCATGGTGTCCCATCTTTGTATCCAGCAGTGTCTAGTTTGGTCTTAAATTCATGTATAGTTTTTGCACACACTTGTTTTATCCAGTTTGTTCCAGATATCCACCACTCTGCATATGTGTGTCTGTCCCTGTGGTGAAAAGACACTTTCATGCTCATCATCAATACAGATGTCTTGCTTACATTTTGCTGATATGTTTGACAAATAACAAATTATCCATGAACAACTTTCCTAAACCCATCTCCTTTTTTGCTCTGATAATTGTTTAATTTTCCATTGAATAGATCATTAATGGTCTGTACATTCCATATTTCTAATACTTTGCAATTTTTGGCATTGAAGATAATCTTGTACAGTTAGCTCCAGTTACATATTCTGTCTAGATCATTATGTAACAATCTTTAGGGTTCATCTATTTTCCTTGTGATTTCCCTGAGTGACCCAGTGGCCTGTCTGGTGGCCATTGCTGGATACCAGGAAGTTATAGGTCTCCTGCAGAAGATTGATTGATATTCTTCACATGATCTTTGTATCATCTGCTAACATATTAATGTAGTCGTTCCTTCTATCATGTTATTTATATAAATCATGAACATTACAGGTACCATAACTGACCTTTGTGGGATTTGGCTAGTCACTTCATCTCATCCATGACATCTTATCTTGTACTGTTGTCCTCATTTATCCCTCTTCCATCCTAAGAGGCTTCCTTTGGAGTCTTCCAATATGATCTAGTTTCTATAGTAGGCATTTGAGAGGTACCTTATCAAAAGCTCTCCAGACTTAAATAAAAGTTTGATACAGATGATCTTCTAGTTCTGAAGCCAAATTGATTGTCTTCCAAAATTTTCATCTTTTCAAGGTATTTACCTATCTGTCTTTCTGAATCTTCCCACAGTTTAATAGCTATGCTGGTCAGGGACACTTCTCTGCAATTCAAAGGTTTATCCTTACAGTAAACTCTCAATATAACAAACCTTAATATACTGGGTATTGGATATAACAGACCAAAAGTCTGTCTGGACAAATTCTTGCGACAACGGATTTTCATCCGTTATAGCGAGGGATCCTCGGTTATAACGGATCTTCAGATGTAACAATAGACCCCTGTCCCCATATTGTTTGTTATATTGAGGGTTTACTGTAATTTCTAATCCTACTAATTTCTAATACTGGACAAACTTCAGGATATAACGGATCTGTCTGGTATTTCCATCAGATACAACGGATCTTTGGATATAATGATAGACCAGTCCCCATATTGTCCATTATATTGAGGGTTTACTATACTTCCCCCTTTATGAATTGTCAGCATCTTAGTCCTTTTTCCTGTCCTGAGGCAATATCCCTTTTTCTGGTGAATACAGTTCAACTATGGATTTTGTCTGCCAGCTTTTATCTAGTTTGAGATTCCAATAGGCCTAGCAGTTTTTGTTCACATCTAATGTTCCAAGAGTATATGTACACCTTTCACTCTCATTTTTATATCTTTTAACTCTTCTTTGCAAAGTAATTTTCCTAGGTGAAAACTTATTGGAAATTTTATTCATTATTTCATTCTAATTTGATGCATCTGCAAAGACTTTTTTTCACTTCAGCTAAGAGATTCCTTCCCTGTGCCTGAATTTACCGTTGACAAACTTGTGTCTATGTGTTTTTGTAAGGAAGTGTTGCAAGGTATTGGTAGGTAGGTTGTAGATGTTCTTAATAATAACATTTTGAGGGAGGGAAAAGACAACTGTATATACAAGTTCAGTGGAGATACCAAAATACTGAGGCACATCAGAATAACAGGTTTAGCCTAACAAGAAGGTTTAAAAAAAAGATGGAGCCAAAAGGAGCAAGTGGGCTTCAACGATGTCAAACCAGCAGATGTGTTGTGGTGCATCTGTGTGAAAATCAGAATTATATACTTGGAGCCTACTGACTTAGTGAGGAAGAAACAAATCCAAAGAAAGAAAAGTTTTGGTTTGACATCAGCACAACTGTGGGTTCCAAAGACATCATGGTCATCAAACCATAAATATGGAAGGCTAACATTCAAGTAGCTTTTAGTGATTTTGATGAAATGGTGAAAATACTGCTGACAGAATTTCTTCAACTAAGTTTAGGCTGACACAGTAATATGAGACCCCCACAAAAATCTGATGAAACTGGAAAATATTCCAAGAATAGAACCCACCAAATGGGTTCTCATCATGCAAGGACTATTGAACATATATGAAAAGACTGTAGAACCTGAGTTTATCATCATTGGTGGGAAAAAATGAAAGTGAAATGAACATTTTAATCCAAGTGCACCCAAGGTAAATAATTCTTAGACTTACAAGACTACATCTGATTATGAACAAAATTTGAGGACATTTTCAAACTGCAAAAGATGATGTTTGTAAAGGATTTCAGATTCACAGTTATCCAAACTCAGATGTTTACAGAATTAATAACCCTCTTGAAGAAACGGAATTGGTTGGAATAGAGATGCGGTCATGGGAAGAAATATAAATTTTAGAAAAGGCAGTCATGCATTTAATTGCTGAATTTATTGTTTTGAGTATACTACAAGCATTAAAAATTGATTATTAATGACATTATTGGATAAAATTGTAGTCTGTGGAATTTTCTGGTGGCCAGTCAGGCATGGTTATATGCTAGATTGCATTAACTTAGAAGAAATTAGCCTCATTACTTGAAAAAAGTAATTGTGCTGAAATCAAGAAAAATTAGGTATCAAGAAATAGAGGATGAAATGGTGAACTACTAGTTTCACACTTTTGGGTCCATTTCTGAGGAAGATTGGCCCTGTTGTGAGTAAAGAGAATTTTATCAAATGAGGATGAAGATGCATTTACTGAAAATGATGGGCATACATCAGTCTGTTATGAACAAAGATGGTTATGTATTGAAGATAAGCTCTCAAGATTTTAGGAAGTACAAAATCTAAATTGGAGACTTGGCACTAGGTTCATCCATAGGACCAAGAATATTTCAAGAGACAGAAAGAGAGACTTCTCCATCACAAGATATTTTTCTACCTCATCTTAACATTTTGGATCCTCAAAACCAACAACAAATAGGGTTGCATCATTCAAGAAAAAATAATTGCCCTCAGTCAGTGCCTCATATGAAGAGACCAAGGAAGTTATCTCCATGCCCAGCATTCACTAATAACCACCTTCAGCCAGCATTATAGGGCCAACTCAGAGTAGATCATCAAAGTACCACACAGAAAACTACTAAAAAAACTGGAACACATAGGAGGAATACAGGGAAACCTACTAAAATGGATAGAGGACTTTCTGACTGGTAGAAAGATGAGAGTAGTGCTCAGAGAAAAATATTCAGACTGGAAAGAGGTGATCAGTGGAGTACCGCAAGGATCTGTGCTGGCACCAATAATGTTTGCTATCTATATGAATGACATGGATGAGGACGTGAACTGCTACATGAGCTTCTTTGCCGATGACGCCAAACTGCTAAGGAAAATAGAAACTGATGAGGACTGTGAAGCACTGCAAGAAGACCTAAATAGGGTATGGAACTGGAGTCAGAAATGGGAAGTGGACTTTAATACTAAGAAGTGTAGCATAATGGAGTTTGGAAAAAGCAAAAACAGAATATCAGGAAAATATACAATTGGAACCAAAGAAGTAAAGAAAGTAGGATCCGAAAAAGATTTGGGAGTAATTATCACGAACGACTTGTCCTATGATATACAGATTAACAAAATTGTCGGGGAGACTTACAACTTGCTAAGATCAATAAAAGTGGCGTTTACATACTTGGACGAAGACATGATGAAAAAAATATTGGTTACATTGATAAGGCCTAGATTAGAGTATGCAGCGACATTGTGGTCCCCCAGTACCAAAAAGAATATAAAGAAAATAGAAAGAATCCAAAGAGCAGCTACAAAAATGGCACCTGCACTTGCAAACCTATCATACGAAGAGAGATTGGCTAAACTGGAGTTACCGACACTGGAGCAAAGAAGAGAGAGAGGTGACCTATTGACCATCTACAGAATCATGAAAGGCACAGAGGTACTCGATAGTGAGAACTTACTTAACTGGGACAAAAGAAACACAAGAGGACATGGAAAGAAAATAAAAAAACATAGCTATAGAAGAGAACTGAAGAAAAACAGTTTTCCTCATAGAGTTTTGGACACTTGGAACAAACTGGACAATGAAATAGTATGCGCAAAAACCATTCATGAGTTTAAAAACAAACTAGACACTGCAAGATACAAAGGCGGGACAACACGAGCATAGCTCCCCTTCCCGCAAAATACAACTAGGTAAATACAACTAGGTAAATCACCATTGGTAAGTACAGACTTCATGCCTTTCCCTCTCGAATCATGTTCAAGTTTGATGCTATTAGGTTGTATGGTAAAATTCTTTAGGTAGGATTACATGTCAGCCTATAACCTGAGTTTGTGTGTTTGTTCTATTGAGTTCTGGAGTGCTTTTTTTTCTTACATGAATGTATATAGGAAAATGATTTACTCTTTAGTCTTGAAGTGTAAAACAGTTTGGAATGAATCTGTTGTGTTTTTTACTAAAGTGTAATGTACAAGAAAGGGCATATGCTCCTGGGGTTCCATCATTCTCATTTATCAAAGGTTGTTTCACAATTTGATGCATCTATATGGAAAACTATGTGTTTTGGTACCCTTCAAACTTGCAATCCTTAGTTTCATGGCCTGAAACGTGCAACAAAAAGAACCTTACAGTACAAACAAATCAATTTAATGTACTCAAACCAGTTGCAGGCAAAAGATTTGATCAGAAAAAGGAAACTAATAACTATATGTAGAAAGCTTGTAAGAATAGCTCTCTACTAAACATTCACAGCATAGTTTCCAACAATGGGGCTGCTGTGCTGTGCTGTGCCTGAAAGAAGATACGTTACTAGTTTGCAGGAAGACAGAAAAAGGAAAAACACCAATCACCAATCAACCAGATTACAACATACATATACCAAAGGCTTTTTTCCCCCTTATAAGGGAGGTAGCCAAAAAACAAAGGCATAAAAACCACTCCCACCCATTCCATCCCTAACATACTCCACTCCCCTCCACCCTCTTCCCTCCCTGCATCTCACCAGATTGCAAAGCAGCACTAATTTCTAGCCTTCATAAAGAAGTGTGACCCTGAGAAGGTGGTACTTGATCTTTTGATTGGGTCCGGAAACTCACTCTATTAGCCTTATCACATCTCTCTAATGATTTCTCAAATTTTAATTCCTGTATATTCACAAAAGAAAGTTAACCTTGGCACCTACCCTTCCCCACCTTCTAATAGCCATAGAAACCAACCCAGGCATATACCCATGCTCAACATGTACAAAACCAATAGACATTTCACACACCTCATCCATCAAATCACCTGCCACTCGTTTCACCTCACATGCACTACACCCACCAGACAAATTAGTACACAAACAGTAAGAGCTGCAACCATTACACAGTATGTACATACATATACCAAATACCACAGGAGATAGCCCCCCCCAAAAAAAAAAAAAGGGGCACTCCCATCCATTCCATCCCCTACATACTCCACTCCCCTCTGCCCTCTGTCCTTCCTCTTATCTTGGCATCTCCTGGTTTGACAGGTCAACTCTGCATCTTGTCCACTGCCCTGGGTCAGAAGCAGTGTCGCAAAACATAGTACATCCATAGCAAGGCTGCTTCATTAAATTGGTGACCCCTGCCCCCCCCTCCATCCCCTCATGCAGAAAAGGAGAAGAGGGACAAGGAGAAATCCCTTCGGGCTGCATCAATTTATTTCTCATACATAGTCCCTTGCCCCCATCCCCCACACCACTCCTCCTCATGCATCACAGCATCATCCATACACAACCATTCTCCATTCACCCCTATCTTCTGTCCTCTCACAATATGTATGCTAAAAAATACACCAAGTTCACTCCCTCCACCTCAGTCAAGTACATACAAAAGAGCATCCATAAAATACAAAAAAAAAAAAATGAATAAGAATGCACAGATTTAGAGAAAAATTTAGAAAGCATTAACATAAGTACCCATTCATAGAACAATGGATGAGATAACTGCAACCATTCTGAAAACAAGAAAAAGACACATTTCAAGAGGTTACAGAAAAACTACAACCCAAACTACACAAGAGATAACCAACTTAATGAAAAAAAAAGTTAAATGAAAAATAAAACTAGATAAGATCAAATAGAATTAATTGAGTAATTGTTGCATTGAGTTTCACTAAGTGAAAAACTTTTACCATTCTTGAGCCACTAATTCATTGATCTGAAAAAAGTTTAGCCTCACTGCACTGTGAGCCAGCACTCCAACTTTGGTGAGCAAGGAGTATGGTGTGGGGGTGTAAGGTCACAGCATTATCCATAGTTTGGGCCATATGAGCTCAGAGTGCTTATCTGGGAGGGTAATAGCTGTCAGTTATATCTGAGAGGGTAATAGCTGTCCAACATGTGATCTAAGACCATGGTGAATCACAGTAGCTGGCAACAGTACTTGGGTCCACCCACAGATCTCTTTGGGAAGAAGCTTTGGATTGTTGTCTGTACTGTGGAACTTTTTCCATGTCGCCTGCTGAAAGTGGTATGGTGAGGGAAGGATTCAATGGTTGCCAGGTCCCCATGTGTAAAAGTGGAATAAATACAGTCGAAGTTGATAGAGATATTGGGCCCAATCAAGAGACCAATTGCCAACCCCTAAGGGTTTCACCTCCTAATAAAAGTGCAGGGGTTGGTAGATCTTGAAATTGGGCAGCTTTGTTGTCCATTTTGCAAGACCACTACATGTAGGTAATCTTTCATCATAATGAAACAGAATAAGAAAAAGAACAATTACAGCAATTAAACAAAAACATAGTAAACTAATAAACAACACAAAGGAAAACTAGGAAGAACAAATAGCTCCAATCGATGGGGAAACAACAAAAACAAAAATTATGGAGAACAATAAGCCCATCAAAAACTCAAAATTAACCCTCCCTACCTGTGAAGCAGTTTGGGCAACCCAAGGAAAAGTGACATCACCAAAACAGCAATATAGTATCATCAACAAACACTCCAAAACAAGATTCAAACGCACTGCATGTTAGGTGGAACCAGTAGTAGCATGTGTTGCATTTGATGGATGTGTGTGCATAGTTTATTGTATAGAGCATGTGGAGCAAGGGTAAGGGCCTATAATTTGCTGAGAAATATAAGAGTGGTATTTCATGGGAGAGGACATGATGAAAAACTCATTAAAAGTCCATTTCATATCAGACAGGAATATGCAGTAGTGGTGTGATTACCAAACCTAAAGAAAGATGTAAGAAAAGTAGAGGATACAAAGGGCAGCTACCAAGATGATCCCAAGTCTAGAAAAAAAGACATATGAGGAAAGAATAAAAAAAAAAAAAAATAGAACTTCCAACATTGGAAGTACAAAGACAGAGAGGCAACATGATAATGATATTTGCAGTAGAGAAAGGTGTAGGAAAAATTAACAGGATTTGTTGGTATGGGATGAATGATCAGTAAGAGCTTATAATAGAAAATTTAGAAAACAAACCTGTCAGAGATGTTAGGAAGTATAGCTTTAGATTTATGGAACAAATTGGATGAAGGTTTTATCGAAGCCAACACCATACAGTCGTACCTCGGTACTCGACCGCCTCTATACTCGACCAAATCGGTGCTCGACCAAAAAATTCGAGTAGAAAATGCATCGGACCTCGAACAGATTTTCGGTGCTCGAACAGCGGGTAAGCGTCAGTTCGACTCAGACCGCCAGCGGAGTAAGACGTATGCAGTTTGTTCGAGTATTTCTTCCCAGATTTAAACTTTTTCGTGTTGCTCTAGCCCTTAATAATGGGTCCAAAGAAAGACAGTGATAAGGGGAAAATTGGTTTCGGTGTTCGAACAAATCGGTGCTCGACCACCACCTCAGAACGGATTATGGTCGAGTACCGAGGTACGTCTGTATATGAATTTTAGGCAAAGGTTGATTAGTGGAAGAAGAGATATAACCTATGAGCACACACTCAATCCTATATACTACAGTTAGGTAAATACAACCATTGCAGGAAGGACATAGAACACCTTATACTACATTGCCCAACACTGATTATCCTTAGACATCAACACGGTATTTCTTTCCTTAATAACCTATGTGTCTGTCTGGTGGCCATTGTCAGTTACCTGGGAGCTGTTTGTCTGCTACAAGAGACTTAAGTTTGATTTTTTTAAATGGATATGAGCCTTCCCTTTTGTATCAACCCTGCCTAAACGCATTTCAATCTGATCTATCAAATTCCAGTCATTTCCCATAATCATGGAAATAATTTCTCTAGCATTTTGCAATTTGTGTTCTGGATGTTCCCTCCTGAAACAATGTGATCCTCTTTTCAGCCAGCACTGAAAGAACATTTGGTCATATCTACTACATCTCTGATGAGATTCCCTATTAATACCTTCCCCCACATCTTTCAGTGTATTTTGTATTTCCCTTTTCTGCTGGTTCATGATCTTCATGAAGTTGACTGCATCCTTCTCTTGGTTAGAAGACCAGCCTTCTCAAATATTCATCAATTCATCAATCTTTTCATATTGGCTGGATCCTGGTGAATTCTATGTTTTCTGCGTGAGGATTGCATCTGGGGCACTTTGAGTCTTTGGCCAGATATGTTCTGTATGGATAATGTTTTAGTGTTGGGTGATGGCCTCAATACATTAATTTTTCACTCAATTCCATTCTTGTAAAACTTTTTTTATTTCTTAAACAATTTATCACAAAAATAATCAAGTTCTTACTTTCTGGCTCCCATATATTCCAAGGTTCTGCTCAATACACTAATATAGGTACAGTCACTTCATCATAAAACCTTATTTATGCATTCATCCCCAAATACTTATTATCCTTAACACTTTCCATTCCAACCAGACATTTATTTGGTTCCCTTAATCTATAATTCACCTACTCAAGAACAGTCCCCACCAAGAGAGAAACTTTTAAAAAATTTAACTGATATCTAATACACTCTTCATCAATTTCATTGCACAAAATCCTTCATCAGCCAGATCTATCAATCATCCTTGCTGTATATGTACTCTACATATGGCACTTGCTCTCCTGCCATATGGATGTCCCCCTGCACCAAGTTTCAGTCATGTGACTGTATCGAGTTGGGGAATGGATTTAGAGGTATTGAAGAGTTTCTGTGATGGGTGTAAAGTTTGTGTGATAATGGTAAATAAGAGGGCCAAGTTGTCTGAGGTCAATGTTTTAAGGTAGGGCTATGTAAGGTAATTGTGGCTGTTTAACATGCATATGGTTGGAGTGATGAGAGAACTGAATGTAAGTATTATTAGTAGGGTAGTGAGGTTAAAAGGGGCAAGAGTAGGTATTAAACAGTATCATATGCAGATGGCTCGTCTGCTAGTAGAGACAGAGAAGGGTTTGAAGAAGTTGATGAATAACTTTGGTGGGGATTGCTTTGGTAGAAATTTGAAGGTTATGGTGGTAGCCAAGAGTGGACACAAAGTTGACGTACAATTGTTTGGGGGTAGAAAATTGAGCTGGTTATAGATATCTGGGAACTGATGTTCATAAGTGAAAGACTGGAGGAGGGGTTAGATATGAGATGGAGGGAGAGAAATTAAGATGTGCCCTGAAAATAGCATGGGGGAAAAAAGGATATCAGTGGAAACAATGAAAGGAATGAAGCAACAATTGTCTTGACTGTTATGCATGGAAGTAAGACCTGGGTAATAAATACAAGAGAGAAAATTTGTGTCAAAGCAGTGTAGATGAGATGTGATAGGGTCATGTATGGAGTAAGAAAATATTACAAAGTAAGGAACAGTAGATTTTATGAAAGGACTTGGATACAGATAGGATTCGGAGAAACAATAGAAGAGCACAACCTGAGGTAGTATGGTCATGTTATGAGAAAAGATGGAAGTAAACATCCTTGGAGAATGCATGAATTAGTGCCAGGAGTGAAAGCAAAGGGCAGACAAAAGAAAAAGTGGGTGGATAGGGTAACTAAACCCATACGAACATGAGGTCAGGCTGTTGAGTAAGAGATAATATATTTAGATATTATGGTTGGAGAAGAATGTATAGATTGAGGTGATGACTTCTTCTTTGAGGGGGGTGTACCAGAGATAAACTTGCAGTAATGCAGGTAAATTGTTGAGATAGTCTTTCCATTGTGTCTGAGGCAAAGAATGAAAAGGACACATTTAGTGGGAGTGAAAGGGATAAAGATGTTCATTTACCTTGATTAGCCACCTCACTTTGTAGGTAATGGCAGATTGGATTGGTGGGAGGTTGGGGGATGTAGACTGGCTGGCATGTTAAATATTTGACCCATACATTCACATATAAAGAATTTCCTTTACATGCAGTGTAACAAAAACATTTCATTATTTATCTTGTCTTCCACACTTTTTTTTCCTTGTAATATTCAATCATATTTTTATATACAGTAATCTTTTCTCCATGTGGTGCCAAAGCATTTCAATGGCATGAATTTTTATCCCCATTACCCATTCATAAATCCTAGCATCTCATTCATGTGAAATTATGTACATTGGTATTCTTTCAAACACCCTGTCTTTCACTTCTGTTAACAGGTTTCCATTCCACATGTTCTCCAAGGCAACCGCAACTTTGCGGCTGCCAACTGCAGCTATATCTACCCCAAGGTATCTGTGTGAATCATCTCTGTATAATTATGCCCCCCATATTTTTTCTAAACTCCATCACTGTTTTTAACCAGACCATACATTTTTTATATATGTTTACTAAAAGAATTCTTTATCTTGAAGTTGTCTCCAAAATGTTGTATTTTACTGTAATTTTCAATCATTAATCATTACCCCATCTGGGGTATTGGCTGCATGTTATTGTGTGGTATAAACTGTGCAGTAGCATGCAATTAATACTTTAGGGACTATATGGTGTGTCCCTACAGACCAGAGGCTCATATCATTTTGTCTATGTTAGAGGAAATCTCTAATCTTAGAGAAATGATGCTACTTTATTGTGCTGTGACTGTCCCTCCATTATGCTGTCATACCCTCTTGTAATACTGTCTTGCACCACTTCTTTGGGTATATACTTCCATTTTTTCCCCTCCCCCGTGGTAGGGGGAAGAAAGAATGCTGTCACTTGAGTCTTCCTATTCAGGTCGTAAATGCAGCTAAAACATGATGGAGTGTGGGATTAGGCATCCTGTTCTCTTTAGCCCTATGGGTACATTCCTGTGAGAAGTCAAGGCATTAGAGGGTCTGGGAGTTTTCCAAACAGAATCCTAAGGTTTGGGTCTTTTAATGTGCATGGATGTGGTACAGATAAAAATAAAAGGGAAGAGATAGGCATTATGTTTGTGAGAAGGAAGATGGATGTGTTGGCATTAAGTAAAACTAAATTGAAGGGGAGGGGTGATTTTGAGTTTGGGAGTGTAGTGGGGAGGGTGTTGGGAGTGAGGAGAGGATGAGGAAGGGAAGGGGTGGCTCTACTAGTAAGTGAGGAGGTAGGTAAGCGAGTGGTGGAGTGGAAGGTTTCTTCAAGGTTAATGTGGATGAAGGTGAAACTGGGAAGGGAGATGTGGGTCTTTGTAAGTGCATATGGGCCTGGTAGTGAGAAGAGTGTAGAGGAAAGGGAGGCTTTTTGGACAGATTTAAATGAATGCGTAGAGAGTTTTGGGAGGAATGTCAATGTAGTGGTATTGGGAGATCTCAATGCTAGAGTAGGGGATGAACCAATAGATGGAGTTGTTGGGAAGTGTGGAGTGCCAGGTAAAAATCATAGTGGAGAGTTAATGGTGGAGATGTGTTTAGAGTTGATGATAGCTAACACAGTATTTAGGAAGAAAGTCAAGCATAAGTACACATGGGAAAGTGGTGGATGGAAGGGTGGTTGATAAGGCATTAATGGACTATGTAGTGGTATCCAGGAAAAGAGTAGAAGAGTTGTGGATGTTCATGTTCCTAGGGGAGTATAGGAATATATATATATATATATATATATATATTTTTTTTTTTTAAGTGCAGGGTGATCTAATAGAGGTGTTCAAGTAGATCAAAGGCTTTAACAAGGGTGATACAAACAAGGTTGTCATATTAAAACAACAGGGCAGGACTTGCAGTAATGGTTACAAACTGGACATATTTAGATTTAAAAAGGAAATGGGCAAGAATTGGTTTACTAATAGGGTGGTTGATGAATGGAATAAACTTAGTAACTATGTAGTAAGTGCTGAAACTATCAGTTGTTTTAAGAAACGATTGGACAACTTTATGGATGGGGATGACAGGTGGTGATGGATATGGAGCTGCCTAGTGTAGACCTTATGGTCTCTTGCAGTCTCCTTCATTCTTATGTTCTTAAGAGTGGATGATAGGTGAAAAAAGAGGAAAAAGGCAGAAAGTAGAGAGGTGCTTAGAGCAAAATGTTTAA
Source organism: Oratosquilla oratoria (assembly GCF_046742065.1). Classification (NCBI taxonomy): domain Eukaryota; kingdom Metazoa; phylum Arthropoda; class Malacostraca; order Stomatopoda; family Squillidae; genus Oratosquilla; species Oratosquilla oratoria. The sequence continues at coordinate 7,953,676 of NC_134777.1, forward strand.
ATGAGAAGGAAAAGGAGCAGGAGCACAAGCACAAGGAGAACCTGAGAGTAATGTGGGAGGTGGTGAAGGATAGAGTAGGTGTGGAAGAGGAATGGGAGTGTTTCAAAGAGGAAGTGACAAAGTGTGCAGATTTGGTATGTGGAACAAGGAGGAAGGGAGGGAATAGAAGGAAAGGTAGTGATTGGTGGAATGATGAAATGAAGAAGGTAGTAAAAGAGAGGAAACGAGAATTTAGATGTACAGATTTTAACGGAAGAGGAGGCAGCAAGAGGCAAATGGGCAGAGTATTCTAGAGAGCTGTTGAATGTGGAGGATAGGGAGGGATTGGTAATAGCAGTGGAAAATAAAGGTGATGGGAGAGGGAAATGGGAGAGAAATAAGGAAAGATGAGGTGCAAGTAGCTCTGAAAATAATGAGAACAGGTAAGGCACCGAGGTTAGATGGGTGTCATGCAGAGTATCTGAAGAAGGGAGCTACATAATAGTGGACTGGCCAATGAAGTTGTTTAATGTGTGTCTAAGGGAGGGTAGAGTGCTGGGGGACTGGAGGAGTGCCTGTATAGTTCCTCTTTACAAGGGAAGCGGGGACAAATGTGAATGTAGTAGTTTGAGAGGGATCAGTTTGTTGAATGTAGATGGGAAAGCTTATAGGAGGGTTTTGACTGAGAGGATTAGGAGAGGAACAGAGGGAGTAATTAAAGAACACTGTGGGTTTAGAAAAAGTAAGGGTTGCATGGATAAGATTATTGTGATAAAAGCATGAGAAAGCTTTAGGAAAAGGTAAGGAAATTTGTGGGCCTTTCTGGATTTGGAAAAGGCTTATGACAGGGTAGACTGGAAGGCACTGTAGGAGCTATTGCAGATATGTGGGATTGGGGGAAAGCTGTTAAGGGCAGTTAAGAGTTTTTACATGAGTAGTAGAGCCTATGTAAGAATTGGAAATGGAAAGAGTGAATGGTTTGAGGTAAGGGTGGGACTGCATTGGGGATGTGTGATGTTGCCATGGCTGTTCAATGTGTACATGGATGGGGTGGTGTGGGAGGTAAAGGGAAGGGTAATGGGCAGGGGAATGGAGATAGTTAAAATGGAGAAAAGTGGGAGATGAGCCAGTTGTTGTTTACTGATAATACTGTGCTTGTGGCAAGGTCAGAGGAGGGATTAAGGGAGTTAGTGATTGAGTTAGGGGATGTATGCAATAGGAGAAAGTTGAAGGTAAATGTGGGTAAAAGCAAGGTGATGAGATGTGCAAAGGTAGAGGATGGCAGTGAGTTGGAAGTCTAAAAGGAGAGAGGCTGGAAGAAGTGGATAGTTTTAGGTATTTGGGGTCACATGTGGCAGGAAAGGGAGGAGTGGAGGTGGAGGTAAATTGTAGATTGAGAGAAGTAAGTAAATGCCATGGGTGATTAAAAAGTGTTATGAGAAATAGGCATCTGGGAATGAATGCCAAGAGAAGATTGTATGAAGGGGGGAGGAGGATTGTGCTGGTGGCATTGTATGGGGCAGAGACTAATTTAAGATACACTGAGAGGAAAAGTTTAAATGTGTTTGAGATGAAATGTCTGGGAAGTATGGTAGGGATAACTAGGTTGGATAGAGTGAGAAACAAGGAGGTTATGAGGGAGCAGGAGTGGAAAAGGAGATGATAGAGATGGTTGATGAAAGATTATTGGGATGATTTGGACATGTGGAAAAATGAGTGAAGAAAGGTAACTAAAAGAGATGCGGAAGTCAGAGGTGGAGGGAGTGAACTTGAGGGGATGACTGAGGATGAGATGGATGGATGGGGTGAATGGGACATTGAGCAAGAGGGGAATGTCTGTTGAGGGAGGAATGGAAAAGGGAGGAAATAGGGATGAATGGAGAGTGACTGTGTATAGATGACACTGTTATGCAAGGAAGGGAGGGGCAGGGGATGGGGGGTAGAGGGTGCTTATGTGTGAATGATATTTTAACACAGCTAGAAGGTATTTCTCCCCGCCTTCTCTTTTTCTGCATGAGGTGATGGAAAGTGAGGTCGCTGATTAAGTGAAGTGGCCTTGCTGTGGATGTGCTGTGTCTTGCTACATTGCTTCTGACCTAGGGCAGTGGGTAGGTTATGGGAGTGACCCGTCATCCATGAAGAGCGATGAGAGGGGGGAAGGTTGGTGGATGAGAGTGGAATGAGTGGGATTAGGTATGTGCTTTTGACTTGGCTACCCTCCTTATAAAGGGGAAAAGCTCTTGGTATATAGAGAGATAAACTATAAAGTATCTCTAAGTCATTGGATGTACAAGAGAAGGGGGTGGAAATAAGTTGGAAGTGTGTTTGAAAGGAGAGAGGTTGAAGGAAATGGAGAGCTTTAAGTATTAAGTCACATGTAACAGGCAAAAAGAGTAGCAATGGAGATGAATCATAGAGTAACGATGGGAAGTAAATGTATTGGGGGATTAAAAAGTGTCATGAGAAATAGTAACAGGATAAATGCAAAGAAGAAACTATAAAGGAATGATTGTGCCCTTAACTCTGCATGAAGCAGAACTTGAAATTTAAAGGACGCATGAAGAAAGAGCCTAAATGTGCTTGAGATGAAGTGTTTCAATATTATGGTGGTAATTATGGATATGGATAGAACGAGAAATGAGGTGAGGCAGAGAACAGGGGATAGTTTGGATATATGAAAAGAATGAGTGTGAAAGGCAAAGGTAGATAAGGTAAACTTGAGGGGAAAATTGAGAATGAGATGGATGAACAGGGTGCAAGGGGTAATAAGTGTAAGATGAATGTCTGTTGAACATTAAAGAGAGAGTATGTATGGGTATGAGTGAATTTTTTTTCATAAAAGGATGAAATTTTGACACAGCCTGAAGGGATTTCTTCTTGTCTTATCTGTAAATTCTTGAGTGGCCAAAAGGTAAGGTTGCCAAATAATAAAGTGGTAGGTTAAACCAAGTTTGACTATCATGTCCTGCTGTAGAGGTGCTATATCTTGCTGCATTGCATCTGACTCGAGCAGTGGGTGTGGAACAGGGATGACCCTTCACCCTCAAGGAGCAAAGATAGAAGGGGGACAACAAATAGTTTTTGGGTGTGGGATGGGTAAAGGGTGGGTATATGTTTTGACTGACATCCCCCTTTATAAAGGGGAAGGGCCTTTTGATGTAAGAGTATGTGTATTTCTAAGTCATTATGGTAATAGCTTTTGCTTTGGATTTTATTGAAAAAAATGCAACTCCACAGTAGAAAACATTGATCTTTAGTCTTCATAGATCTCCTTGAGACAAAATCTTGAGCTGATGTCTGTGTATCATTAGTGTGGGTAGGTTGTGTATACATATATTTGGAAAAGATATTTGACATAGTGCCACACAAAAGATTGATGTGGAAATTGCAAGATGTAGCAGGCCTTAGAGGGAATATATTGAAATGGGTAAAAGACTTATCAAGTAATAGACAAAAGAGATCAATTCTAACACCTGTGATGTTCCCATTATGTATAAATGACATGATGAATGGAATAGATAGCTATATGGACTTATTTGCAGATGATGTCAAAATCATGAAGTAAAGAAATGCAAACATGATTACGGGATTGCAAACTGCCACAGGAAGATCTAGATAAGGTTTATGAATGGAGCCAAAGTGGAAAGCAAGTTTCAGTACAATACAATACAATATAATACAAAAAAGATAAATGAGGAGATATAAAATGGGAATTGAATTAATAGCAAAGGCAAAACAGGAAAACAAATTAAGGGTTTAGATCAGGGATGATTTGTCAACAGAAAGCTATATAGAGAAAATAACAGGAGAGACTTATAATTACATGGAAGAGGACATGATGAAAATTATTGTATAATTAAAGATATGATTTGCCCCAGAATTGAATATGTGGCAGTGATGTGGTCATCACACCTAAAAGAAAAAAAAAAAGAAAAAAAGATATACAAATGACAGTAACCAAGATGGTCCAGAATCAAGACACATGAAGAAAGATTAACAAAATAAAAAAAAATGGAACTTCCCATATTAGAAGTGAAGAGAGGCGGCATAATAAGGATGTCTAGATCAGAGAAAGGTATAGAAAAATGGAGAGAGAGAATTTGAAGTATGGGATTAAAGATCAACAAGAGTTCATAGAGAAAAAAAAATAAGAAAACAAATTTGTTTGAAAAAGGTGAAGAAATATAGCTTTCATCATAGATGTATAGATAAATGGGACTCATTGATTGAAAATATAATCCAGGCTAACGTCATAGTGAATTTAAGGCAAAATTTGATGAGTAGAGGCAAAGAGACCAGAACCCAGGAGTACAGCTCCAACCTTGTATACAACAACTAGGTAAAGATAAAAGATATCCTTTACAGTTGTGCTTGTACCTTTTACCAGCTTCCATACAATGATTTCCACCTTTAACGTATAAAATATCATTAAAGAAAGGGTATTACTTCTGGTAGAATTTCCATGAAGAGAAAACTGTTGATTTAGAGCTGAAGGTGAAAGAGATCAGACAGTTTGATAGAGATAAAAATGTAAATAATATAACATGGGACCCACACCATTTCATCACTTCCACCATCAAGGAAGGTAAGGAAGTATGGGAAACTATGAAAGGATTGGAACCAATGTGATTTACAGTACTTACAATACAAGAACCCATCCATGAAATGAAAGATATTCCTGAAGCTATGGATTGATGACCAAATGAAGAAACACAAACCATAAGATTTATAACAAGACGAAAGTTAAGAATCTTTTCAAGGCCTTGGAGGAGAAAGCAGGTTAGGGTTACACTGGTAATTGTAAAACAACCATTAGATGATTTCCATGATTTTAAAGATGATTTTGTCTGCACAATTCTTGTGTCACTTGGAAAGTTTCAGCATGAGAAGTGCCTGATCATTCATTCATTTGATTGAGAAGTGTATGAAAGGGTTATGGAAGAAGTGTCTAATACTATGTAGAGATGAATATTCTGACACAGTCAGTTTGGCTTTAGGTCTGGAAGGTCCTGTGTGTCAAACTTTTTAAGCATTTACATGAGAGTAATTAATGTGCTGGAGGTGAGGGAGTTGAGGGTGGATTGTGTTTACCTCAATCTAGGGAAAGGTCTCAAAATGGGTTCTCAGCCTATGATTCATTGAGCCCTTGTGGGCCACAGTAGTTCACATATAGGACCATGAATCAAAAACTAGTGATAGTTTGTGGATGCACTAGGGTTCTACTCACTAGTGATGGGGTTTCTGGGAGGCTAAAGAACAGCGAGACATAAGTACAGGTACGTAAGGAAAGAGGTTTAGCACCCCTGGTATAGACTACATTGACTGAAGAGATCTCTAGATCAGGGATGGGAAGGCTTTACGAAGTCAGGAGAACAAATTAAGTAAGGCTATATGTGTAAAAGATGTGAAGAAATGTAGTTTTCCATATAGATGCACAAATACTTGGAATAGTTTAGAAGATAATATAGTCCATACTGGAACAATGAATGAATTCAAATCCAAATATAGTGAGTCCTCCATATACGGTAATTCTTTATACAGTAAATTCACAGTTATGTTATTTGGTAATTACTACCCTCGATTCTATATACGGTAAGAAAAATTCACAGATACGGTATCCACTAGATTTTTGAAGAGGAAAGAGCAGGGAGAAGGTACATCTGCCATATCCTATTATTACATGTTATAATGGGTTTGGTATATGGTAATTTCAATTTGCAGTAAGGTTTTCAGGAACGCATATGTACCTTATAACGAGGACTTACTGTATGATAATTGGAAATCAAGGATATAGATCAAGTTGGAACCATACATGAATTTTATGTTAGATACGATCAAATGGAGAATAGATAGGATCCCAGGAATGTTGCTTCTTTCCTATATACTACAGTGAGGGAAATACAACAAGATGTAAAAAGAAAAAAAAAATCTTGTTTGTTTATTTGTTTTGTTATCATTTGTCTGTTTATTTATTATTATTTGCTTGATTCTCATTTATTATTACTTATATGTCAATTTATTATTATTTACCTGTTTGTTTATCATTTAACTATACCTATGTATTTATGTATTTTATTTATTATTTACATTATTATAGTTTTTATTTATTCATTTGTTTATATATCATTATTTTTTTTTTCGCATCCGACCTCTACCAAAAGGTCTCCTGTCAGCATGCTCTGCCTTTGTAATCCTTTGTAGAGGACTGGACTCTCCAGCTTGACTTTTGAATGAAGAATAAAAGTTCAAAGGCATCCTTATTTCCACAACTCACACTGATTTTCTGCTTCAGTAACAGAAGCAAAATGCTTCATCCTTTTGCTGTTAGTCAGAAATTATTCTTTGACAATGTTATCCTTAACCCATTAAACTCCGATGACAAGATTCTTGTCATTTGGTTTAATAAAACAAAAAAATCGTAAAACACCAAAATGTTTGATCAAACACCAGATAAATATGACATCAGTCCTCGCGCTTGACCCCGCGAGGACTGACGTCATATTTTTCTGGTGTTTGATCAAACATTTTGGTGTTTTATGATTTTTTGTTTTATTTGACCAAATGACAAGAATCTTGTCATCGGAGATTAATGGGTTAAGATCCAGTTGGCATGCATATTCTTCCTTCAGAAGATTGGCTGGTACCAAGTTGTACCGTATTCTTCAGCAAGGATGTAAAACTGCTGGAACTATGAACATCTTTCTTGTACGACTCTTCACTGAGGAAAACATTTCTCCTCTCAGCTCAGCATCATATGACAAGTTACCATCTTTTGTTGTTGTAGTTGCATCAGGTATTTACCCTCAATTTTCTTCTTCTTCTTCTTCTTCTTCTTCTTCTTCTTCTTCTTCTTCTTCTTCTTCTTCTTCTTCTTCTTCTTCTTCTTCTTCTTCTTCTTCTTCTTCTTCTTCTTCTTCTTCTTCTTCTTCTTCTTCTTCTTCTTCTTCTTCTTCTTCTTCTTCTTCTTCTTCTTCTTCTTCTTCTTCTTCTTCTTCTTCTTCTTCTTCTTCTTCTTCTTCTTCTCTTCTTCTTCTTCTTCTCTTCTTCTTTGCTTCTTCTTCTTCTCTTCTTCTTATTATTATTCTTCGTCTTTTATTCTTCTTCTTCCTCCTCCTCCTCCTCCTCCTCCTCCTGGCTTGTCCATGGCAGTTTCCAGTCTCTTCACAAATATTTTTGGTTTTACCTTCCCATAGATACCTTACCACTGCAAAGTGTCGTAATCTTTTCTGGTGGATGGGTACGCCTTCATCAGTTCTCCATCCTTTTGTGGTCATGTCATGATATCACCACATAAATACCAGAGTGCTTTAAACTTACTGTCAGAGTTTGAATGTAGTTAATCTCATCTTTCAAGTCACTTGTAGTTTAGACTGTTTTCAGTTGTGCATAATGATATCGAGTTGTATTTCCAATCCTTTGGCCTTCTATTTTGTTTCCAGTGATACAAATTTGTCATTACAGCTCTAGATATCTTGTAGTAAAAAAGACATCTTTTTCATCCACATTAGTATATTTATAGATTTTGCCTGTTCAGGTCATACTGTATTGCCCCTTCTTCCTGTCTGAAAATCCAAAACATGGTAGTCCCATTGAATATTTTACTTGTGGGATATATATCTTGCATATAATTTTCATGCATCTTATTTTCTTTTGTCCTCATTATAGGAACTTTGCAGCTACCAAAAAACTGGCTTCAGCCATTGGCCAGACCCACAGGTCTATTAGTGGGGATTTGTTAGGATTGCATTGGTTATAAATAGAGCAACAAAAGACATAGGGATGACAGATATCTGCATGTGGTGTTCCTGCAAGGTGGGCAGCAAAGCTGCCCATTTTCAAAACCCATCAATAACCTTGCTTCCATCAGGAGGTGCAGCTCTGAGGGGCTGATACTTAGTCCCTGGACCAGGACTGGTACTCTCACTGATAATTTCAACCCAGCCCTTCTAAGCTACCAGAAGAGGCTGGATGACCGCATTGTGGACAACTGCCCAGGATGTAACACTTCACCCTGTACTATTCAACATATAATGGAAGACTACATTATACACAATCATGCATGCAAACAACACATCATACACTCTATAAAGGATTTGTGGGAAAATCCCATTCCGGCCATGGCATTCCTTGGGGAGATGGGACTGCATGGACAGACAATCTAGGGAACGACAATAACAACAAATGTATTTCTTACACTTTTTCACTCACGAGGAACTGACATCCAACACTCCCATACAGATACAACATGGACAGCACTAAAGTTTCTTCCCAGAGAGATCTGTAGGAGGTTCCAAGGACAGTTGCCAGCCACTGTGGGGCTGTAGGTTTTCCACTTAGTAAAAGTGAAGGAAACAGATGATTGATTGTTCTGTAGCTGTTGTGTCATGCAATTATGTAGAGCAAATGTTCTTAAAGTTATTCCTAAAGTGAATACCCCAGGCCTCCACACACAAAATCAAGAATGTATTTATAGACTGTCCAGCACTGGGCAAATTTACAAAGATGCCATCAATGATTTACTTAATAGGGAGAGAAAATTACAAGGCCAAAAGTGAAGGAGCGAAGAACATATATCTCCTGTATGAAAATAATGCCACTAAAGCAGTTATTTGGTTTCACTCCAATGAATTGGTAATGCCTTGAATTATTTTTTCATTTTATGAATTTTTCACCATAGTTAAAGGGTTGATATTATCTCAACTCTTTCAAACTCTTTCAGTGTTGTGATAGGCTTTACATATTTGATTCTGCCTCATGCTGGATAGCACCTTGTGTTGAAGGAGTTAGGGCATTCACAAATAAATCCTAATACAATGATTTTGCAGAGTATGTTTTTTGGAAATGTTGAACAATCACGTATAAACCCTAACTCAATGCTTTTTATAGAATATATTTTGGGAAATATTATGTTATTTTCCTCAGCTCAAGACAGAACTGAGGTTTGGAGGGATTAGTGAATTTAGCCCAACCAAAATGTTTGTAATAAAACCCTGTATAGATTTATCTGTTCAATAATGCTTTTGAATTTTAGGTATTTTGCCTTTATATTTCAGGCATCATTATCTCAACATGGTCTTAGCCCAGATGAAAAGCCCAGAGCCAACCCAAACTCCTATTGTGACTTCTGCCTTGGAGATACTAGCTGTAACAAAAAGACTGGAGAACCAGAAGAACTTGTGTCATGTGCAGATTGTGGTAGATCAGGTAAATTTTGAAGTTTGTACCTTTCATTTCAGAACACCATAGTTGATTTTTTTTCTTTTTCTTTTTTTCATCTTTGATTTTGTCATTATTGATTGGTTTAGAATTTTGCTATTGTTGTGAGGACTATGTGCACGACTTTTGTGGTGTTATTAAACACTCCTGTGATTAAGAGATGAGTGAGAATGTCAATGTGAGACTTGTCCGTCCCAGGGCACCCCTCCTGCCTTCAGTTCACGGCCAACATGGTCATCTCAGTGCAGACATACCGATGGCAGTGTATAGAATGCAAATGCTGTACGCACTGTGGCACGTCAGAGAATGATGTGAGTACCATGTATATATATTTACAAATATATATATATACTCTGGGGAAAAATCTCCTCTTCAATCATTGGAATGTTTTCTAAGCCTTGGATGGGTTCTGTCACATAATCCCTTGATCCCCCACTTTGTCATTATGGACTTCCCCACTTGATATATAATCTTTGCAAGACAAAAATAACATCTGAGAGGATCAGAATGAACATGCATGTAATTTGCTCAACATTTTTTTCACATCTACAGGAACAGTTACTTTTCTGTGATGACTGTGACCGTGGCTACCACCTCTATTGTTTACATCCTCCACTCTCTGAACCTCCAGAGGGAGAATGGTCCTGTACATTGTGTAAAGATCATTTCCAACCTAAGTAGAAGATATTTACTTTAATGCCCTTCAAGACAAAATCATATATATGAGAGAAGACATAAGGATATCAAAGCTATGAAATATATTAAAAAAAAAAAAAAAAAAAGAGTTTATGTGGATTGGTGAAATGGAATAGTCACAAGGTGAGATCATTGTATTGTACTCCCATTTCAGCCTGACACATAAGTATGAGAAATAGATCAAGTTGTAAGAAGTCTTTGTTAACACGCTAACCTTTTCTGCATTATCTTCAGCAAGAACTTGCAGAGATGTGGAATTACTTAATTTTTTGGGGGGATGTAGAGGAGAATTAAAAAGATATGTACAATTTCTTGTAAATTTCATCTGAAGAGAGAAATTTAGTACCTAGAAAATGTTTCTTTGCTCACCTATTAGGTGCTGTATACACAGAGTATTTCATTAGTGTTGCAAGCATGCATGTAGAATTGCAAACACATACACACACACCTGCTGACCATTTACAGAATCATGAAGGGCACAGAAGTCCTTGATAGAGAGGACTTACTAAATTGGGATAAGAGAAATACAAGGGGACATGATAAGAAATTCAAAAAGGATAGTTATAGAAGAGACCTGAAAAATAAAATGTTTTCCACACAGAGTGGTGGACATCTGGAACAAACTGGATAAAACAATAATGTGTGCAAAAACTATACATGAAATTAAGAGTAAACTAGACACTGCAAGATACAAAGATGGGATACCACAAACATCGCTCCCCTTCCTGTAAGATACAGCTAGGTACAAACACACACACACACCTACCATTGTAGCCACCCCACACTGGCTACAGAGCTAACATGAGCTAAGAGGAGCTAAGATAAGAGGGAAGAAAGGGTGGTGGATGCGGGTGAAATGGGTGGGAATGGTTAGTTGCCTTTTGACTGGGTTACCTCCCTTGTAAGGGGGGAAAAGCCTTAGTATTTACCTAGTATTTACCTAGGTGTATTACACGGGAAGGGAGCTATGCTCATGGTGACCCGTCTTTGTATCTTTCAGCATCAAGTTTTTTCTTAAAATCTTGAATAGTATTTGCACACACTGTTTCTTTATCTAAGTGTGTGTGTGTGTATATATATATATATATGTATATATATATATATATATATATATACATATATATATATATATATATATATATATATATGTAATTGTTCACTGGGAAGTGAAACAATTACAAATCCAAGATATTAGCTAAGACAGAATCTATAAATGGTGTCACTGTAATGAGTAGGTCATTCTAGATTATCTTAACTCCTACATGGCGATATCCCTTTCACAAGGGACCAATGACAGATACTTCCTATTAGTGGTCTTACTAGAAGGATGCTCACACTGCCTCCGGACTAGGCCCAAGATCTCTCTTTATCAACATCAGTATTTCCTCCACCTTTTCACATAAGGTGAGCAAACAACATATGACTGTTCTCAGCATACAATTATAGGCTGGTGACACCGATTTAATGAAGCAACCTTGCTGTCGGAGTGCTATATCTTGTGACACTGCTCCTGACCCAGGGCAGGGGGCAAGATGCAGGGATCACCCGTCATCCAGGAGATGCCAAGATTTGAGGGAGGGAAGGGGGTGGATGGAAGTTGAGTATGTTGGGGATGGAATGGGTGGTATTTTTTTTTTTTTTTTTTTTTTTTTTTTCCACACAAATACAGTCCAGACAGTAATCCAAAGTTTCTTCCCAGAAAGATCTATAAGAGGACCCAGAGGCCATTGTCAGCCACAGCAGAGCTACAGGTTTCCAGTCAATGAAACTTGAGGCAATAATTATTGATTATTATCCCCTCTATGAAAATAAATCATCTAATATTAGCTTGGATAAAACCAGTCAGTAGAATCACTATACATAATTTGTTGCTTAAAGTACCATTCAAGATTAAACCAAGTAGCATAAAGACACCACTTAAACTTTTTCCTCAAGTTTCACTGATTGTTGATCTCTGTGAAGGAATTGTGGATTTTTGTCCGTGGCGTGTTAGTGGTCTGTTTCTATGTCATTAGTAAATAGGAGGAGAAGGGGAACAGTCACCAGTTGTCAACTTTCCATGTGGGGAAAGATGGAGAAAAAAGATTAACATTGATAGAGAGATCTTGAACTTGCTCCAGAGAAGAAGGACCAACCACTTTGGGTTGCATCCGATGAAGGTAAATTTGTTGTTGGGTCTCATATGACCGCCACTTACAGGAACACTTTGTTGGTCCCTGAAGACACCATAAATATAGGAAAGTGAAATGTAAGATATAAGTGAGAACAAATGAAAGCAGACACAAACAGTTATTTCATTACATGTCCATTTACATTCTGTTACACATGCTGTCGTATTATTTATATGATGCACACATTTTCATATATGGTAAATGGCTGTGCCTTCTGTAGGCTCTTGGAAAATATTGGTTTTGAACCCATACATTTTATTCCATAGGAACAGGCACATATATACATGGAACATGATGCATGCACACAATGTACTTGATACTCTGTGTTGCACTTCTATATAGTGTAGCAAATACTTAAGATGGTGTGTAGTTGGAGTCTCGTCAGATAAAGACAAGGAGGAACTACGGCTGTTATAGGCTTCTGTGAGCAAACCCTAGCTGGTCTTTCATTACCAAAGTTGTAGATGCTGATAAGGCCTCTTAGAATGCAACCCACTATTTTTGTCAGTATGAGTTTGAGTGTATGGCTAACATAGATGTAGAGAAGTGTGTTTTACAGTATGGAAGCAGAGGAAGATAAGGCATAGTGAGGGTGGTGGATCTTTTCGCTGGGATGTAAGAGGGTCACATAACCTAACATTGCTATCAATAAAGTATTGATGAGCATTACTTGTTTCAGTCATCTTCAAGCTGTGGTTAGTATTGGATATTACTTAAAAGAGCAGTTTTCATGGGTAGACTTGAACACATTCCCAACTGATGCAGCCTTGCTTGCCATGGTCCTTCCAGTTTCTCAAGGTAAAGCAACAGCAGCTCCAGGCTTTGTACACAACCCTCATGCACGAAATGCACCTGTGTAGTAGTAGTAGTTATTGAAGGTGCACCAGCCAACTGAGAGTAAGCATATTCTTGTTCTGATGTGCTCTGAAGTTTCTTTATTAAGTCAGCAGGAATGACTGATTTCAGGGTGAATGTCAACACCCACTGAATTCTAACATTCATACCTACACAGTACTCAATTATTATGTCAGAATTGCAACAAATTAAATTTTTTCACTTTGCACTGCAAATTGCAGTTTGGGTGTTCATTAGCATTGTAATAGAGTAGGTCATTCTCAAAGCACCATGGCCATTTTCAGACCAAATGGCTTTAGTGCAGAAATTATATATATATTTTTTTTTAGAATGGTATATGTGTTGATTGTTGAATAGCTATTCCTTGTCCTTGTATGCTGCAAGTTGTTTCACCACTAATGTTCAATTATTAGAGTGTGATGTTGTGCAGTACAATATCTAGTCAGCAAGGACTTGAATTGGCTGAAGTAAGGATTTTTTCCTCTTCTTCCTTTCTTTCATTTGACCGCATTGAAAGAAATGTGATGGTCACTGTGTTGACACAAATCTTGTAAAAGGCTACTCTAAAAGATAGATAACATATATTTCTGTTAAGAAAGCAATGTTTAAACAGTTTATTAATTTAGACACCTGAGCAAAGCTAGCAGTACATTTATCTTTTTACTTGTTTCAGCTCTTTTTTTTTTATTATGATTTAATATATTGGTGTTTTAACTATGAACTTATCACACAATCAGTTGTAAGTTTTTATTTTTTCATCTCAGAAATAGTTATATTCACATTTCATGATAGTCTGTTATTCCAGATAAAAGATTTATTTCAGATTTGTTTACTTTTCATAAAAACTTGCAGTAATTTTGAACTTGTATGTTATTACTTTTTGCTCATAAAGACACCAAACCTTATGTTTAGAAACTGAATTATGATGGAGGAATTGTATAAAGCATTTGACAAGCTTATGTGCCTGATTCAAGTTAATTGGTTACATCAGTGATCACTGTCATTTAGAAGTTTGTTTTATGTAGTATTTTATCTTTTGTTTTCTCTCCTGGCTCCTTTTGTAGACATTAAGAATTGCATGCATTTACCAGTAGGTAAATACAATTAGGTAAATACACTGCAATTCATAATGTGTTGGGAGACAGGGCAACCCTTTATCCCTAAGGTGCTGTTGAGAAGGGTGGTTGAATGGGTTTTATTTATGATATAGATATGAGTGTTTTGGCATGGCCACCTCTTTATAAAGGGAAAGGGCCTCCAGTGTATGCAGTGTAAGAATTGCAAGGGATGATGTGCATTAAGAGTCATGTAGCTGGTGAAAACAAAAGCAAACAAATATAAGTGGGGAAGAATATAACCGAGTTATATTGAATCAGTAGTTATAGTTTAGAAAGATTTAAAGTGCCAGGAATGAATGTATGTTTGTTGAACAGGTATGTATTGGTTGCCCGTAAAGGGTGGAGATAGAAGTGGAGGCAGTCATAATGGACTCTGGCAATGCTTTGTGCTTTTCAACACTGAGTTAGCCAGAAAAGCTCTTAATTGATGTTTATCCAGTTTCCCCTCCAATATTGTGCATTAGTAGTAAATCACGTGTTGCTGTGTCTACAAGAGTAACCAGATATAGGTTTCATTGTTGTTAGTCATACTTGACAACAGCTTTCCTTGGGTCAACCTAGGTTTGGGAGAGGCTCATTTGTGTTGTTGCTGGGACTGAACATAACGCATTGCTCAATAGGTGTTCACTACTTTCATGCTGTTAGTCTGGACTCCCTTAGCCTTTTCATATTCTGACCAATAGAATAAGTATAGAAGTATTAAGATTTGTAGTTGAGTCCTGATTGAGTGACAGGCTTTGTGGTAGTCCAGAATTCTTATTTCTCACTAACATTAACCATACCCATGCACACACACAAACATTTATTTCCCTTTAACGGAGTTTCTGATTTATCCTTACTTGGACTTTTCATATGGGAATTGTGGTGTACACTTAATCAGATTTGTGTGATTATTAAAACTTTTGATCCAGTTTTTTTCTTGGTCATTCAGTACTTTGATAGCTTAATGCAAAATATTGGAAAAATGTGTATATCAAACAAGTTTTTAAGTTCACATTTTAGAGATTACTCTTTAGTGGTGGATTCTTCATAGAGGAAACATCCAGTTGTAGGTTAGAAAAGTCATATATCTGAAATTGTTTGTTAAAAATTTTTTGTATCATGTGATCTGTTTATGTCTACGTTGTATTGGTAGATATTATGTAACATTTGTAAGCATCATATGACATGATAACTTAACTACTTATTTTTTGTCTACTTAAGCTGTTTTGGTCAGTTACAACAAAATTAGGGTAAAGATATATTTTAAGTTCACAATTTGTAAATAATATATATATTTTTTCTCTCTTTTTTATGTTAAAGAAGAGGATATAGACATTGGCCTATGCTTTCACCAAGCAACCTCACTGAAATATTCTTTTTAAGTTATACTTTCTTGATGTCAGAGAAATTAGTATTCTCGTAATTACTCCCTTATTTTAGAATCCACAATTTTCATGTCTTAAATTGATAGTGTGTTTAATAAGTTGCACATCACAGCAGAATGCATTTGTATGATCTCAAACATTCTTTTAATCACTGCACATGGTCAAAGTCCATAGAAGTTGCTCTGGGATTGCTTCATACAACTTTACATCGTGATAGGAGCATAACTTTATATATATTTTTAAGGCTGATTCCAGGTGACCATTCAGCTGAGAGGTTGAAGCTGGACATAAGTGGGTTGCAAGTAATCAATTTACTGTTCCTTCTGAAACATACCTGGCACCTGATTAAAGTTGAATGGGATTAGTGATAGCAGAATCCATAAAGTATGCCAGTGTTCAAGGGCTGATGAAGCTGAAAACAGTGATATTTCAAGTGAGTGCTTCTAGTACATACCATACTAGATTGTAGATGGAAGTAAGAATGGGTAACCTTAGTCTGTTTCAATTTTCCGGTTTTAATGACTTTGTACAGTTTATCGACCAATTTTCTTCAAGGTATAGCCTTTTGAATTTTCATTGATAACTTAGTGGTTAGTAAGCACATACACAATTCAGATAAAACAGCTTTAAGGTTATTTTCTCGGCTGCTCAGATTCCCTTGATGACTTTTATCAAAGCTAGTGACAAAATTGTGTCTTGTATACATTCAACTGCAAGCCAAAGGAGGAAATATCAGTGATGGATATAGGGAAGTTTAACAAGTATTATATTTTAATTTTATTTTCTATTAATGTGATTGTACAGCCTTACAGACCAGTGATGGGTACCTGCAAAAAGTGGTCTTTCAAAACCCATCAGTATCTTCAAAAGCCTGTCAATACCTTCTACCTTCATCTGGAGGGACTGAAGTTTGATCCCTGAACCAGCCCCAGGATCTCTCTAGCAGGTTTAACTATATTTCCTCTACCTTCACACATAAAGAAAGTTGACAGTTGGTGACTGTTCCCCCCCCTCTACTTTTGTAAACCAGTGACATAGAAACAATCCTACACTTGTACAACACAGACGACAGTCCAGAGTTTCTTCCAAGAAAGGTATGTAGGATTACGTAGGGACCATTGCCATCTGCTGTGGAGTTGCGGGGTTCCAGTCGGTGAAACTCAAGGCACTTATTAGAGGAAGTAGTAGTAGTAGTAGAAGTAGTAGTAGTAGTAGTAGTAGTAGTCACAGCAGTAGTACAGCTTTACTTTTTTCACTGGTTAGCAGTATTATGGTTGGCTCTTGATTTGTTGTTGATAATGTTGTTTGATGTTAATAGTATTTTTTCTGCTCAAACTGTTGATGTTTGCCTCATGGTATAAGAATTTTTATGTAGTTGAAAACATAATAAAACATATTAGTTGATTTGTGGAGATGTATTGGCTTATATATTGGATATTATTGGGAGTATTTCTCAATACATTACTGAAGTTATTGTAGTATTGTTGCACACAATTGGTGATTATAACAATGATGTGTTCATGTAGATTGATTGTGGAAATTATGTAAAAACTTTATGTAACATTAATTTTGTGTGTGTGTATGTGTATGAATAGACCGTAAAGTTAAAATGGATGGTAATTACAAGTAATATGCTTGTTCTGGAAATTGAGAAGAGTGGATAGTTGTCAATTTAGATTAGAAGTTCAGCTTCCATATCATTGCAGGGTAGTAAAGTAAGGAATATAAATGTTCCTCTTTGGTGTGAGAGGAATGGAACGGCAAACGTAAGTGATGAACATGAGACCTATCTTGTCACAGATTTCTTTCTAGTTGTAAAGCTATTGTCATCCATTAAAGTGAGCGAGTACAAGGTGGCAGGACCAACTGCGGCATCAGTTCTCCTTTTTGATGTTTTCCTTCTTGCAGTCAGCCATATGCAGTGCATTTAACCATGTCCCATTTCTTGTAGGATATTTGTGATGCTTGTAAATGTCTCTGCCTTTGTGCCAGAATTTTCAAGGGGGAAACGAGTTGTTTATTGGTTACGTAACCAAATCACGTACTTCAGATAAACTTTTTATTATGTTTCATGTTTCAGGATGAGATGGATGGATGGGGTAAAAGGGGCATTACAAAAGAGAGGAATGTCTGTTGAGGAAGGACGGGAGAGGACAGAAGATAGGGGTGAATGGAGAGGGGTTGTGTATAGATGATGCTGTGATGCATGAGGTAGGAGTGGGTGGGGGATGGGTAGGTATGTATGAGAAATTTGACGCAGCCTGAGGGGATTTCTCCCTGTCTTCTCCTTTTCTGCATGAGGGGACGGAGAGGTGGGGTCGCCGAATTAATGAAGCGGCCTTGCTGTGGATGTGCTGTGTCTTGTGACACTGCTTCTGACCCAGGGCAGTGGACAGGATGCAGGGATGACCCGTCATCCAGGGGGTGCCAAGATGAGAGGGAGGGGAGGAGTGGAATGTGTGGGGGATGGAATGGGTGGGAGTGGTTTCTATGCCTTTTTCTTTTTGGCTACCCCCAGTGTAAGGGGGAAAAAGCCTTTGGTATATGTATGTATGCATGTATCAGTCATCTGCTGTGTTTACTTTTTCATGTGAATGTTTTTCAGTGATTTTGTGTCTATTTTATTCTTATCATTAAAATCAATTTTTCAAAGGACCATATTTTGTTTTCATGATGCTTATGGAATGTTTAATATTTTATCATTATAAAGGGGAAAACGCCTTTGGTATGTATAGTACATATTTCATATTGAGATTGTTATTATTATTATTGTTATTATTATTTTTTATTATTATTATTATTATTATTAATTATTATTATTAATTATTATTATTATTATTAATTATTATTATTATTATTATTAATTATTATTATTATTATTATTACTGTTATTATTAGTAAGGTAGATATACATGGGAAAGGTATTTTAGTTAAGAGTGGATGTATTTATCTAATTGTATTTACCTAATTGTAGTATACAAGAAACGAGTAATGCTCGTGGGACCCTATCTCATACTCTACAGTCATCACATTTACCTTCAAATTCATGTATGGTTCCAACTTGGGCTATATCTCCATAGTCCCCAATTATTATACTTAGACTTAATTCGTCTATTGTTCTAGCTTGGGCTAGCCTTACAAGCTTTTTCAAGTATTTGCATCAGATTGGAAAGCTGTGTTTCTTCCCATCCTTTTTTTCACATTCTTTGTCTTTCTTTGTCTGTTTTCATGACCTCTTATGGTTCTCCTGTCCCTAACCAAGAGATCCTCTGTGAGTGTAGTCTCCCCACTTCAGTAACCAAAGTACAGTGAGTCCTCGTTATACGGTACATACGCGTTCCTGTAAACCTTACCGCAAATTGAAATTACCATATACTGAACCCAAGTTCTGACTTATGGCAGACGTACCTTCTCCCTGCTCTTTCCTCTTCAAAATATCTAATTTTACCTCCAAAACACAAGCGGATACCGTATCTGTGAATTTTTCTTACCGTGAATAGAATCAAGGGTAGTAATTACCAAATACCATAACTGTGAATTTACCGGATAAAGAATTACTGTATAAGGAGGACTCACTGTACTGTAATCAAATAAATTCTTTGTCTTCAATCTATCATTGTTGGCAGACCTCTCCCTCACGTGACTTATCTGCCAAACTGGGACACAATTTGGTTGCTGCCCTTTTGTATTTCCTCAGTCTTGTTTATCTCTCTCACTCTCTGTAGGGACTATACCATACATACATATACCAAAGGCTTTTTCCTCCTTACATGGGGGTAGCCAAAAAAAAAAGGCATAGAAATCACTCCCACCCATTTCATTTCCTATATATTCCACTCCCCTCCATCCTCCTCCCTCCCTCCTATCTTTTCACCATTTTGTGGTATAGTCCCATATTGATGGGACTATACCACTGACATATATTCCATATTTGGACAGATTTGGATTTCTGTAAGTTTTTTTTAAATCACCTCCTCATCCATATAGTGATTAGGCACCTTGATTTTCTACACCAGTCCATATATCTATCCTACAATTTTACCGATATGTCTGTCTGTCTGGAGGAACCAGTGACAGGGACATGCATGTGGTGGCCCTACAAGATGGAGAGTGAAGCTGCCCATTTTGAAAATTCGTCAACCCCCATTACCGCTATCACGAGGTGCAGCGTCAAGATGCTGGTATTCTGCCTCCAGACTGGGTTTAAGATCTCTCATTATCAACTTCATCTGTTTTTCTTACACTTTTTCATACATGGAGAGCTGACAAACAGCAGCTGTTCTCTCCCTATCACTTTGAGCAAGTGACACATAGAAACAGTCCCACACTGATATAATACAGACAAGATCTCTCGTTATCAACTTCATCTGTTTTTCTTACACTTTTTCATACATGGAGAGCTGACAAACAGCAGCTGTTCTCCTCTCCTTACCACTTTCAGCAAGTGACACATAGAAACAGTCCCACACTGATATAATACAGACAACACTCCAAAGATTCTTCCCAAGAGGGATCTATGGGAAGTTCTAAGGACCATTGCCAGCTACTGTGGGACTTTGGGTTGTCCACTTAGTGAGATCAGGTTGTGTTTTATCATTCCTATCAAATCTTTCTCCTCTTTTGCCTTTGTAATGGATTTGCTTTCCAATGTTTTGGTGTTGAAATTCATTTACCACTCTTGGCTGCATGCAAATGTAGTATTTACTTAGTTGTATTTACCTAATTGTATTTTACGGGACTGGAGCTATGCTCGTTTTGACCCGTTTTTGTATCTCTCCACATTCAGTTTGCTTTTTGTGTATAGTTCTGGCATGAACTGTTTCACTGTTCAATCTGTTCCAGATGTCAATCACTCTGTGTGGGAAACTGTTCTTTTTCAGATCTCTTCTGTAGCTGTCTTTCTTTAGTTTCTTTGTGTGTCCTCTTGTTTCTCTTTGGTCCCATTTTAATAGATATTTTTGCAACAGCTGACAGTCCTCCTTGTGTTTCACTCTTCTCATGTTCTTTGCATTATCTACAAACATATTTATATAGCTTGTTGTACCTTACATCATGTTTTTACATACATATACCAAAGGCTTTTTTCCCCCCTTATAAGGGAGGTAGCTAAAAAACAAAGGCATAAAAACCACTCCCACCCATTCCATCCCTATCATACTCCACTCCCCTCCACCCTCTTCCCTTGTTTTTAACAAATATGAGAAACATTGAAGATGCTACCACTGGGCCTTGTGGAACTTTGCTAATCACTGTGCTTCATCCTGTCATCTTTTCCTTCACTACTGTCCTCAGGATGCTCACTGGCAGAGCAGATTAGGACATTGCTACTTGCCACAGAGGTTGAGGCGATGGCGGTTTGAACCCTGCCACTGGCAAGTTGAACCAAGGGCATGGTTTATTAAATTCCATGCAACAAAGTCCTCTATAATGGGCACCATCCTAGCCTCCTGAGAGGGGGAAGTTTTGTGATGTTAACTGAATCAAAACTGTCCTCGTGTACTCTTCATTTAAAAAATCTTTCATCCATTCAAATAGCTTACCTCTTAGTTCCCCAGTATACTTAAGTTTCCGCATAAAACAAATATGAGGTACATTATCCAAAGACATTTCTAGTTCAAATTATACACAGTCCATCCAGCTCTCTTGCAGCTCATCAGTCATTCTCAGTTATTCCTGAGATGTAGATAGATATTATTTGGAGCATGGTTTCTACTAAATACATATACCAAAGGCTTTTTCCCCCTTACACTTGAGGTAGCCAAAAAAACAAAGGCATAGAAACCACTCCCACCCATTCCATCCCCTACATACTCCACTCCCCTACATACTCTTCCCCACCTCTTATCTTGGCACCTCCTGGATGATGGGTCATCCCTGCTGCTACTAAACACAAAATATCAGGCTCATTTACTATCAGGCAATCATTTATTTCCAACCTGCATGATAGTAAATCAATCATTGCCTTGAGTTTCACCAAGTGGAAACCTGCAACCCCACAGGGGGTGTCAGTGGTCCTTGAAACCTCCCACAGGTCTCTCTGGGAAGAAACTTCGGAGTGTTGTCTCTGTTGTATTTACCTAGTTGTATTATACAGGAAGGGAGCTATACTCGTAGTGACCCATCTCTGTATCTTTCAGCATCTAGTTTGTTCTTAAATTCTTGTATAGTTTTTGCACACACTGTTGCCTCATCCAATTTGTTCCAGACATCCACCACTCTGTGTGGGAAATATTTTTTTTAGATCTCTTCTATAACTATCCTTTTTGAGTTTCTTTTCATTTCCTCTTGTTGTTCTTTTGTGTCAATGTAGAGCTGTTTGTATTTTACCTAGTTGAATGTTGTAGGGAAAAGACAGCATTTGCCATTTATCTGCTCACCACATGTAGAAAGTGTAAGAAATTACATTCGAAGCTCATAGAGAGAGATCTTTGGCCCAGTCCAGGAACCAAGTGTCAGCCTCTCAGGGCTGCACCTTCTAATGGAGGTGAGTGGTTCAATGGGTTTTTGAAAACGGGGAGCTTTGCTGTCCATCTTACATGTTTACCGTAAACATGCAGGTACCTGTCATTGGTCCCTGGCTGATAGTAAATCAACTACTTTGGCTACTTTTAGTTTTCTAATAGTGTTCCCTGTGCAGTATTGCCCACTTGTCTTTTTGGAGACCATTTCTTCACTTTGAAAACTACAGTACATATTTTTCCCTCTGTCATAATTTTGCCTTTGGCTTTATGTACAAGTTCCCATGTCATTGCACATTTATCCCCAATTGCATCTTTCCTAATCCAAATATTTTTCAACTTCTCTTTCTCCACTTATTTCCAAGACTTGCTGATTACTTCATTTGCTCATGATTAACTTCTGTAGCCAGGTCTGATCTGTGCTGGTATTTGGTGTTGGATGGTGACCTGAAGGCATGAGGGGTAGACATTTGGTGGGTAGGGATAAAGAGAATTTAGTGAGTTTCTAGGCCTGATCTAAAGACCAGGTAGGCTACCAACCCCACAGGGACTTTTCTGTAGAGGTGGAGTGCGTTGTAACCTCGTGCATGTGAGTGCTGATGATCTGGATGGAATATAGAGGTCTCGTATAATTGTCCTCCCTTCCCTCATGGTGGATTGGTCTCTTGCAGACAGAGCATGATAACTCCTCCTCCTGTGATAAACTGGTGACATTGAAACAATCCTACATTTGTACAGCACAGACAGTAGCTTACTATTGTTCCCTGAGGGATCTATGGAAGGACCTGAAGATTATTATCAGTTGTTGTGGGTCTCCAAGCAAGTCAGTGAATCTTGAAGCAACAATATGATTATTGTTAGTGTATGTGTGTGTGTGTGTGTATATATATATATATATATATATATATATATGTACATATAGATACAATTACTTCCTTTGAGTTTCATTGACTGTAAATCCATAGCACCATGGTTTCTGGTAACATTACTCAGGTTATTCCCTCGATCTCTTTAGGAAGAAACACTGGTCTACTGTCTATGTTTTATTAGCATAGCTGGGCATGTTACAGCTGGACAGGTAATTCATTACCAAAAAATCTGTGTATACATACTGTGTATGTGTGTATACACGTACATATACGCAGTAATGTGGACTGCTCTAAGGAAATTAAAATTGGTAATGCGTTGACAGAAATGCACACCAGATTTCTCCATAATGCACTACTTGTCCGGCAGTAATGCAGTACCTGTCCAGTGGTGATGTGCCCAGCTCTTTTTATTAGTGTGGGACACTTTCACAGTTACTGACTTAGATTAGTTGGAGGGAAGCAGTTGCTTGTTGTCATCTCTACTTAAGTGAAAAGGTTTAGGAAATGCAGTTGAAACTGATAGAGATGTTGTCACTTGAAGCTACGCCTCTAAATTGGAGTGAGTGTTTTGACTTGAAAGCCACAGCCTCTCAGTAGCCAAGAGTTGGTGTCAGGCCCTTCAATAGATCTCTCTGAGAAGAAAGGTTGGCCTGTAATCTGTGTTGCAGAAGTGTGATATGTTTTTATATCAGTGGATTGTTGTAGTAGATGTAGGGAAACAGTTGCCAGTTGCCAGTTCTTGTGTGAAAAGATGGAGGAAATACAGTTGAAATTTATAGAGAAGGGGTTGTGTCTAGTCCAGGGAATAAATGTCAGCCTTTTGTGGTGAGGATGTTGATGTACTTTAATGATGTCTGTCACAGGACCACCACTTACACATACCCATTGTTATTCCCTTATATATATAAATATGTGTGAGTATTAAGGGAGAGAGGCTGGAGGAAGTGGATAACTTTAGATACTTGGGGGTGCATGTGGTGGGAAAGGGAGGACTGGGAGTGGAGGTGGAGGTAGAATGTAGGTTGAGAGAAGTAAGTAAATGGTTTGGGGGATTGAAAAGTGTCATGAGAAATAGACATTTGGGAATGGATGCTAAGAGGAGATTGTATGACGGGGTATTGTGCCAACAGCACTGTGTGGGACAAAAACACAGAATATAAGAGAGAAAGAGTTTAAATGTGTTTGAGGTGAAATGTCTGAAAAGTATGGTAGGGGTTACTAGGCTGGGTAGAGTGAGAAATGAGGAGGTAAGGAGGAGAGCAGGGATGAAAAGGAGTTGGAAGATAGGGTTAATGAAAGAATATTGGGATGGTTTGGACACATGGAAAGAATGAGTGAAGAAAGATTAGTAAAAGAAGTATGGAAGGCAGAGGTGGATGGAGTGAACATGAGGGGGTGACCAAGGATGAGATGGATGGATAGGGTAAAAGGGGCATTGAGAAAGAGGGGGATGTCTGTTGAGGAAGGGAGAAGACAGAAGATAGGGGTGAGTGGAGAATGGTTGTATATGGATGATGTGAATGATATTTTGATGCAGCCCAGAGGGATTTCTCGTCTCTTTTTCTGAAATAATCTTATATATATATATATATATATGTATAGATAGATGTATATATATATGTATGTATGGACCATATATTACCTGTAAATAGTGGTCTTCGAAGATGGATATCATATAGAATCATCTCATCACCCATCTTCAAAACCCATCTGCAGAGAATGATACATGGTCTCTGAACCAGACCAAAGATGTCTTGTTTGAAGCCTTCAACTGTATTGCCTCAACCTGACCACATAAAGAGTACTCATTGCTGGTAACTCATCCCCCCTTCTCCATCTATTGCTGTAAGCCAGTGACTTAGAAATGCCACATACCACAGTGGTACAACACAGAAAAATAACACAATATTTCTTCCCAGAGAGATCTATGGAAATGCCTGAATAACATTGATATCCATTGAGGAGCTGTAGGTAGCTAGTCAATGAAACTTGAGGTAACAATTATTATTAGTGTAATATGTGTGTATGTATGCCTGTATGTATATATGTATAGTATGTATGTTCTAAAGCCTGGTTTGAAGGGGAAAATAGTACTTTCATTAAAACTCAGGTTACATTTTTTTTGTGAATCTTGTATCGAACTTCTTCCTTGTTATGCTTGGTGTTACATTGGGGAGGATTTGTATAATTCATCTTAGGGTGCAAAGCCTAGTGAGTAGAACAGTAAGATTTTTCCTATTGAAATTCTCTGTGTATATATAAGTATATATATATATGTATGTATGTATATATATGTATGTATGTATATATGTATGTATATATATATGTATGTATATATATATATATATATATATATATATGTATGTATGTATGTATATATATACTGTATATATGTAGGTATATATGTATATGTATGTATATATGTATGTATGTATGTATATATATGTATATATATATATATATATATATATATATATAATTTTTTTATATATATACATGTAAGTGTGTCTGTCTCTGTCTCCTCCTAGCCTCCTCTTCCTTCTCTTCTCACCCCATCTTTCTCCCTATCTCTCTCTCTTATGCTCTCTCATACTTTCTCACTCTCTCCCTTCTCTCTCTCTCTCCCTCCCTCTATCTCTATCTCTCTTTCACTCTGTCTTTCTCAATCTCTTACTGTCCTGTCACTCATCTATCCATGTCTTACACTCTCTTTTCTCTATATGTATCACTTCTTTGTATAATTCCAAGCAAATTAATTTTTATTTCCAGATGTTTTATAGCTATTATCAGGAGCATTTTATAATTCAACTGATTTTGAGGTACAAAATGGTATTATTAAAAGAGCATGTCCTGATAGATATCCTGATAGATAATTGTAGTTGTAAATGATTATATAAGACAAGTATAGCAAGGCTATCTCAGCAGGCTTGATGTATTGCCTTCTCTATTAATCATTTTTCCCTTTGAAATTAATAGTAGCAATTTTATGATCATGGGTTTCATGAAAGTAATCACCATGTTCATTTTAGAACTGCTTTGAATCATGTGTGATTTTGTATTTTCTTCCTCAGCATAGCGAGTAGCGTAATGAAAAAAAGAGTAGATATATGGCAGTTCAGAATTATCCTGTTAAATAGAAGGAAGAGAAAGTAGTAACAAGATACATTTAGTGCCAGTTCATATGTACTTGGGAAGTGTAAGTCTTGGCTGGAAGATGGAAGCAGCATTAGTTCAGTCAGGTTACAAGCAGAAAAGGGAACTTGTGTTTTGGGTTGCACAAAATCTGATCTTGCAACAGAGTCCCTACTTTGTGCACTTGGTCATAATTTGCCATCCATTTCCTGCTGTGGCTTGGTTTAATGAGTGAAAGTTGCCATATTACTGAAGCAAGTCTTTACTGGTATAGCTGTGATGCTCAGACTGAAGAAGTAGTGTGACTATGATGCGCGCAGTCTATAAAGTTTAGTCTTTCTAGCCGGCAATGCTTTAACATAGGTTCGTCCTAGACTATGCGAGTTTCACTTGTGTCCCATTGGAGGACTGTTTCAGGAGTCCATTTCATTCAGTAACATTTGATTATAACAAAGTGTCTGTGTGGCACTGTGAAATACTAAAGAAGGACTTTTTTTTTTTTTTTTCCCAATCTTGTTGATAATGATGTTGAACACTTGTAAGATGAGTTTGAGTAGGAGGAGTAGTGAAGCAGACTCATAGAAATCACAGTAATAGTAGTACTGTTGGTCCATATTTGATAAAAACGCAAAATTTTACACTTGCAATTGACATTTATTGGTTTAGGTCTTGTGATAAGTCCAAAGTTAGATTTCTTTCACATTGACTTAAAATGCCATTTGTAAAATAGAAGACTACAGGAATGTTAAGTTCTTATGCATTAAGGCCTTCATTGTGATAATGGCTGAATATGAATGGTTGAGAAAATATGTCGAGGTTTTATTGCATAGTATGAACATAGAAAATATTCAGAATAAATGGCTGATGGTTCAGAATTATGATCAGCAGTGCTCAACCCATGTGATAAGGCCTAGATGGCGTCGTGATAACCAAGATATTAATGGCATGAATAGAAATGTCTTGAAATTTTTTAGACTGGGAGCCATTGGATAATGGTGTGTATGCCATTCCAAATCAAAATAGGGTTGAGGACTGGAAAGTTGAATGTGTGAATTGTACAAAAAAGAACCAGTGTTATCAAGTGTGACAAAATTCAGTAATAGCTTGTCAGCTTGAACCATATGTAGGCTGTTAAAAGTAAGTTGTAGTTTAATTTTTCAAATAACCTCAAACTTAAGGACCAAAGATCAAGTAGTATTTACCAGTCAATGGCAATGTGAAGATGAGACAGAATTTGGCATTCCCAATCCCAGTCATATTGTACATAATTTTCTCCTTTCAACTCAGATCAGTTGATCCATGTGTATGATAGTATTTCTAGTGAAATTTTCAACATATAAAGCCACATATGAGTGTACAATATAATAATTCATAGGCTTCAGAATTACAGTATCTGTGTCCGTCACTTCAAGTATGTTTGAAGTTGTACATTTTAAAGAAAATCCATTTGCAGTTATTCCATTAAAAGCCTCACAATGCCTTTGTGAAATCCAGTCTTGACAGAGTAAATAGGCAGATCTGCTTTGCTTTGGTTAGAAGTCTGGATTGTCACCTAGTTAGTGCGATATTGTCAAATTGACCTAATAGCCTTTTTCTCTCCTGATTTCCTTTGGGGGTATGTTGTGCAGGATTACTATATTATTATGATGGTTATTATTATTGTCATTATTATTATTGTTATTATTGTTGTTATTATCATTAATATTATTATTATTATTATTACAATTATTTTTTAATCTCTCCAATTTGACAGACTATTTGTTGTATAAAGTCTATTCTCCTTGCATTGTTGTTTGTGCTTATAAAGTAACAGGCAATGCAAGTATTGCCATTATAGTGCCATTGTAAATGAAGCCATATTGTTTCATCTATTCACTGAGAGTAGAGTGGAGTGTTATCCAAGGCGGTGCTGGCAAGGATTGGGTTGTGCTCTCATGAGTGTAGAAACATTAGACGATATGAGATATACACTTCATTTGTGGATAACTGTTTTCTTCCTTTTTCTTTATGTTGACATCATGTTTGTTTTTGATTTGTACAAGGAAAAGAGAAAATAAATGTTCTTTGACAAGTTGGATTTATTTTGACCTTTACATAGTGGTAAAAAGGATCAACTTGATGTACTCTACACTCTTTTGTACCATCTCCATCTCTCTCTCTCTCTCTATATATATATATATATATATATATATATATATATATATCACAAGCAAGTGAATGTTCTAAAACATTGGTAAGATAGACTGAATATCCCACTATCGGAGAAAAGAAAGATATTTGAAGATTTGTATATTGCAATCACTAACTGTGATCCTCTTCAGTGTATTTTTACAAAGGATGGGTTAACTTATATATATACTAAGAGGAGATACACAAAGGGGACATGGGGAGTTAAGCATAATAGTGCATGGTCTGTTTGAGCCCAAATCATGATGACTCTGAGGTCAAATAGCCCCTGGGTCATATGTTTGCTCATGGTAGGTTCAGGTCTAGGTGGACTTGACATATAATATTGCTGACAGCCAAAATGGTAATGGTGTCGGGAGACCATTGTTCTTTTGAAATATCAAAATTAGGTAGTTGTTTGATCAGGGAGGACTCAACAATTTTTCTTCTGTAGTTACAGTGATTTGTACAAACTGTAATGCAACTTAACAAACAACTACCTAATTTTAATACTTCAAATGGACAATGGTCCCCCAATGCCATTACCAGTTTGGCTGTCAATGATATTATATGTCAAGACTGTCCAGACCTGAACCTACCACCAGCAAACATTTGACCTTGGGATCTGACATGGGCTCAAAAAGACCATGCACTAGTATGCTTACCTCCGTATGTCCCCTCCATGTCTCTCCTAGTTACAAGTTAATCCACCCTTTGTAAAACCACGCTGAAGAGGATCACTGTGATTGCAATATACTTATCTTCAAATATCTTTCTTTGTTATTAGAATTTCTTTTTGTTTCCCAAAGTTTGTGCTAGAGGAGATTGGACATGTTAGAAGTGGTAATATAATTAATTTTATGCTGGCTGGTGCCCTCATACCTCATCCCCGTCATAGAGAATATTTTGATGGGAGTAAGTTGTAGGATTATCCGAATGGAAGTGAGGGAAAGGAGGAGGGAGGGTCAATTGTTAGTCTTCGTAGGTTTGGAACCAGCCCGGTGAAGATCGGAAACGCATGGATGGAGGGGCAACATGGGGGAAGGAAAGGAGGCATTGGTGGAGAGGAGTAGGAGGTGTCTACTGGATAGTTGGGGGAGGAGAGTGGACAGGATAACAGCTTAGACGAGAAAGGAAGAGGATATCCACAAATAGGGAGGGAAGGAAGGAAAAGGAGTGGAATGAGGGAGGGAGTAATTAGAAACGAGGAAGTTCAGGCGATGGGGTAGAGAAGTGACGGAAGAAAACAAGATTATGTTGAATATACAAGGAATAATAGAAAGCTAGAATTATAGTGTAACATATAGGTGGGGTGTAGATATAGGGAAATAAAGGAAGAGAAAGATTACTTATTATTCCCGTTGCTGCCCAGTAGCAGATAAACAGTCGCAGTTTTTGCCGCGCAGCTCATGTGAGGATCACGTGCTGGAGTACCGAGCCAAAGAACACGTTCAATACGAAAAAAATCAACAAATAAATGAATTAGGGATTACTGAGAGAGCCCATTAAAGTCAATTCTATTATTACTCTCAGTATTATTATAGTTATTATCATCATCGTCATTATTATTATTATCATTATCATTATGAATGGCGTGAACTTAGTAAGACATGAATGGCGTGAACCTAGTAAGACATTATGAATGGCGTGAACCTATAAGATATTATGAATGGCGTGAACCTATTAAGACATTATGAATGGCGCGAACCTAGTAAGACCAAGAATGAAGTAGATGGACGGAATGAAGGTAGTGGATGCAAAAGGAATGTCGAGAATAGAAGAAAGATAAAGTATAGGAGCGAATGGAGAGTGCACTTCTCGAGCTGTGGGTGTCGTGGTGGAAGTGTTTTTTGTTTTTGTTTTTTTCTTCTGCACTGCCCATGGTTCGAATAGGTATGACATTTCATCGTCAAGGTGCTAAGCTAGGACGGACAACGAATTGATATTGGGATGGGTGTTGGCTGTGAGGAAAGGCCTTTTAGTATATTTGTTTATTTAATTATTTATCTATCTATATGTGTGTTTGCTTATTTCTATTTGTTAACTTATCTCTATATATAGATTTATATCTACCTCTTTATATATTAATTTATTATTTTGTTTATTTATTTTTGAATGTGTTCACTGTCTCTATGAGAAGTGAGTTTCACTTATTCTTTGAGAAGCGAATTTCCCATTACTGAATGAATCGGTATGGTTTCATTCAGTGCATAATTCTTTAAGGCTATAAAAATTGTTCTATATGTAGTAATTATTCACGTGCCGTTGACTACCCATGCGGAATGTAGTATCTACACTTGTCTTTTATTTATTCGTTTATCTGTTTGTTTGACTATTGATTAATTCATAACTCTATGTTTAATTTGCTAATTTACTGAATTCTTATATATATTTTGGTAATATTGGCCATGTGATTGTATTGTATACTCTTACTTTTGTCTTTTCTGATTAATCTTTATAAGAGGTCTAAAGCAAGGTTTACACGCTACGATAAATTGTAGCGATTTGTTGAACACTGAAAAAAAAAATAGACTGGAACAACATCTACTGGTTAATTGTACTCTAAAATCCACGTGTTCTTTCAGTCTACCATCTTTTGTTAAAGTCATTCCTGGATAAATATTTTCTACCTTTTCTGTATGGGGTTCAGGCTTATCTAATTTTCTTACGACTTCCATTACCTTAGCTTCTATTGATATGTAGCGCTATTTCCTCTGCATCTTTCTTGAATTCTATGACTATTTTTTCTACTCCTTATGCGACGATGTCAAATGCTACTTGCAGTGTTCTAGACAGTTGATTGATACGTTTCTGTAAAAAGAAAAAAAAAATCCACGAGACTATGAAAATAACCAAATAAAGTCTGCTCCTCATCTATCATAACTCTAACTTCCTTCCATTTCATTCCTTCCTTCCACTAAACCCCCAAATCCCCCCCTCTCTCCCTCTCCCCCATCTTATCTATCCTGCCCTCTAACTCTCTTCTCTATGTAACCGATTAAGTGGGTCTGCCCCACACCTATCAAAACTCTAACTTCCTTCCATTTCGGAAACTGGTATGTTATAACACATTTGTAGATATTCACTATAAACCCACTATAGGAGAAATAATATCGGAAGTACAGGAAAACTGTATATTTCTACTACTATCTGTAGTCCTCTTCCTTCCATTCCGTTCTTTCCTTGCACTGCTCTCCAAATCCCCCCTCCCCACCTCTTCCCTATCTTATCTATCCTGCCCTTTACTTACTATCTCTTCTCCGTGTCTCTACATTAGTTCCATTAGTATATTAAGAAACATGTATCTATTTGCAAAATGAATTGATTAGTTATATCTGATTTAAGTTTATTTTAGTAATGAATTAATTTATTTATTTACTTATTTTATTATTTTACCTGCTCTATACTTGCTTTCTGCTTGGATTTAGTGATGAGTTGATTTCCTCTCTAGCTTTATCCAAGGATGAGTACTAGTCATTGTAGTTAATTACCTCTATTACTATGTTATTTCCGATGTACAGTGTCAACTTTATTTTGAGTTGACGAACGTCCTTTGAACTCAAATACATTCATATTTTATTTGTTTTATATTTTCGTAATGAGTGCACAATTATGCAAAATTTGCTAATTATCTTATTTGTCTATATTCTGGTCATTTCACTGTGCTGTAGTTTGTTTATCCATTTTTCTAGTTGTTTTGATCATCTGATTTATTTCTGTTGTGATGTTTGCTGGGAAGTGAGTGGAGTGAGGGTGAGCGTGTCTGGTGGTGTAGCCTGTTCGTTAATCTGCGGGTTGTTTTGTTGGATGAACGCTATGGTTTAGTATGCCTAGGGTGGGGAGTTGGTCTAGGATTCTATCATTGTGATATGTGGTTTGGGTCTTAATCCGTGTGGTTGATGGACATTCAGGTCACGTTGTTTGTGATCTTGAGTGGCTGGATTGTAGGAGCCATTTTTGGAGAACATTAAGTTGGCGGTGTGTGGTTGCTGAAGATGTATCTTACTTTTTCCTATTTCTGTTTGTGTTTGTGTAGTGATACTTCATTATCTTGTATGTCATTGACTGTTTAGTCAATCTTGTTTTGTTGGAGAATGTATGATTCTGTGTGCCATTGTAATGAGTTCACTGTTGTATTGTATTATTCTCTAACTGATGCGTTTGTGATGGATGGGGGATTGAAGACTGATAAATGTATGTTGTCTGTGTAGGGATATAGTTCTGCTTGTTTTTTATATCATTAACATTTATTTAGACCATGTTTATGTGTTCATATTGTGTTTGTCTTGTTTTGAAATGTTTTTCGGTTTGGATCTGAATGTTCTCAAACAACAGTTTTAGTGTGTAGGGTATTGTGACGTGTTTGTAAGTGTGATGAATTTGATTTGGATAAATAAGTGGCAGATGTAACACTGGTGTTTGTGCGCGTATGATTAGTTTTGAGAATTTAATACATGTGCAGTAACTGCACACATGTCCTTAGTAGATGGGGAGCAGACGCCGATGTGCTGGTCTCCCATTTCGAAAAACAACAATGACAGCAAGGAAGATAAAGTACCTTATTGTGCGTTCCGTCTTCCTCGTTGTTATCGTACACCCGCCAATAGTCTTATCCTCTATAACGCAAGAACGGCGGGAATCCTTCTTACATAATTGTTCTAGTAATTGCCGCCAGGTAATTTTATTCAACTGAGATAAATCCTCATCCTCACACCATTGAAATGTTAGAGCGTATTAATACATGAACAATGTGTGTGT
The DNA here is from genome assembly GCF_046742065.1 of Oratosquilla oratoria. Taxonomy (NCBI): domain Eukaryota; kingdom Metazoa; phylum Arthropoda; class Malacostraca; order Stomatopoda; family Squillidae; genus Oratosquilla; species Oratosquilla oratoria. The sequence goes on from NC_134777.1 coordinate 7,986,461, forward strand.
ATTTACCTGGTTGTATTTTACGGAGCGAGAGCTATGCTCGTAGTAACCCGTTTTCGTATCTCTCCGCATCCAGTTTGTTCTTAAAACTTTGTATAGTTTTGGCATTATGTTTCCCCGTTCAGTTTGTTCCAGACATCAATCACTCTTGTGTGGGAAGCTATTATTTTTTAAATCTCTTCTCTAACTGTCCTTCTTTAGATTCTCGTGTCCTCTTGTTTCTCTTCTGTCCCATTTTAATGTCATCTCTATCAAGAACTTTCATCCCTTTCATAATTCTGTAAATAGTGTGAGTGTATGTATGTGTGTATGACTCCTGCTAGGTGATTTTATTCAGATGCAGAAATCAACCGTCATTGATTAATTAATCCAGGAATAGCAATTGACCTCAACCATTTCGTTGCGCGGTAGAGTTACCTCAGCTGAATAAAATCGCCCGACGGCAGCCATAATGTAAGTGTAAATCGTCAGTACCAGTAAAATAAGTAACTGGGAGAAATTCAACCCGCGTTGTGAATACCAGAGAATAGATTAATCGAGATGGATTTAATCCATTGGCTGTGCACGGAGGTTTGTTTCAGTTGAATAAAATCACCTGACGGCATCAAAACAAAACCGGTAAATTGTAGTCTGTCAAGTAAATTTCCATTGATTCATTTTGTGATGTGTACTTTTTTTTCTTTATTCTGGTCAGACAAATATGTTCATATTTTTATCACTGGTAAGGACGGGGCTGACTATTTTTCAAATACTACTTTCTTGAGCAAATATACATCTAAATGTCGACAAATTACGTCGATTGGTAAGTCGTCTTCCGGAAGATGACGTCACGTCGTGTCGACCAAGCACTTCCCGGTATTATCCAGAAGACCGTAACAAGCAACGAGATGTACGAAATAGTTTAGTAGTATTAGCAGAAATTGAAAGGAAAGTTTTCCCTTTCGAAAGGAAAGGATTTGTTGAGAGGGTGAGTGCGCGACGGAGATGACTGGAATAATCAGAAGAAAGGTAAAATGATATGTAGTGCGGAAGGATTTTTTCTTAATGTTAACTTTCTAATTCTCCTTTTTCCCCTTTCTCATCTATTCATTACTTTTGTTTCTTATTTTCATTTTTTCCATCCTACCTTCTGTTTTCTTCTTATTTCCTCGTATTTTTAATATATCTCTTCCATTCAATAAATCTTCTCTCCCACCATTCTTCTCTTCTTTCCCCTCCTCCTTTTCATATTCTTTCTTCAATGTTTTTCTTTTTCCTTTCCTTTATATCTTCTTCACTTCCATCTACTCTTCCTCTTCCCACTAACACCTTTGCCTTCTCTCCTCCTACTGTAAGCAAACAAGTCAAGACGAATGTACGATGTTAAAAAAAATCAGGAGGGCCTGCAATCTCATAGATCTCAGAACTTCATGTGGGGCCGTGGAGGGTGAGCGAGAGAGAGAGAGAGAGAGACTCGGATGAAGGAATCGTTTCGTAGCGAAACATCTCGAACAATATTTAACTCCCGCAACCAAACTCGTCTTATATGTTTTTCAGGATGTCGTCAGGCGAATATATCTATCTGAAAGGAAAGTAAACAGTGAATGGACTCGTCTCACTTCAGAAAGTTTTTCCATCACCTAAATAAAACCGGCTAGCGACGGATAGAATAAACGCTAAAATAAAACATAGGGAAAACATTTCATCGAGACTGCCTGGAGATGGTTTGAAAATAATTCGTTGGTGACGTATTAGAAGGCGCGCGAGAAGCAGAATATACATTCTAACGTGAAACGCAGCAAAACGATGCACTTAGTAGGTAGGTACGAGGAACACACAAGCAGGAAGCTTGGGAGTGAGTGAGAGTTGGGGCAGGCAGGCCAGCGAGCGACGCTGAGAGAGCAAAACCCAAGGTCGGTTCTTGGGTTATGGCGGCTCGGGGCGGGGCATGGGGGCGGGGCCCGAAGTCCTGATGAGCTAAGCAAGCAGCAAGGATCTTAACGACCGTCAGACTTGGGACCCATACAGGCCGAGGCTCGCTCGTCCACACAGGCTCCGGAGAACACTGACATGCATGCAGCACACACATACACGCACACACAGACAAACACACACGTGCACGCATACACTCACATACAGACACACACACGCACGCACAAACAAACACACACACATAAATACACACGTGATGCAGTGGTTGAGTTCCTGGCTGCCAGTACGGCGGTCCGGGTTCAAATCTAGCCCAGGGCTGAAATAATTTCAGTATCGCTGCGCTACGGGTCGTTACTCCAACTCTCGTGGGCGGGGAGTTGAGTGTGTGTGTGCGTGTAAGGTCACAGCATTACCCATAGATCGGTCATATACGAGCTCTGAGCTCTCTTCCGGGAGGGAAATAGCTGTCGATCACGAGTCCAACACGTGATCCAAGACCATGGTGGTGAATCCCACACGGACAAGCACAAAGACGCATACAGGCAAGCACACACACACACACACACACACACACACACACACACACACACACACACACACACACACACATACACACACACACATCTCATTCGGGAGGGTAATAGCTGTTGATCACGAGTCCAACACGTGATTCAAGACCATGAGGAATCGCACAGAGACAGAGAGACGCACAAACACATGCGTTGAAGGATGAATTCAGGTTTCCATACAATTTTTTGGTTTGTGGGAGAGAACAGATGAAGGAACAGTAAAATAAGTTATTTGATTTTTGGTTTAACGTCACAAACGCCCCCTATCGGGAGGCCAGGACGGTGCCCCTTACAAAGGACTCTGCAGCGGCGGTGGCTGCTGCGACGGCTGTGTTGACGTTGACCAACATCGAAGTAATGCCGGAGTTATGAAGAAACCATGGAACAGCGTCTGTTGAAGCTTGTCGATTATGCAGATCGGAAGGCTGGTGTGTACTCGCGTCAAAAATCCCGGGGTCACTGATGTAACATAATTATATTTAGGGAGCTGAATGAAGCTTATCTTTTTTTTTGTTGTTGTTGCTTTATTCTTGTTAGGTGCGAGCGTCGGCCTCTGGGTCGGGCGACCGCCCGATGGGTCGACCTTGACCACAAGGCCTAGCTGCGTGCCACAAGTACAGGGGAGGACTGGGCCCTGGTTACAATAACAGTCTGTTTATATACACAGTCGATGTACTCAAAAGTAGCGAAGGTGGCAGCTGCTTTACTGCTATCGCGTATGTATTAAAATCAGCCTAAGTGTCTCTATCACGCACCTTATGGCTACCATCGCGCTGCCTAGCCAGTCTTGAAATTAAAAACGCACGCCTCATGATGTCACTTGGGGTGGAAGTGGTTTCACTGCGTGATTGGCCCAGCCCAAGCAACCCAGTGAGAGCTAGTTGGACAAAACAAACCATCCCGCCTCCATCTTGATCATGACGTCACGGGACCTCTGCGTGCTCATTGGCCAAATCGTTCCAGTGCTCCACGTTTAGATGCAATTTTTTACTCTGTCTGAGTGCATGTCTTCTCAGTGCACACAGGGATAGCCATATATTTTTTGTGCTGCAATAATGGCCAGTATAACACGACATCCCGTGCTCCTACCATTGCTGAACATAACGCAGTGGCGCCTGGGAGGGAAATAAAGAAGCGAAATAACTTAACTTAGGGTAAAAAACTGAGAAGTCTGATATCATTGTATCCTCAGTACGAGTGATTTGCCAAAAGCTTGAGCGCATTAAGAGTCGCATGAGGCGCAATCTGTGGCTGCTTCCCAAGCTTGACGTAGCCGAAATTAGTTGCTCCTGAAGAATGAACAATTGCTGGGGCGATATTTGGAACGACAGGTTCGGAGAAACTCAGTTGTTGACACACGCGAGATTATGGACACTGCCAAGGAAATTTATGCTGGTCTAGCAACGAAGATGGGAATTCAACAGCCCCTAATGTTTTTTAGCATCAAAAGGGTGGACGGATCCATTTGTAGCACGCCATAAAGTCAAGAGTGCTAAGCTGTCTGGTAAAGCTGCATGTGTTCCAATCAAGACAGAATGAAAGAAGGTAGACTGCAAGAGAGAGACGTCACAAGGCACGTCACAGAACGTTACGTGAGGTAAACGTTCGCTCCAGCACCATGCACGCGAACGCGTGCACACATTTTAGGAGTAGTGTGGTACTGGGCCACCAGCAAGAACCTGACCTTCCCGCGATAATGAAGGAAAGAGACACAAACGGTCAACTCCGCTGTCAACTTCCACAAGGCGACTGTTGAATACTACTATACGAACGATATTTCATGTATATATTTTTTCCTCTCTGTTCCATTTCATTTATGCCATATTTTTCATATTGTTCTAGGTGAAGTATATTGTAATTAGCTAGCAAAATATTGAATGTATCACTCAATTAGTTTCACGCCAATTTTGGCCTCTTTTGTATAAATGCTATCTGTAAATTGATGAAGTGTCAGCCGACACCAAACCCTTCCTCGCCACGGCTCAATGCTCGATGGACAGATTCACCATGGGCTTGAGCGAGCACACTGTCTCCCTTCTGCTATCCACGCAGAATAAAGTCCTAAAACTCGACACTGTTTACTTTCGAAAAACCCGCTACTCGTTGGTCGCCTGGTCATCGAACTCTCTACCTCTAAGCCTCCGAAGAACTTATCAACAGTGTGGATAGGAACACACTCCTGCCACATTTGTACAGACAGGACTGCTTCTCGTGATTACCCAGACACTCAAAATTATCATTGAGGAGAGCCAATATACAGTTGACCAAATCTTTAACATGGATGAAAAAAAAAACTTCTTTTGGAAGACCATGTCACGCCGTACATTTATTCCCGCCAACTCTGCCAAAATACGAGCGAGGAAGGCCATCAAAGAGCGATTTACCCTCCTGTTTGCCATGAATGCATCTGGGACATGTCTCCTGAAACCTACATTTATTCATCGTGCAAAACGACCACGTGCATACAAACAACAAGATATGAACAAACTTAATGTCCACTGGATGGCTTCCAAGAAAGGATACATGTCAGACCAACTTTCCCAGAATTGCTAAAGGATGCATTTGTCCCACAGGTTGAGCAATACTGCAAGGACAATAACATCATATTTAACATTTTGTTTATACTATACAATGCACCGGGACATTCACCGCTTCTCAGGACGCCACACCCTAATGTGAAGATGAAATTCTTGCCACCCAACACTACCTCACTGATTCAGTCTCTTGATCAAGAAGTAATATCTGTTGTTAAAGCTACATACTCCAGACGACAGTTGAGGATAATGAGGGAAGTTACTAAAGATGCCAATCGTATCCAACACTCAACTGATAGTGCTGAAAATGATAATGGTATTGATGAAGTGCAAAGTGATAATGAAAATGAACAGAAAATGTTCCTTCATTGAAAAAAATACAACGTGAAACAAACAATAGCCTTAATGGTGGACTGTTGGAATAATATTACCCACCAGACAATTCGTCACGGTTGGCGTAGGGTTTGTAGGGATTGCCTGAGGGCCGATGCGGGACCGTGTTACCTGGTGAGCCGCAGTCAGTGCAATGCAAGCAAAGGTTAAGGCAGCTGTGGAAGAGGCACATCTCCCTGGTGGTGGTTTTGGCGACACAACTGAAGAAGATGTTTCAGAAATGATTAGGCCAGCCCATGTTACTGCTGCTGAAATATTGGAAGAAGATAATCTGGGAGAAGAGGCCAACAGCGTAGAAGAGGAGGAGGGTGGTGGTGGTGATGTAAGGCGTGAGGAACTCATCATGACCAACATCAAGGAACTCGTTGACTTGGGTGAGAGGATGCGCTACCTCCTTGAACAAGGTGTTACCATTAACCCTTTAAACTCCGATGACAATATTCTTGTAATTTTGTCAAATAAAACAAAAAATCATAAAACACCAAAATGTTTGATCAATCACCAGAAAAATATGACGTCAATCATCGCGCAGTCAAGCCGCATCAGATGATATTCGGATGTACGGGCCGGCGCGAGGCCTACCATATCCGGTTTTTCGTATCTACACCACAAGCGGCTGACATGAGTTGAATGGGTTAACAGTGAGGCAAGTTGTTCCAGGATTAAGAAAGCACTGGAAAAGTTACAAGGAGCAGTATCATGCCCACATCAACTCCTTACAGCAACGCCGGATCATCGACGTTCTACAGCGGCTCACCGAGGTTCAGCTCGACCATCCAATGAGTCTGGGGAGGATGCTGAAGATTTTGAGGGTTTTGTGGGCCACTTACAGACGCCTGATGCTGCAGATGAATTCCTCGACGAAATACAACGTCGACTGGGTGGACAGTAAGACTCTACCTCAGCCTCAAAATCCCTACCTCAGGCTACCTGACCATGTCGTCGTCCCCTCAAAGGTAAATAAGGTTAGATGATCATGTTAGTCTTATTTTTTTTTAATAATGATGTTAAAAAAGGTAAAAATGGGGTAAAGCAGGAGTAAATTTGCGGTCATGGCACCAACAAGAATTATCACTATAAGTTCTTCAATTCGACTATCGCGCTTTCGGCTATCGCGAGGCTATAGCGGCACCAATTATGCGCGATAGCAGGGGGTTGAGTGTAAGTAAATATGTAAATAAATAAATAGATAAAAAGGTAAGATTGATTCAGTCAGGTTTGACCAATGGGAGACAATGAAGGGACCACAAAATTGTATATATTTACTTGTATGTTGCAATTAGATACATAGTATAAAATGTTGGCACGCACACACATGCATACATTCCCTCATTGACACGTTAATATGCAAATGTACTGGTGCACTCGTGCAAATAAACAGAAGTGTGGGACGGTAGAATTATCAGAGGACTTAAAAAAATGTTTGAAGGACGTTGAAACATACAATTTCCAGCAGAGATGATTTTATATTCTGGATGGAGTTAATCAAGAGTGGCATGAGCAGACTGGTCTTAACTTAGACTTAATAACACCGCTCGGTCGGGATGTAAACACAAAACAAGACATGATCTCAGACGACCATGACAACAGGATTCATCCAGTCTCAGCAGGGTTACAAAACACTACAGATGAAATGGTTTGGGGGAACAATATGGAAGAAGAAATAGACCAGTCAGATAATATAAACGAATTTATTGCAAAGTCTGACCAATGGATGGAAGCCCAGAGCATAGTTCTTATCCTGTTTATTACAGTTCGGTAAATGCATTTGGGCAAAACACACACACCACCACCACCACCAATCTCTCTCGTATATGCTGTCTTACTCTCGCAAACACGTTAATATGAAGATGAATGTACTCGCGCCTATGTGCAAATCAACAGGTACGGTGGCAGACTTCCACAAAAATATCTTATGGCTTCAGTCATGGATGGCTGTACTTACTTCAGTCACGTGGACAGAACAGTGATAGAATTTCTTGTTTAATTATTTGTTTATCTGTCTATTAATTTATTAATTTACTTGTCTATTTATATATTGATTAATTAATTGGTAAAATGTTTATTGACATATTTTCATTTATTTTCGTTTATTTGTTTATTTATTTATCTGTTTATTTATTTGTATATCTATCTATTTATTTATTCATTTATGTATTCATTAATTTATCACTATTTCAGAAGGAACCAGGTACTGTACACACTATGCTTTATCCAGGATTTATGCTAAAAAATTATATCTCCATAGTATAGGAATCAAACGTATACAAACATTAGAAAAACAAATTATATATATATATATATCACAGGTGAGAAATGTAGTAACACATTTATAAATCACAACTAACACCACAGTCGGACGAAAGAAAGAGTTGCGTAAGCGGAACTATATATTTCGATTGCTACCTGCAATCCTCTGTACTACTGAAGAGGATTGCAGGTAGCAATCGAAATATATAGTTCCGCTTACGCAACTCTTTCTTTCGTCCGACTGTGGTGTTAGTTGTGATATATATATATATATATATATATATATATATATATATATATATAATGTATATATAATGTGTGTATATATATATATATAGTATATATATATATATATATATATATGTATATGTATATATATATATGTATATATATTATATATATACATATATTATGTATATATGTATAAATATATATAAATATATATATATATATATATATATATATATAGATAGATATAGATAAAGAGATAAATACAACACTGAATGGGTCCCAGTGAACAGAGATACATTTTTATCAACCACAACACACTTTAATTCGAAGCCATCAACATCGGGAACCTTGCGGAGGCTAAGATGCAGAAATTGAAACGTGGTTCAGCCAAGGACTTAAACCAGGCTATCACGTGACAAGTACTTTAGTGACTTACCCGCTGTAACACTTTTCTTTTTCTGCTTGTTAGCCTCCGCGGGGCTCCCGGTGTTGATGGCTTAGAATTTAAGTGTATTGGGGTTGATAATATATATACATATATATATACATATATATAATATATATATATGATATATATATATATAAGATATATATATATATATACATATATATATATATATATTTATATATATATATATATATATATATATAAAGAAATGAGTACACGCCAAAATAAGGGATAGGAAATGTATGGCTCTCCAATTGGAACTGGACTAGCGACATGGAAAAGAAAACGGGGCGGAATATGGCCACCCAGCTCGTGCGCCATCACCGTTATATGGATTACTGCAGAAAATTAAAATGGCTTTCCATTATATGGATAAAGAGAAAAAAAATTACTTATAGTAATCCTGATCCACCCAACCAAGACTAAAATATGCATCAGTGGTATGGTCCCCACACAGAGTGAAGGATATAAGCCAAATCGAGAGAATACCAAGGGTAGCAACTAAACAGGTTCCTAGTCTAGCAGACAAACCATATGAGAAGCGACGCGCTGGGTTTGCCAACAATGGAAGATTGAAGGGAAATAGGTGACATGGTTCCAGTATTCAGGTTGCTTAAGGAAATAGACCACAGTGACATAATGTCTCTTGATGAGGGGTGGAAGGGCTTCAAGAGGTCATGAACAAATTAAGAAAGGCTAAATTCATAATGGATGTGAAGCTATACGGTTTTACACACATCTACTCACACGGCTCGACGGCGCAGTGTTAGCGTTCGCAACTGCTAACCCAGTGGTCCGATTTCGAATCCTGCTTAGGGCTGAAAATAATTTCAGTATCGCTGCACTGCGAGTCGTTACTCCAACTCTCATGGACGGGGAGTTGGCTGTGCGTGTGTGCGTGTAAGGTCACAGCATTGCCCATAGATCGGTCATAAATGAGCTCTGAGCTCTCTTCCGGGAAGGTAAAAACTGTCGATCAGGAGTCCAACATGTGATCCAAGACAATGGTGAATCACACACACACACACACACACACACACACACACACACACACACACACACACACACACACACACACACAAATACATACGTGCACATATTAACACAGGCACTCACAGATATACGTAGACGCTCACACTTGCACGCTGGGACGTACACAAAATAATCTTTCCTGGAAAGAAGAAGAAGAAGAAGAAAGAAAAAAACACGTCTATGCATGCCAAGGCTCAGGAGTAAGTCTCTGCTTTCATTGCCTTGATTTCCGAGAGGACGTGTTCTGAATAACAATGAACATGAGGGGGCACGCTTTGTTCTTTTGTCCGCAATGTTCTTGTCCGATCTCCCGGGCCGGCGAGAAGGCGTCGAGACGGAAAGAAAACGTAGAGTTTAGTTTGTGTTTGCGAGATGAACCAATCGCATCTGAGCTTTCTATATTTTATTATCTCTAACGCCAGATAACTTTATTCAGCTGAGGGACAGGATCACATGAAGAATTGTCACCCCCAGAACGCCCACATGAAGAATCGTCACCCCATGAGATCCCACCTGAAGAATTGTCACCCCAGTACGCTGATTAATTATCAACAGTGGAATAAAGATTAGGTTAGGTTGAATGAGGGTTATGCTTATTGTCATCAACTTATACAACCGAAGAATCGTAAACTCAGAATGACCCACATGAAGAATTATCACTCTAGGATAGTCCACATGAAGAATTGTCACCCTAGGATAGCCCACATGATGAATGGTTGCCCTAGGATAGCCCACATGAAGAATTGTCACCCTAGGATAGCCCACATGATGAATGGTTGCCCTAGGATAGCCCACATGAAGAATCGTCACCCTAGGATAGCTCACATGAAGAATGGTCACCCTAGGATAGCCCACAGGAAGAATTGTCACACTGTCGAAGTCTGGGCTGACGGAGGACCCAGGTCACAAATGGTTGACACTTTCTATTCTTCTCCGTGGGGCGCCTTCGGTATAGCGAAGGTGGTGGGGTTAATGCCCTTCAGAGCCGTGATCTATTACGTTGCATACGTCTTTAGCACTTCCATTGCATCTACGTGGCGGGGGGTGGGGAGAGATAATGTCGTCTTCGTCTCTGCATGTGTTTGGGTTGCAAAATTGGAAATTTCATTTCTTTTAACACCAGACGGTTTTACAAAATCGAGCGGAGATGCAGGACAAGGCTGTGTCTCCTGTAGCCCTTTCCAACTCGGAATCCCCTTTTCAACTATTTTTTATTTCTAAGTCCACACCTACCCGGTATAGCATTCGATAATTAAATCTTAATTAAAAAAAATATAATACATTAACGTAGTAAATGTTTTTCTTGGCAGGAAATAAATAACAGAATAAATAACAGAAAATTGTGCTAAAAGCTATACACAAACAAAGTCGAGTTGACTCCTTTAGACGCCATCTTTGTTTTGATAGATTCGGAGGTCGAAGACGACGAAGACAACGACGACCCTGATGACCTCTAGAATTACAGGTACCGCATTACTAAATGCAGGTTAGGTTAGAATAGACGAATTTATCATACTTTAATTTCTTCGACCTCCGCATCTACCAAAACAAAGATGGCGTCTCAAGCAGTCGAAACAGCTAAGTTTGTTTGTATATAGCTTTTAGCAACTTTTTCTGTTATTGATTTCCACCAAGAATAACGTATATTACGTTGATGTATTATAATTTACAAAATTATTATTTAATTTTCTATTGCTATATCGCGTAGGTGTGCACTTCTAAAGAAATTACCGTAATTTTTTTTTACCCACGGGTTCAAGTGGTTAAAAACTGTATCAATACCTACGTGTGCCTGAGTTGCACTTTAGGTATTTCATTCTGGCTAACACCAAACTATTCTATTCAGCTGAGAACGATTTATTCATTTTTTTTTGGGGGGGGGAGTTAAATGTCACTCTCGTGGTCCTTGAGCCTTTGCTGTGAACGAACACTAGTTATGAGCTGGTCTCAAGTGTAATTGTGGAGAGTTTGAGAATCCCTATAATTCGGAAATCTCCAGTGTTCAGAATGGAATCGTCTTTCGAATATATAACATCAGAAAGTGATTCTGGTATCCGGGATTGTTCCAGCTTTCTGACAGTTTCGTTCCAAATACTGGAAATTTCCAAATATTATTTTTCTTTTCAATAGAGAGAACTGTAGGTATTGTGAACAGCTTCTCCAGCGATCCAGAGAGAATCAGAGACTACAACTCTTGACTGCAACGTTTAAGATTTAGTTATATCAACACAATATGCTGTAATGTCTGCATTTATTTGTTTGCTTTTTTGTATTCTTTCTTTTTGTGTTCTGTATCCAGACGACTTGTATCTTTATTCCATCCACCGCCAATTCGGCCGCGGAAAACGTCTGCAGCGGAAATGATAAGTTTATCCTGGTTAGCAAGTTTACTTCAGGTTACAAAAGTCTTAAACCCTCTACACCAGGGCTTTGTGGGCAGTTTTACAGGGAGGGAAGAGGAAAGTCTGCAGCGGAAATGATAAGTTTATCCTGGTTAGCAAGTTTACTTCAGGTTACAAAAGTCTTAAACCCTCTACACCAGGGCTTTATGGGCAGTTTTACAGGGAGGGAAGAGGATTAGTTGAACGAATAAGACAACCAATGTCTGTTCTGTTCATAAGATAGTTACACTTCGCTTCTGTTTAGTATAATTGTACGCTGTTGGTGATACTCATGTTTAGCTAATAAATAGACATCCAAGTTTCAGTCATTTAATATGATCCTTTGCACAACCGTTGTACAATAGACTAGCTATAACCCTCCCGATGTATTTAATGGCGTCAAAACTTATTCCAGCTTCTCACAGGCGATTTTGTTCAACTGTGAGAAGCGAAAGAAATTATCTATCACCACTCCACATTTGCTCACAAATTAACCCTTTCGTTGCCTTTGGCGACATCGGTGCTTATTCTAGCTTCCGCGATGTTATTTTGTCTCAGTTGAGGAAAAAAAATCAGGATTAATAGGAACAACATCAAAAGTGACAACAATTTCACACTAAATGAGAATCCGACAAGAAATAATGGTCTCAAGCTGTCAGGAAATATGTTTAATTTGGAAGTGGGTAGAAACAACTTCGCCAACCGTGTAGTTAATGAATGGAATAAACTTTCGGCAGTGGCAGTGCAACGTAGTTCAGTTCGAAGCTTTAAGATTCGTTTAGATAAACACCTAAGCAAGATGCTGTAATGCCTGCCATTTATTTTATATTATTTGTTTGTCTGTTTGTTATTATTTGTCTGTTTGTTTGTTATTATTTATTTGATTATTGTTTATTATTAATCTGTCCGTTTATTATCATTTACTATTTACCTGTTTATTTTCTATCCTTACCTATTTATTTATTTGTTATATTTGTTATTATTTATATTATTATTATAATTTTTATTTATTTATCATTACTATAATTTTTTCGCATCTGACCAAGTTATGAACCAAAAGATCTCATGTCGGCATGTTCCTCCTTTGTAATCCTTTGTAATGATGTCGCTCTGGTGACGCCAGCTTAGAGAAACTCCTCTGTACGATCGTGGATTAGAAATACCAAGTATCATTTGTCAGAGAAAGTAAAGAAGAAAGAAATGAAAGGTAACGAGAAATGAAAAACAGAAGGTAACAAAATGAAAATTTAATGGTAAAACAAGGCCAGGAAAGGTAAAACGAGAGACTGACAGACTGGAATGAAAACAAGAGAGACTGGCTGACTGGAAGAAAAACAAGGAGAGACTGAGAGACTGGAAGAAAAACAAAATAAAGACTGGCAGACTGGAAGAAAAACAAAAAGAGGGATTGACAGAAAGAAAAAAAGAGGGACTGGCTGACTGGAAGAAAAACAAGAAGAGAGACTGACAGACTGTAAGAAAAACTAAACTAAAGAGTGGCAGACTGGAAGAAAAACAAAAAGAGGGACTGACAGACTGGAAGAAAAATAAAAAGAGGGACTGACAGACTGGAAGAAAAACAAAAATAAAGACTGGCAGACTGGAAGAAAAACACGAAGAGAGACTGACAGACTGGAAGAAAAAAATAAAGACTGGCAGACTGAAAGAAAAACAAAAATAAAGACTGGCAGACTGGAAGAAAAACAAAAAGAGGGACTGACAGACTAGAAGGAAAACAAAAATAAAGACAAGCTGACTGGAAGAAAATAAAAAGAGAGACTGACAGACTGGAAGAAAAACAAAAATAAAGACTGGCAGACTGAAAGAAAAACAAAAATAAAGACTGGCAGACTGGAAGAAAAACAAAAATAGAGACTGACGGACTGGAAGAAAAACAAAAAGAAAGACAAGCTGACTGGAAGAAAATAAAAAGAGAGACTGACAGACTGGAAGAAAAACAAAAATAAAGGCTGGCAGACTGAAAAAAATAAATAAAGACTGACAGACTGGAAGAAAAACAAAAATAGAGACTGACGGACTGAAAGAAAACAAAAGGAGGGACTGACAGACTGGAAGAAAAACAAAAATAATGACAGGCTGACTGGAATGAAATAAAAAGAGAGACTGACAGACTAGAGGGAAAAAAAATAAAGACAAGCTGACTGGAAGGAAATAAAAAGAGAGACTGACAGACTGGAAGAAAAACAAAGACTGACAGACTGGAAGAAAAACAAAAAGAAAGAGGCACAGAAAGAAAGAAGACGAAGAAAGTGACTCGTAATTCACAGCAGGGAAGTTGTTGGTAGTCGGAAGTTGGAGTAAGTCGGTGAACAAAGGCTTGCTAAGGTTTCTCCTGTACAAAGAGAGGAGGGAGTGGGAGAACGCGCAAATTGAATAGAATATTCTAGAAGCAGCTGGGATAGCAACTGCAGTCTCGAGTTTCATCGACTGGAACACCGCAGCCCTAAGGTGGCCGGCAACTGTCCTCACTCTCTGAGAAGAATTTTTTTTGAATTTGTCGTATGGGCAGTTTCTTTACCATCAGCTCATAGTAGTAGTTAATGAATGGAATAAACTTCGTGCAGAGGCAGCGCAATGTAGTTCAGTTCGAAGCTTTAAGATTTGTTTCGATAAACACCTAAGCAAGATGCTATAATGACTGCCATTTATTCTATGTAATTTAAAGTATATACAGG
>NC_134777.1:8010902-8015902 GCF_046742065.1 Oratosquilla oratoria
CTTCCTTAAATCCTTCGTTTATTGTATCTATAACTCCACCTGCTCGCCAGTATAACATAAGAACATAAGAATGAAGGAGACCGCAAGAGACCATAAGGCCTACACTAGGCAGCTCCGTATCCATCACCACCTGTCACCACATGCATAAAGTTGTCTAATCATTTCTTAAAACTACTGATAGTTTCAGCGCTTACTACATGGTTACTAAGTCCATTCCATTCGTCGACCACCCTATTAGTAAACCAATTCTTGCCTATTTCCTTGTTAAATCTAAATTTATCCAGTTTAAAACCATTACTGTGAGTCCTGCCCTGTTGTTTTAATATGATGACCTTGTTTGCATCACTCCGCACTCTGAGTCTTTCCAGAGAGCGTAAGTTAAGGTGCCTAAGCCTCATCCTTATCCCCAATCATAGAAAAGCTAGTCATAATAACAGTAACAATAGTAATCATAATAATAATAATAACAATATAATGATAATAATAATAACAATAGTAATGATAATTGTCATGACTCACCTATGGCCGAAGGCCAAGCACCCCTGGCGTAGCCAGGGCTGGCGTAGCCAGGGCTGGCGTAAGCCAGGTGCTTGTTATAGTTAAAAAAAATAAGAATATTTTCAAGACTTCTTTTCAAAAACAGGTCTCCACCACTGAACTGATTTTGTTTTTTCTAACGAAAGCGTGTACCGTAACTAAAAATTGTGTAGAATCCTACTTTAGTTAACTGGTGTGTGCAAATGACAAGCCGAGTCTGCTTTGTTGTCGTTTGCCTTGGGTGTGTTACCTTTTAAGATAAAATTGGCATTGCATCGCATGATGACGAGAGATATTTTGGTCAATAGTGAGGTCAGATTCTGAGAAAATAGGACAATGACGCAAACATTAATGCAAGTGTAGTAGTAAATAAACAACAGTAGAAATAATCACAAGGTAGACATTACAGAATATTGCTCAGGAATTTGTTCCATTCATTGATTACATAATTGGCGAAAGTGTTCCTACATTTTTTTAGATTTCAAGAAATAATCTGTAAAATGAACGAATAAGTTCTAATAAGATATTTACTGACATGTTCTGTAAAATCCACGGTACTTCTGTAAATACAGTATACTGTACAGTATATTTATTGTATTTACAGGGTTACTATATTTATATGATTATGGAATAATGTTTGAAGTTATAAAAAGTATTTAGGATAATAACTTTTTGTAACTTTGTATATAGCCTAACAAGAACAGACAGAAAAATTCGTGTCCAATTTTACAGGCCAAATTACTATAATTTGAATTGCAGTGATTTTACTGTTAGGAAATTTGGAGAAAGTGGGTCGAGAATGTATATATTTTTTACAGAAATGAAATGACTCGTAAATTTTACGAAAAAATGCTGATAAATTTTTTACAGACGTTTTCTGTACAATTTACTGTATTTTTGAATAGATAATAGTATCTTAATGATTATAAAGTATTGTATTATCTACTGCATTATCTTTTGTATTATCTATTGCAATTTTGTATAGCACTTAACAAACAAGGAGAGAATGTAAAAATGTCGTGCATATTTTTACAGATGTAAATAGTGTAATTTGAAATAAAGTATTTCTTCTGTTTGTAAATTCAGAAAAGATGTAGACTTTTTTTTTCTTTTTTTAGTGTACGTTGAATTTGCAACACTACGTCATAAAAACAGATATTTTATGACATGTAGATTATGTTTGTTTTTTCTTACCGGTGGATATCATTCATTTTTCGTTTTACAAATTCTTATCTCCAAAATTTATGCTTATTTTTCTCAATAGTGTATTACTAATCTTTGTTGTTGTATGATCTCCGTTCCACGTTATCTTCATTTACTTGTGCTCATGCAACCTTAAATATAACAGGCGACATCCATGTTTACCACAAGTAAGAGAGATTGTTGCTTATAAAGTCAATATTAACCCTTTACTACGTTTCTACGATTTTAGTCATTTAATCTAACTGTCATTAAGTCCTTTCGATCAGCTGAGAATACTCCGTTTCGTGGTGAATGCAATCAAGAAAATATGTAATACATGCATCAAAGAAAACGTGTATGTTTTTACATTCACTGTAGAGTATATTTACATAAAAGTTTCGGTACAAATATTGTTTATACATGGTTGTGAGAATTTAAGGGTTTATGTATTATGAGTAGTATCTACAGAATTCTTAAACATAATCAGAATATCCTTGATATTTCCAAAATCTATTATATAATGTACGTAATCACATCGTGGATATTTACATTTTTATAAGTTTTAAATATCATAAGTTTTCATATTTTGCGAAATGTTCAAGAACTTGCCTTCATACTTCATTACATGCCATCAGAGCTGGGCGCGTTCTTCGGTGCGTTCCCATGTGCGTTCCTCGGTGCGTTCCGCTATAGTTTGGCCTTGGTTAGCACTCCCAGACTTAAAGCTTAAGAGACAGGTTCATACCGAAATAAAAGTCCGGTAGGCCACATACTATACCAAAGAAAAAGTTCGCAGGGCACATCCAAATGGTAGTAGGCCACATATTATACCGGCACCTATATTGCTTTAGTTTGGGAGCGCTAACCGCGGCCAAATTAAAGCGGAACGCACCAAGGAATGCAGATAGGAACGCATCGAGGAACGCGCCCAGCTCTGCATGCCATTGTCTGTCCTTATATTCCCAAGCTCAATTCTATTTTAGCAGAGCTACTTCCATTGTCTATATGTTTATCTTATTTCCTCATATCCTTGTTCTCCCTCACAGATGCAATTTCCAGTTTTAATTTCCATAGATTTGGTGCCTCGACCGTACCAGTTGTTTCCATTTGTCTTTTTATTTATTTACAAGCCCCCGGCTGCGCCAGCCCGGCTACGCACACTCACACTATGGACATCCAGCACAAAAAAGAATATCAAGTAATTAGAAAGAATCCAAAGAGCAACGACAAAGAAGATGGCAACAACACCTTCAAAATTGACATACGAACAAAGATTGTCTAAACTGGAACTACCAACC
The DNA here is from genome assembly GCF_046742065.1 of Oratosquilla oratoria. Lineage (NCBI taxonomy): Eukaryota > Metazoa > Arthropoda > Malacostraca > Stomatopoda > Squillidae > Oratosquilla > Oratosquilla oratoria. The sequence continues at coordinate 8,013,920 of NC_134777.1, forward strand.
CTGGAACAAAGAAGAGAAAGAGGAGATCTACTGGCCGCTTGCAGAATCATAAAAGGCATGGAAGTCCTTGACAGAGAAGAATTATCAAAGTGGGACAGAAGAAAAACAAGTGGACACGAAAAGAAACTCAAAAATGATACTTATAGAAGAGATTTGAATCTTTTTTGTTTTCCACACAGAGTGGTGGATGTCTGGAAAAAATTCGACGAAACAGTAGAGTGCAAAAAACATACAAAAAATTCAGATCAAACTAGATGCTGAGAGATACAAAGACGGGGCACTACGAGCATAGCTCCTTTTCCCGTATAATACAACTAGGTAAATAAACACGATTTGATTTTGAATTCCTGAACTGAATAAAATAGTTTGATATTAGACAGAACAAAATTTCAAAGTGATAGATAATCAGGTAGACAGGCCCGCTAGGTTTGATTTATTTTAGCAATGCAATTATATTCCTCAGCGTTCTTGTCTAATCAACACCAGGTGATTTTATTCAACCTCTAGATAATTTGGTCGTCTAGAAAAGAAGTCTTCATAGATTACATTTCGTCATATGCCATATGTGATTTTATTAAATCGACGTGACGTCACTGTTATCGAGGTAAAGATGAGACCGTTTTCTTTTCGTCTCTTGAGGACGACGACGACGACGACAAACTCCTCGATGCTCTTTTGTCTTACGATAACGACAAACTCCTCAATGCTCTTTTGTCCAACGACAACGACAAACTCCACGATGCTCTTTTGTCTTACAACAACGACAAACTCCTCGATGCTCTTTTGTCTTACGGCAACACACTCCTCGATGCTCTTTTGTCTAACACCGAACGATTTTACCCCAACTTAGGAAATGTCATCTTAATGAAAGGGTTAAGGACAAGAGGAAGTGACGTCAGAGTTGGGAGTGGGGAGGAAGGAAAGAGGGGGAGGAGGCAGGAGGAGGGAGGAGGCAGGAGGAGGGAGGGAGATAGAGAAACTACAAGCAAAGGAACTCCATTACCTAGTTAGCACCCATTATGGAGCTGTCTGTTCTCACCTGCCCTACTAGGCGGGGGTATGCTAATCTGATTGGCACAGCCGGGATTGCTAGTCGTCGTAACAGCAGCCACGGAGAGAGAGAAAAACTTGAGGAGGCGAGGTGCTGCCGCTAGATTTTGTCCAGAAGTTTGGTGAAAATTCTGGATGCGTGAAGGCTGGCTGCCCCTTGCCCGAGGTTGGTAGGAGTTCGTCTGCCTGCCTGTCTGTCTGTCTGTTTTTCTAATTATCTGTTTATCTGTCAATTTGTTCTTTGATTATCTATCCGTTTCTTGATTTATTTGTTTATTTATCTATTTATTTATCTATTTATTTATTTATTCATTCGTTTATTTATTTATCTTATTTATCTAATGAATCTGTAGCCGCCTTTGACTTTTATTCCCGTTTTCTTTTGTCTGATTTGATTCATCTTGATTTCATCTTATTTTATTTTAATGTATTTTATTTCATTTTTATATTTCATTCTTCCTATTTGATTTTATGTTTTCTTATTTTCTTATTTTGTTTCATTTGACTTTGGTTTGTTTTACTCTATTTTGTTTTGTTTCAACTTATCTTCTTTGATATATTTTTATTCTCCATATTTTTCGTCTTGTTCATTTTCTAATATGCGAACGCAACGCTATGTACTGTACATTCTCTCTAGAAAGTTCTAACTAAGGATTTGATTTATCCAAGTACAATCCTTAGATCTCTTGCTGTAAGATCCCTAACTTGGGAAATAATATATTTCAGGCGAGTAACGTTTCAGTTGCAGGGATCACATGAAGAATTGCCACCCCAGAATGCATGAAGAATCGTCACCCAATGAGATCCCACCTAAAAAATTGTCATCCCAGTACGTCGAATATCAGCAGTGGAATAAAAATTAGATTAGGGTTTGCAAAGTTAGTTCCAGGAGTGAGGACAATATTTTTGAAAGCAACTGTGTATCGTATATCT
>NC_134777.1:8020902-8025902 GCF_046742065.1 Oratosquilla oratoria
TGGCTCTTACGAGTAGTATCCACCATCCACGATAACTTTTTCGCTCGTCGCCAGATGTCTCTAGTAGTAACTTGTGTCGACGTGACGTCAACACTTCCTTGACGTCATGGCAAACAGACGCTAGCGCTGAATTTTAAACGTGAAGTCTGAGAACCAAGCTCGTCAACAATATCAGGATATCTTGATTTTTGAAATGTTGTTAAATGAGCGACAGAAAACGCTACCAGAAGAAGCGAACTTCTTTGGTTTTGGGTTTTTGTCTTCAACCGAAGAAAAACAGTCATTGGTCAGGACAGAGTATATAAAGTAGCGTTTCACAACTCTTTTCCGACCATAGCACCCCCTGTTGTCATGTCTAAGTAGTCCAGCACCCCTATCTTGTTATTAGAAGGATAAAAGAAAGTGAAGTGTACTGCTTGATGATTTATTTTCTTGATTCCTTAGAACTGAAACAAATTGACAATATTGTTTGTAGAAGAAATAAGAACACCCTAGAAAAATAAAATAGCATGGAAAAGGTCAAATATGCACAACTGGATAATCAGTGATACATATATCAATGTGATTTTTGTGTGCATCACTTCCCAGCTCCCCCTATAATTTATTTCTGCACCCCAAGTTGGGAAACGCTGATGTAGAGAATACTTTCCGCTGTCAGTAACATCGTAATGCCCTGTCTGAGGCAAACAAAACCGTTTGTGAACGCCGCAAGTTTTGAATCTTCAAGGGGCGACGTAGAATTGAAAAAGGTGTTTAACGACCAGGTTGATTGACTTTGTTTAGGACAAATGAATCTTTTCAGGTGAGAGAAATCCATAGAAGGTTCAAAAACTTGTTGGCCAACTCCTTTGTCGTTCGAACGGTTGATACCGATTGAGCGATCAAGTCGTCTTTCAACTTTCTTCAACTAATCTGACACCTGCTACGTCATGTCGTTTCATCCGAGGATTCGAGAGGGGAGGAGGTGGTTGAGGTGCTGGGTTAGGGATGGAGATAACACCCCCCCCCCTACAATGGTCAGCTATTGTGACGTTAAGGTCGCGCTCATTCTTGTGAACGGTGTATTTCTTTCTACGGTTTAGTTTCCATAATTTTAAGTCTGGTTGGCACCAAACAATTGCATTCCTGAACTGAAGTGTAGATTTGTTAGTAGTCTACATCGGGTTTGGAGGCATTGAGACAAAGTTGTGGTCTGTTTTCTTTAATCTCTCCGTCTAGACTGATCAACTTCTCAAATCATTACAAGAGCAAAACACTGGCGGTTGCCAATGGTGCTATTTTACATATAAATTCAAATGGTAGCTGTTGCCATATAGAAATGTTTTGTACAATATATTCTTTACTATCTATGCATGAACTGAGTATGGACACTTATTCATGCATAAATTTTATGTATATAGAAGCAGGGAACATATATAAAAATTATATTGGTCCTATGACGATATGCAGTTGATAGTGGCTGCTGCAGATGTCCTTTCGCGCTCGGCCGAATGACCGCAGGTGAGGTCCGACACAACAGGAGGTCCACGGGAGTTTTCTGGAAAGGTCGTGATCTGACGTCCTGTAGTCAAAATGCGTGCGTAAGTGCGTGTACACATCTAAGGGATTGGATGTTTCATTCAATCATCTTGCAACACTGGTAAGAGTTGTATCCAGTATCAGTGAATGGATACCAGCCTTGAAGGGTTTATAAACTGAAGGAGCCTACACCGGGATGCACTTACCTGCATCCGAATCCGTCACTTGAGCCCTATGTGGAAGGACATCCGGCTAAATGACCGTCACTGGTTATCGCTGGGTTAGGAACCAAAGCCCTTGTAATTACGAAGCGGAGTCGAAACTGAGAGCAATAGGTGGTAAAACACAAATGCATACGAGGCAGTAGTTCTTGAAGTTTTTCTCCCCCGATATCCCAAAGTTCAACTCTAAGTCAATCCGATACCCCCTCTTCAGTAGTAAACTAATACTCTCGTTTTTTTTTAACTTTTTAATTTACTGTTAAATAAAAGAGAGAGAAAACAGGACGGCTATGAACAAAGAGATGATTTTTTGGGATTCTTTTTTTTTTTTTTAATTTCTGTTGTCAGTAAATAAACTACAATTCTTACACAAAATATTTTCCAGGATGCCTTTTTGAATACCCTCAAGAACTGGTTTCAATATCCCCTTGGAGGTATCGAGGCACTAATTTATTGAGACGTCAGGCATTAATTTAGAGATTCCGTACTCTCCAAGGCGTAGCCTATGTTAAATACCCAACAGCAATGTGTGTATGTGTATATGTGTGTGATTCACCATGGTCTTGGATCACGTGTCGGACTCAAGATCGACAGCTATTACCCTCCCGGAGGAGAGCTCAGAGCTCATATAAGACCGATCTATGGGTAATGCTGTGACCTTACACGCACACACACACACACCCAACTCTCCGCCCACGATAGTTGGAGTAACGACTTGCAGCGCAGCGATACTGAAATTATTTTAGTCCTAGGCGTGTGTGTGTGTGTGTCTGTGTGTGTGTGTGTGTGTGTGTGTGTGTGTGTGTGTGTGTGTGTGTGTGTGTGTGTGTGTGTGTGTGTGTGTGTGTGTGTGTGTGTGTGTGTGTATAAAGCCACAGAATATGGAGATAAGACAGCATTGAAACGTTAAGGTTACAGAATGGAACTTTATTCAAACCCAAACGTTCCGACCCCTTGGGCCCTCTTCAGTGACCACCCGCTCACTCGGGATAGGTTTTTGTGGAAGGAGAAGAGAAGTCTGTAAGAAAATGATAGTAGTGTATAAAAGAGGCTATTGCCACTGAGCGCTTTATATGAATAATTATTAGGGCTTGTGTCATGGTTCAGGAGGCATGGTCTTGGGCTTCGAGACTACCCACCCCTGCTTTCTAACTAATATTTTCAGTCAAGCCAAATCTAGTTTTTACAGATCGCCTCCTCATAACCAATTTTCTTGGCAAAAAATTCATATACTGTAAATGAGTGAAGAAAGATTAGTAAAAGAGGTGTGGGAGGCAGAGGTGGAAGGAGTGAACATGAAGGGGCGTCGTAGGATGAGATGGATGGATGGGGTAAAAGGGACATTACGAAAGAGAGGAATGTCTGTTGAGGAAGGACGGGAGAGGATAGAAGATAGGGGTGAATGGAGAATGGTTGTGTATGGATGATGCTGTGATGAATGAAAGGGAGTGGGTGGGGGATGGGGGGCGAAGGAGTATATGTGAAAATTAATTTGACGCAGTCCGAAGAGATTTCTCCCCGTCTTCCCTTTTTCTGCATGAGGAGACGGAGGGGGGGGGGTCGCCGAATTAATGAAGCGGCCTTGCTGTGGATGTGCTGTGTCTTGCGACACTGCTTCTGACCCAGGGCAGTGGACAGGATGCAGGGATGACCCGTCATCCAGGAGGTGCCAAGATGAGAGGGAGGGAAGAGGGTGGAGGGGAGTGGAGTATGTAGGGGATGGAATGGGTGGGAGGGGTTTCTATGCCTTTTTCTTTTGGCTACCTCCCGTGTAAGGGGTGGAAAAGCCTTTGGTATATGTATGTATGTATGTATGTATGTATGTATGTACGTATGTATGTATGTATGTATGTATGTATGTATGTATGTATGTATGTATGTCTCTGTACATCTCCGAATCTCCTCTCCCTGACGATATATATACAATATTTATATCCGTCTATCCGTCTTTCTGTTCTTAATGGATACCTTGTATGAGGTACTGGACTCATAGAGTTCACGCAGTTAACAAGTTACTCGAAATAGTTCAATAGAAATTTGTTTTCTTTTCTTTGGTAGATGTGGACTACTAAAACTTTGGGGAAGGCTGGGCACGTTCAGGTCTCTGTGTTTTATCAATGACTGTAGAGGTCGTATACGGTGCGAGGCGACTTGAGACAAGAAGGGTGCTATTCACTCCCTAAATATGGTAGTAAATGATGCATTCATCAGACGTGGGGTAGCTAATGCGTTATGTTCTGGGCGCCCGGCCCTGTTTCCGGTCGCTGGGGGGAGTCACAAACCACGGGTTGTTTGCTGTTGCATTTGCTTTTCTTCGCTTCTTCTTCTTCCACGATCTCGTTTCTTCCTTTGTTGCTTCCTTCCGTAATACGATATCACTCAGTTCCTCAGCTCGCGGTCCTTTGGGCCCTGCCGATACGTACACGGGCACGGCTGCCATTTCGTGGAAATTTTGTACCAAAACGTAGAAAAATAGCGGCATGTGGCAACTGCGCGAGGAAAAATTTTCTACATATTAGTGGGCTGTTCAAAACATTTAAAAACTCAAGATGTTGTTTAAAAATCATACAACCAGTCATCAAATAATAAATGGTACATCAAAATATATTACTTTTATTGGTAATTATGTTACTTATGAAATATTGTACCCCAAAAGATACGTTTTTACGGTATAGAAAAAATTCTACGCTAAAGTTTCAGCTTTCTTTTTGCGATAATAATATAAAAGATTATTTTCATATTTCAATGAATATGTTAGGGCATGAGGGCCTTATATACATTCAAGAATATATAAAAGACTAGAACCAACATTTTGTCAAAGTTTGACAAGTATGTCTTGCTATGAAAGTCGGCACACGCCCAAGGAAAATATATGCCCCGGTGTGGCACACTCTCCCATTGTACACGGCAGTGTAAAAAACGCGGTAACGCTGTGCACGTGTTCTGAACCCTCTTTCCCATGTACCCCATTCTTTAGCCTCCTGGAGATCACTTGAACACTAAATAGAATCAAATGTCCATTCACTAAATATCATTATTTGTTAGATTGTGGTTCCGACTGTATAACTCTGCGGTTCCATGGGGTTCCATGGGCCCCAGGTTGAGAACCACTGGGACTCTTGATCTTCACGTGGGTTGTTGGTACACGCTGGGTTGTTGTTTTCCTCGGTTGATGGTGTCTCGGTCCAAACATGTGAACGCTTGCGGGCGGGGTGCCATGACATGCACATCAATTTACAAAGGCAGAGCATGTCGATAGGA
>NC_134777.1:8035902-8038402 GCF_046742065.1 Oratosquilla oratoria
CAGTGGTTCCCAACCGGTGTGCCGCGGCACCAAAGAGTGCCGTGAGATCAACTGAGGGAGGGTGCCGCCAAAATTGAGGGCAAAAATAATTTTCGTATTACCGACTCTCTCTGTCATCCATTTTTGTTCATTAAACCAGCATCAGTGTAAAGATGAGTATTTTCATATCATCCAGGGACAAAATTTCGTTACACCTATGTTGAATCAACACAATACTGACAAACTAGAATTTAGATTTTCTAATAAGGGTGCCGGGGACTTCTGAAAGGCTTGGCAAGGGTGTCTCAAGCCAGAAAAGGTTGGGGACCACTGCCCTAAAAGTTTAGGATGGTTTGATAAAAAGTGACCCAAATGTTCATTGACTTGAGGCATCGAGGAGGGACATTTCAGGTATCACTGCTTTCTACTGTCAGGGAGTGGGATTTTGGCTTCAAGGGAGTTCGATAGATGAAGACTCAAGCTTCAGGTTTATGAAAATAAAAATGTCGACCCTTGAATCAAATCGTCTTGTTTAGGGGTTCTGAACCTTTGTACTACTCTAGACCCTAAGAAAACTGCCCCATATGTCCTCATACTTCCTAACCCTCACTCACTAGATTGTCAAAATCATCAACGGCTTTCCTTCTAGGTGGAAGAATTACTTAAAAAGTTGTTGTTAGCTTGCTCCTGCTTTACATGTGGGTAGCGAGGTTCTCATACATTCGTGAGGCATGGACAACCCCCCCACCCCCCGCTCCCCCGGGTTAATTAGAACCCCGGTTCTCACGTTTGTCGCAACGAAATCGATCAAGTGTGCTACGCTGTTAATGAGATCCAGGAGAGACGGGGAAATGAATCGATGCCAGTCTTATTAAGGACCGTATTTTTACATCATTCCACCAGCCCTGGAGAACTCTTTCTACCGATATAGAATTTAATTTTATTAATTTATTGGCTACGCATATGAAACTCACCGGTAGACCTCACAAATAAGCCAGTAAAACCAGAAAATCTGTGACGAAATCAGCTAAAATTCTACTTCCTATTGTTTGAGAACGTCTGCGAAAGATTTAAAAGTATGGCGATAAGTCTCGGTTTCTGATGCATGGTCAGCTTTGATTCAGAATAGGTTTCAGCCTCAACTTCACTTTGAAGTTACGAGCCATTTAGAATTCCAGGACATTCAAGGCTGGTTTCTACAGGCGAACCACCTACAGTGCACGAGGAATTACTGAAACCGTAGAATCAGACACATGAATGAAATGTTCCGCAGAGGCCCGTACGCTGTCTTCCTCGATTTTTCCAAATTAAGAAAAAGTATTTGACAATGCCTCCTTACCATTTATCGGGCAGAAAGACCCCATTAATTTTTTTCTGGCTGACGTAAGAAAAAAAGTGCCTTTTGTACAGTTAAATGTAATAAATGAGATATGCGAGTGGACTGCATGTGTGTATCCTTGTGTGTGCAAGTACGCGTGTGTGAAAACGAATGCAGAAGGGGATAATGGAATATCAGTAAGAAAAGTAGACAAAGAAGAAGAAGAAGAAGAAGAAGAAGAAGAAGAAGAAGAAGAAGAAGAAGAAGAAGAAGAAGAAGAAGAAGAAGAAGAAGAAGAAGAAGAAGAAGAAGAAGAAGAAGAAGAAGTGGAATGAAGGAAGCGGAGACAGACGAGCAGGGGGGAAGGATCCATGTACAATGTCCTTTTACGTCGGGTTTTCCTTCGGGTTCTCCTCCCCGAGAATGCCACAAAGACCTTTTCTCGAGCCCATCGCTTTCATCGCCCTTGCAGTAGCGAGGGGCGCCCGCGGCCTTGAGGAGGACCCTCGCTACTGTGTAGGGAGCACCATATATATGGTACTGTATGTATGGGAAAGCTTTCCCCCCCACCCGCTCCGCATTGTACTGTCGACGACGTTAATGCATTCGGCTTCCGGTAACAGCCAGGATCTGTGGTTTCGGTGAGTGAAGGACGTGGGTATATACAAAGCGTCCGGAGCTCAATGACAGAATGGTATACAGGGTGTCCCAGAAGTCACGCACCATCCAGGTTTTCATGAAAATACTGTACATATGAATAGTAATTTTATTGAAGCGGCCTTGCTGTGGATGTGCTGTGTCCTGCGACACTGCTGACCCAGCGCAGTGGACAGGGTGCAGGGATGACCCGTCATCTAGGAGGTGCTAAGATGGGAGGGAGGGTGGAAGGGTGTGGAGTGTTTTCGGGGATGAAATGGGTGGGAATGTTATTGTGCCTTGTCGTTTTTGGATACCCCCCTGGTAAGGGGAAAAAAGCCTTGGTATATGTATATGTATGTATTTACATTATTATGGTTTTTATTTATTATTCTATTATTATTATGATTTTTTTCCTCACCCGACCTAGATATGGACCAAAAGGTCTCCTGTCGGCATGCTCCGCCTTTGTAATCCTTTGTAATCATAACAGATGCTCAAATTGTTCACCCCCTACATTGACACATGCATCAATTCTCACGCATAATATCAAATCAAATCTGAGAA
>NC_134777.1:8043402-8048402 GCF_046742065.1 Oratosquilla oratoria
CAGTGGACACCCTCCCGCGCCTCACTATCTCTCTCTCTCTCTCTCTCTCTCTCTCTCTCTCTCTCTCTCTCTCTCTCTCTCTCTCTCTCTCTCTCTCTCTCTCTCTCTCTCTCTCTCTCTCACCTCTCTCTCTCTCTCACTCTCTCTCACCTCTCTCTCTCTCTCCCTCCTCTCACCTCTCTCTCTCTCTCTCTCTCTCTCTCTCTCTCTCTCTCTCTCTCTCTCTCCCCTCTCCTCTTTCTCTCCTCTCTCTCTCCTCTTTCTCTCCTCTCTCTTCCTTTCCACTCTCTCTCTCTCTCTCTCTCTCTCTCTCTCTCTCTCTCTCTCTCGTCTCTCTCGTCTCGTCCTCTCTCTCTCTCTCGTTCTCCCCCACCCCCCCCCTCTCCTCTCCTCTCTCTCTCTCTCTCTCTCTCTCTCTCTCTCTCTCTCTCTCTCTCTCTCTCTCTCTCTCTCTCTCTCTCTCTCTCTCTCTCTCTCTTTCTCTCTCTCTCTCTTCCTCTCTCTCTCTCTCTCTCTCTCGCTCTCTCTCTCTCTCTCTCTCTCTCTCTCTCTCTCTCACACACACACACACACACACACACACACACACACACACACACACACACACACACACACACACACACACACACACACACACACACACACACACACACACACACACACACACACAAAGCCTTGTCATTATGATATTGTTTCCAATTATGCTCCTGGCTATCCATGTGTAAAGCCAAATCAAACTATTGATTGGCATCTTTTGGAGGCCTGCTGGCAGTGGGATCTGTGATGACGGTGATGATTTTGTCTCCACGAAGGGGGGGGGTGGCGGGATTGGGCAGCTGAAGTACAACAAATAATAATAGAAAAAGAAAAAAAAAAGGAATATTTAGGGTGAAGGTACCAACGCTGATGATGTTGAACGCATCCCGGAACGTTGGTCTTGAAGAACCGAAAGAAGGGAGGTGAAACTTCGAAACCACGAAACAAGCTCCTCATTGAAACAAGTTTCGTGAGGATAAGATCTGAAACGAGATGGAATGATTTAGGGATGTCAATCTCGGTTGAGAAATCCCGTGGAATCATTCCTGACAGATGTTCCACATGATAGTCCAGGATCCGGTTGAGAATTCTGGGTACGAATTCGGTTGAGAGTTCTGGGATCTGGTTCTGAGTACCATACCCGGATATCTATCCCGGATGACGGTTATAGGCCGTTAACAAGCACAGCAGTTCCGGACGAAGAGTCTGACACGTGTTCCAAGACTTCCGGGTTTCCAGCAATGGTAGGCAGACGAACTAAGGCATAGTATTTTGTATTCAGGTCCCTCGAGGTGCACGCCGTGCCTTTGTTGGGGCCACCAAGGTCACCCTTCACCTCGTCATTAGACAGAAGACCTCTTAATTTTCCAAGTCTGGCACCGGCTGATGCTGTGAGGGGTATGACGGTCAAAGATAACAAATCCCATTCATCTATTTTTCCAATTATCGGCAGAACTTCAGCTGTCCCTCAGGGTACCTTGTGCCAGGTGCTTTCATTCAGTTGTGAGAATGCCCCAGGATGGACAGAAAGCTGCAAATGGTTAGGTGATGTGAAGGACCTTGAAAAATGGGGGCTTATCACAATTGCGTGACTGGGGAGAGGTCTCTCTCTCTCTCTTCACCAAGACTTGTTTGCATAGGTCGGACAAGGTCTCACGTTGTCTCACTTGCAACAGATGGCTCCAGGTGAATACAAAATAAATGTGTATGTATATATATATATATATATATATATATATATATATATAAATATATGTATATATATATATATATATATATGTGTGTGTGTGTGTGTGTGTGTGTGTGTGTGTGTGTCTGTGTGTGCTCGCGTGTATATATATGTATATATATGTATATATTTTTTGCTGGTAACCACTAAGGAAATCGGAAGAAAACAGTATATCCCAAGCGCTTTCGTGTAATTCACATCTTCAGGGGAATTACACGAAAGCGCTTGGGATATACTGTTTTCTTCCGATTTCCTTAGTGGTTACCAGCAAAATTTGTGGATCACGTGTTGTTAATAGTGATCTTTCTGCATGTATGTATATATATATATATATATATATATATATGTTGATTTAAACTATGACAAATGTAACTGAAGGCGGAAACAGGTCGTGGATTAGAAAAAAGATTATATGAACACAAAAATGATGTAAGAACCCACAGGCTTTCTAATTCTATAGTAAGACACATAGATACATATATGACCACCTTCCGAACTGAGACAATACAATTATAATAAATAAAGGTTCAACAAAGAAATTAAGAAAAACAATAGAAGCAGCCTATATTAATACTAATAATAACTTCAACCATAGAGATGGTTTTATATGCTTGGCAAGAGCTACAAATTTATTGATAGTGGATGAAAACAAACGGACAAATGTTCCGAGCACGATGACCTTTCCCAGGCACCCTGTGAGGTGACATGTATGTGTATAAAATGTCCATGTTATACATTTGTGTTATGCTTTGTGATCAAGACCCTAAGGGTCGAAACGTTAAGGCAGTAATTCTTCCATTATTTCTCGTATATTTTCTCCGCCTTCAGTTACATATGTATATATATATATATATATATATATATATATATATATATATATATATATATTTGTGTATTTTGGGAGCAGGTTCTCTTTTAAACATGTTTGATTGAATACGACAGCATTCTGGAAGTTGTTGAATTTCTTTCTTGTATTTTCTATTTTTCTAATTAAATTCTTCCCTTGAATAGGGTGGGCATAGACCAATTCATTATACTTCTCCATTTTATTGCACAACGTTTCGTCTTTAATAAGACATCTTCTGGTATTTCTGTTTTAAAGATACAATAGATATTTATGATACTAGTCTGAATTACATTGATTATTACACATTAACAATTTATATCATATCTTACAATTGCATTTACATTTTAAATTTGAATGAATAATAACTCTAAAGATAATATTATTGATAATAATAATGATAATAATAATATTAAAAACTACTTCTTGCCTTAGGTGAAAAGGATGGGGAGTCGGCTACAAAGTAAGCCGCGGTGACCTTCTCCTATGGAGGTGTGAGGAGATTAGCGGATTACCCGTGACCTCTGCCCTTTTAAATGGTTCAGAGACCTGATGAGGAGAGGGGGTGTGTGGAGGGGGTGGGGGAGGAGGAGGAGGAGGAGGAGGGAGAGGAGAGGGTGAAGCTGAGGAGGAGGGGGTGGTAGAGGCGGAATGTTGCAATTTTTGGTTATACAATTTTTGGTTATACAAGGGGATATTAGATAATAGGTCGCATTGCAAATTGATGGAAGGGGCTTTTTCTCTAATGTATATAGATTCTAAGAGCTGGAGTTTTCTTGAATTATAATGGTGTCCAATGATTTTAGTATTTTTAGATATTAAATCTCTTGTGGTTACTATGTTGTGGCATTTCTTAAGGTGTTCTTTTATCGCCCCCGTTTGCTGATGGTATGTTAACCTTCTGCCTAAGGTACATTGTGTATGACCAATGTATCTCGCTGGAAGTGCAAAGTCTTCCTCTGGACAAGTGAATTCATAAATTACATTGGTTTTCTGTAATGCCTCAGGTTTGAACAGGTTATTTTCCATCACTAGTGAAGATGTTTTGGGATTCTTATAGTATATGATGACTTTTATTTCATCTTCCTTGTTTACGGGGTGGCAATTTTTCTTTATTATGTCTCTGACAGCTTTCTCATCTTTTTTGTATGCTTCTGTATAAGTGTTGTGGTAAAATATGTTTATCTGGTGTTTTGCTTTGGATTTACTCTGAGTGTTGTCCTTGGAATAAAATCTATGAAGCATTTCTTTTGTCATGTTGTCGAAATCAGTATTAGAATAGCCATTATTAATGAGCATTTGTCTTATGTGTTTAAGTTCATTGTGTAGGGCTTTCCATGATGAGCATACTAGTAAGGCTCTTTTTATATATGCTCTGATGACACCTTTTTTATAATTTTCTGTGCATTCTCCGTTTCCATTCATGCATTTGTTTAAGTTGGTAGGCTTCCGGTATACATTCAAGGTATATTTATTGGGTTTGGAATCTACTAATATGTCTAGAAAGGGGAGAGTTCCATTCTTGTTCAATTCAACAGTGAAAGAGAGCCCAGAAATCTCTTGGAGGTGGTACCTTAGTAGTTCTAGGTCTTTAGTTGATTTAGTGCTAACAAATATATCATCAATGTATCTGCAATAAATATGTGGTGTCAAATCTCTGTTTTGGAAAACCCTATGTTCTACTTCAGCCATAAATGCTTGGGCAAATAGGACTCCTAGTGGTGACCCCATGGATACACCATCCGTTTGCATATAAAGTTTTCCCTCTGGGCATCTGAATGGGACCTCTGTGGTGCAAGTTTCTAATAATGCTTTCATAAAGTTGTGTGGGATTTTGGGTGGTGGGAGATCACTGTGATGGTATACATAGTCTAATATGATATTGATAGTTCTTGTGACGGGAATTTCAGTAAAGAGATTTTGGGCGTCTAAAGATGCGATGGGACCTTTGGTCTGGTTGGTATTTAAAAGGTCGATGAATTCCTCGGTTGAGCGGAGGGAGTAGGTAGTGGGGATATAAGGAGAAATGATATTATGAAGGATTTTAGCAACTTGGTAAGAAGGAGTGGAAATTTGTGATATAATAGGCCTAAGTGGGTTATTCTCCTTGTGGGTTTTCACGTTACCATAAAAATATCCTGGTTGGAAATCTCCAACTAGTTTGCAAAATTTAGTACCCCCTATCTCTGCATTAACCCCGGTGATGAGGTTATTTAATTTCTTTTTCAGATTTTCTGTTGGGTTACGAGAAATTAATTTAAATTTTGAATGATCCTGTAAAATATCTCTACACTTCTCAATATATATATATATATGCATATATATGTATACATATATATATATGTCTGTATGTATGTATTTATGTATGTATGTATGTGTGTATATATGTCT
>NC_134777.1:8058402-8093402 GCF_046742065.1 Oratosquilla oratoria
GAGGATGAGATGGATGGATGGGGTGAAGGGGGCGTTGAGCAAGAGGAATGTCTGTTGAGCAAGGAATGGAGAAGGCAAGAGACAGGGATGAGTGGAGACTGACTATGTATAGATGATACTGTTAAGCAAGAAAGTGAGGGATGGGGGGATGGGGGTGGGGTGGGGTGCTTATGTGTGAATTACATTTTGACGCAGCCCGAAGGGATTTCTCCCCGTCTTCTCGTTTTCTGGATGAGGGGACAGAGAGAGAGAGGGGTGGGGTCGCCGATTAAATGAAGCGGGCTTACTGTGAATGTATTGTGTCTTGCTGGATTGAGTTTGACCCAGGGCAGTTAGCAGATGTAGGGATGACCCGTCATCCATGAGGAGCTGAGATAGGAGGGGTGGAAAAGGGTGGTGGAGGGAAGTGGAATGGGTGGGAATAGGGACGTGCCTCTGACTAAGCTACCTCCCTTATAAGGGGGAAAAAGCTCTTAGTATATAGATAGGTAAATAGAATATATATATATATATATAAATATATATATATATATATATATACATATATATATATATATATACATATATATATATATATATATATATATATATATATATATGTTGGTGTATTTAGGTAACAGGTTCTCATGTAGACAGTTTTGATGGAAGTTCACAGCAGCTTCTGCGTTCAAGACTTTTTTGCTGAGTAGTTCTACATCTCTGACAATGGAACGGTGAGCAATGGGCAGCTCCCACAAAAGTTGTCCGAAAGACATAGAAAGTTCTTGCAGACGTAGAACACTTTATTTCAACAAGCTTTTGACCTACATAGGTTATCTTCAGGTTCTGATACAGGCAATATACACACACATGTATATATATATATATATATATATATATATATATATATCTATATATATATATATATATATATATATATTTGGATGATAGAGAACATAAACACAGGGAAGGCTCGGAACCCTAAACACTCTAACGTTTCGTTCGCGTGGAACTTCTTCAGAGAGTGTATGTAGAACTGCAATTGAAGTTTATGTACTAAATCTAATTACCTTTTCGGAATTATATTTAGTACATAAACTTCAATTGCAGTTCTACATACACTCTCTGAAGAAGTTCCACGCGAACGAAACGTTCGAGTATTTAGGGTTCCGAGCCTTCCCCTGTGTTTATGTTCTCCATCATCCAAATAATTTGTCTAAAATACTTATCAATATTATATAATATATATATCATATAATATATTATATATATATAATATATATATATATATATACAGAAAGAGAGAAAGAGAGAGAGAGAGGAAAGAAAGAGGAAAGACGAGAGAAATGAAAAGAGTTAGCGAACCATGAAGATCATTTTCAAGAAGAGCGAGAGAGAGAGAGAGAGAGAGAGAGAGAGAGAGAGAGAGAGAGAGAGAGAGAGAGAGAGAGAGAGAGAGAGAGAGAAAGAGATCCTTGATGGTGGTGTGGTGAACAGCGGGACATAACAACTGGGGTCTCGTTTTGATGATTCGACTCGTGTGTCGCTTGCAGATGGGACATACATTAGACCATCTCCGCGTACCGGACTGCGACGCAGTACTTTCTCGATATGTGTACACACGTGTGTACGCGACATGTGTACACACGTGCATGTACGCGACATGTGTACACACGTGCATGTGCGCGACATGTGTGCACACGTGTGGTGTGTACCCGACATGTGTACACACGTGTGTGGAGAGAGGGAGGGGTGTGTACATATGTACGCGTCTTTGTGTTTATGTGTCGGCGCGTATGTGCGTAGTTTCCGTCGACCAAACTTGTTTTGTTTACGTTTTCATAATTTTATAATCTTTATTGTTATTCATACTTTATCAATTTTGTCTAGTCGAGTATTTCTTTTGTCCAGGTTTTTCCATGAATTGGTGCGTCTGCATGAGAGAATGTAGATCTTGATGTTATTCAAGTTGTCTTCTGTACTTTCATTCCATGTCACAACACGTTGAGAGATCATCTTAACGTATTTGTCCACTCCTCACGTAACTTCGAGCATGGCAATAATTTCCGTATATGCGTGTGTGTGTGTGTGTGTGTGTGTGTGTGTGTGTGTGTGTGTGTGTGTGTGTGTGTGTATAATAAAATTAATAATAATAATAATAATAAAAATAATAATAATAATAATAATAATAATAATAATAATAATAATAATAATAATAATAATAATAATAATAAAATAATAATAATAATAATAATAATAATAATAATAATAATAATAATAAAATGATAATAATAATAGTAATAATAATAATGATAATAATAATAACAATAATATTGATAATAATGAAAACAATAATATTAACGAAAATAATAATAATAATAATAAAATAATAATAAAAATAATAGTATTAATATAATAATAATAATAATAATAATAATAATGATGATAATAATGATGATAATGATAATAATGATAATAATAATGATAATAATAATAGTAATAATAATAATGATAAAAATAATAATAATAATAATGATATTAATAATAATAATAATAGTAATGATAATAATAATGATAATAATAATTATAATAATAATGATGATAATAATAGTGGTAATAATAATTATAATAATAATAATAATAATAATAATAATAATAATAATAATAATAATAATAATAATAATAATAATAAATAATAATAATAATAATAATAATAATAATAATAATGATAATAATAATAATAATAATAATAATAATGATGATAATAATGATAATAATATGTTTATTGAAATAGCAGTGATACACTGACAATAATACAATAGAGTACTTTTATGAGTAATACGCCTAGTCTAAGTTTTACAGTGATATGCTGATAATAATGCAATACAGTAATTATAAGAGTGATATTCCTAGTCTAAGTTTTATAATGAGTTTATTGTGTGAACAATGGATGGAATGTGTGTGTGTGTGTGTGTGTGTGTGTGTGTGTGTGTGTGTGTGTGTGTGTGTGTGTGTGTGTGTCACCTAGTTGTGTTTTACAGGAAGGGAGCTATGCTCGTATTGACCCGTCTTTGTATTTTTCAGCATCAAGTTTTTTCTTAAATTCTTGAATAGTTTTTTTTCACACATTGTTGCCTCATCCAATGTGTGTATGTGTGTGTGCATGTGTGTGTGCATATGTGTGTGTGTGTGTGTGTGTGTGTGTGTGTGTGTGTGTGTATGTGTGTGTTTGTGTTTATGTGTGTTTCTATGTACAGTACCTAAGTCTGGTTGATGAGGCATAGGGAAGAAATGTGAGTGGCTAGGAGCAGAAATCAAAAACTAATTAAGTCTATATCTACTCCGAAATTCCAGATGATGGAGAAGAAGAAGAAGAAGAAGAAGAAGAAGAAGAAGAAGAAGAAGAAGAAGAAGAAGAAGAAGAAGAAGAAGAAGAAGAAGAAGAAGAAGAAGAAGAAGAAGAAGAAGAAGAAGAAGAAGAAGAAGAAGAAGAAGCAAAAGGAGAAGAAGAAGAAGAAGAAGAAACAGAAGAAGAAGAAGAAGAAGAAAGATAGATGGAAGGGAGATGGATGGCAGAGACGAAACAGGTGGTGGAGATGAGGGAAATATGGTGGTGGTGGTGACGGGCTAAAATGAGAGTGACATGAAGAGAGGTGCGCTGTAATTTGGGTGAAGGAGGAAGAGGAGGAGGAGGAGGAGGAGGAAGAAGAGGAGGAGGAGAAGGAGGAGGAGAAGGAGGAGGAGAATGAGTAGAAGATGAAGATGAAGATGACAGGGGAAGTAGAGTGTTGTTAATAGTAGATCTAAGGAAAGTGAAGAAAGACGGACAGAGAGAGAGAGAGAGAGAGAGAGAGAGAGAGAGAGAGAGAGAGAGAGAGAGAGAGAGAGAGAGAGAGAGAGAGAGAGAGAGAGAGGGAGGGTGGTGGCTGGGGGCTCAGAATGGTTGAGGAGAAAGTAAGACTTAGACATGGACGCCTGGATTGAGGAGGAGGAGGAGGAGGAGGAGGAGGAGGAGGAGGAGGAGGGACGAAGAGGGGAAGAAATCCTAAGGAGTTGAGGAGTTTACGCCACGAGACGCCTCGTTGCGTTCGAAGTCGTCTTCGTTGTTCTTTGTGGTTAGAACATTGTCAGTCACTCGGAGTTAAACTCGAGGAGCACACTGCACCAGATCCTACCCTAGCCTCGATGTAAGTGGTCTGCCCTTATCGAGGTGCAAAAACGAAACAGCAAGTGTATGGAGCAATGTCACGAAAGAGTAGAGGTTGATGAGGCAGGGAGATGAGGTCAAAGTTGAGGAAGAGAGTTGATATTTGTGTAAACCCTTTTAACTACAGTGAAGGTGAAGGAGCATACGCAAGGAGTCGCCTAGCTGCTGCCAAAGTCCTCTTCTTCACCCTATGCGCTTGGACA
Organism: Oratosquilla oratoria; assembly: GCF_046742065.1. NCBI lineage: Eukaryota > Metazoa > Arthropoda > Malacostraca > Stomatopoda > Squillidae > Oratosquilla > Oratosquilla oratoria. Next base: position 8,062,792 of record NC_134777.1, read on the forward strand.
AGAGGCAGTCACTACTGGGAATTGGAAAGGAGTGCAGGACTCGAACCCGCGGTTAGGGAATTACGAGACCCGTATGCTTCCGATTTTGCTACGGGGGAAGCTGTTGACATTATTTGCTCTTCTTAGGACCTCGAGACGATTTTATTCAGGTGGAGGACCCCGAGACGGGAACGGGTCCTAGTCGGTCGCGACCCCACTGGTTCTATTGACTCTTTCTATCTTCCTCTCTTTCTCTCCCTCTCTTTCTCTCCCTCTCTCTCCCCTTCACTCTTCCTCCCCACCCCCTCTCTCTCTCTCTCTCTCTCTCTCTCTCTCTCTCCCCTCCCACTCTCTCCTCTCCTCTCTCTCTCACTCTCAACTTATATCTCTCTCTCTCTCTCTCTCTCTCTCTCTCTCTCTCTCTCTCTCTCTCTCTCTCTCTCTCTCTCTCTCTCTCTCTCTCTCTCTCTCTCTCTCTCTCTCTCTCTCTCTCTCTCCAGAGCTCTGCGAGTCCCTCAAAAACGCCACTGGGATATTCATTTGTATTGCAGCTACGGATCTACAGGATTTAAGTTTTCCGATTTTATTTTATTTATTTGTTTTACTTCTTAAGTCGAAAAAGCAAGGTAGAACGTTGTATGGAGAGATATGCCAAGGATCTGCAGTGCAGAGTTGGATAAAAGGGAGACATTCGCGGACTGGCGAGGCTAGTTATGGACCAAAAGGTCTCCTGTCGGCGTGCTCCGCCTTTGTAATCCTTTGTAATCTTGTAGTGACGGACGGATAGGCAGTAAGGAGTTCCCTATCCATAAGGATAGGTATGAAGCCTCGTCCTGATGAATACCTAGCCAGACGAGGAGCTGGATAGGCGGAGAAGTGCGAGGATAGGGGATAGTCACAAGGGATAGTTGTGGATACCGTGGGATTGATGAATGAACAGATTGAGATGGATTTGGACAAGATACGAAAGCCGAGGATAAGATAATATCTGTCTGTATAAGTGAGATATTAAGCTAAAAAAATTCCTCAGTTAAAGAAAGTATTCTGCTTTCAGCAAGAATAACATTACTGAAACATCCCATGAAATGAAAGAAAAGAAGTTAGTCTTTGCTGAATGCACCTAGGAGGTTCCTTAATCCAACGCTCGCCAACCGCCACCTGTGCTGACGTTTGTATCCAGGACATAAACCCACCTCGGGAATTGGTGGTGTTTTATGTCTTGGGCCAATTCCAGACGTGGGTTTATGTTCTCCTGGGCTCAAATGTCTGCACAAGTGGCGGTTGGCGAGTGTTGGATTAAGAGACCTAGTCGTATCTATATGTCTATATTCATTCTGTATCTATATCTACATCTATATCTATATCTATATATATATATCTATATCTATACATCCATATCTATATCTACATCTATCTATATCTATATCTATATATGTATCTACATCTATATCTATATATCTATATCACATCTATATATGTATCTATATATCTATATTCTTCTATCTATATCTACATCTATATATGTATCTATATCTATATATTTATATCTACATCTATATCTATATTTATCTATCTCTCTCTCTCTCTCTCTCTCTCTATCTATCTATATATATACATCTATATCTATATCTGTATCTACATCTGTATCTATATCTACATCTATATCTATATCTACATCTACATCTACATCTATATCTACATCTACATCTATATATGTATCTACATCCATATCTATATATCTATATCATATCTATATATGTATCTATATATCTATATCTACATCTTTATATCTATATCTACATCTATATATGTATCTATATCTACATGTTTATATCTACATCTATATCTATATCTACATCTGTATCTACACCTGTATCTATATATCTATATATCTTTATCATAAAACACCACCAATTCCCGACGTGGGCTTATGTCCTGGGTCTAAACGTCTGGACAAGTGGCGGTTGGCGAGTGTTGGATTAAGAGGCCTCCTGGTGTACGTACAGCCTTCGGGGCTACCAGACAACCCGCACGCAAACCTTCCACGACGGCAACCAGCTGAGCCTCATCATACGTTTGGCAGCTTGTAGAACAAGTTGTTATGGTTGAAGTTATTATGCAACGTTTTCTAAGTAAATTGAAAATGTTTAAACGTTGCTGATGGTGGAATGCTCTCGGGTGGTTATGAGATTTCTGGGTGTTGTTTCCGTGTGTCGATGTCAGTTTTCTCGATGTGGTTTATTCGACAAGTTCGGTGGCTTTTAACACCTGGATTAACTCGAAAAAAATACTTAAGGTGTACCTATGAACTGGGAGATGGATACGATTGATTACGATTACGTGTTGGGTCTGAAAAAAAGAAAATAAATTATCGTACTGTGTTGTAGCATTAGGTCACACTATGAGAAATAACACAGGGGAACACTTTTTTCAGTAACTTTGAGTTGCATTGGATATTTTAACGGATTTTGAAAGAGTTTTAGGCGCTGATTTCAAATCGGAAATTAGTTTTTCTCTACAGAGCTCTAGTTTGTATGCAATTTGAGGTTAATGAAATTGTACATATGTGAACTTGCGTAAACCATGTATAAGAATTTTTTAACGTCCAAATATATAGATAGCTTCTAATATTTTGATCATTCTTCTTTTGTTTTCAGTTCAAACATGGCTTCCAGAATGAGACATCATTGCAGAAACAAGCCTGATGCCTTCTGCTACATATGTGGATGCTACACACTCAATCGTCAGAGACGTAACATATCCTGTTCGTCAAGCGTGCCTACAAGGCATATTTTCAAGTTCATCTTGGTGATCAAGACAAGCAATGGGCTCCTCATGTTGTGTGCCACAATTGTGAGGAAATGCTTTGAGACTGGACCAAAGGAAAACGCAAAGGTCTGCCTTTTGGAGTTCCAATGGATTTGGCGCGAACCCACCAACCATGGTAACTGACTGTTATTTCTGCATGGTAAACACAACGGGTGTTGGGAGAAAAACCGACATAAGATTACGTATCCGAACATTCCCTCAGCTATTCGGCCTGTTCCGCACTCTGAAGAAGTGCCTGTTCCAGTTTTCAAAGGCTTGCCTTCATTGGACGATAAAGGACATTGGACATGATACAAGCCAGCAAGACAGTTGTGACAGTGAATTGTCAGAAAAGTGTTCACAATCGGAGGACTGTTCTTCAGACACTGAACCTTTCCCCGTCCCTAAGCCTCTTCCCCAGGCTGAACTGAATGATTTAGTGCGGTATTAGTGCGGGATTTAGGTCTTTCAAAGAAAGCAGCAGAGCTTTTGGCATCAAGATTACAAGGCAGAAATCTTGTTGATCACTCTGTTAAAGTATCATATTTCAGAAAGCGTGACCAGCTTTTTGTGACCTTCTTTTCAAAAGACAGACAGTTTGTTTACTGCCATGACATCCCAGGGCTTCTCAAAGAACTGGGTGTACCTTACTATAGTCCTGCTGAATGGAGACTCTTTTTAGACAGTTCAAAACGCAGTCTAAAGTGTGTTCTTTTACATAATGGCAATGTTTATGGAGCAGTACCTGTCGGTCACTCAGTGCATTTGCGGGGAAGACTATGATGATATGAGAATGGTCATGGACTTATTAAAGTATCATGAGCACAATTGGATAATTTGTGTAGACTTAAAGATGGTCAACTTTCTTCTTGGACAACAGAAAGGTTTCACCAAGTTTCCATGTTTCCTCTGTATGTGGGACAGCCGAGCACGAGACAGACATTGGGTCCAGAAGGACTGGCCTATTCGTGACAGGCATGCCAAATATCATACAAGACCCAATTGTAAACAGAGATAAGATCATCTTTCCTCCTCTTCACATCAAATTAGGTTTGATGAAACAATTTGTCAAGGCACTGGAAACCGAAGGTGAATGTTTCCAACACATCATCACAGCTTTACCAGGGTTATCATTTGAGAAGATCAAAGCAGGCGTGTTTGATGGCCCACAGATTCGAACCCTAATCCGTGATGATCAGTTTGTTGCTAAGATGACCGCTTTGGAAAGGGCAGCATGGTTATCCTTTGTGGCAGTCGTTCAGAACTTCCTTGGAAACAATAAGGCGGCGAGAACTACAGTGAACTTGTGAACAGAATGCTCCTCGCTTTTCGTGATCTCGGGTGCAACATGAGCATCAAGCTTCATTTTTTTGAACAGCCACCTTGATCAGTTCACCTGACAACCTGGGGGCTGTGAGTGACGAACAAGGAGAACGATTCCACCAAGACCTAAAGGATCATGGAAGAACGCTACCAAGGGCGCTGGGACAAAAAGTATGATGGCTGACTACTGCTGGAGCATTTAAACGAAATTGCCCAGATGAAATGTACAAACGCAAAAGTTACAAACGCAAATTTCCTGCCTGAAAAAAAATACACAAAGAAATTGATAAGCTTCCATCAGCTGTGGTGATGTTCTGAAGGGATGCTAATCTAACTTTGGGATAGATGTTCTGTTAATGTTCTGTTTCTTTTGCCTTAATAAAATGTACAGAAATGGCTTTCATACTGTTTTAAGATTCAAGTAAACAAAAGAATTGTGGCTGATATTGCAATTTCCTATAAATAACGAAAATTAAAAAAAATAAATAAAAATGTCAAATTGCATAAAATCTGTAGCTTGCAGACAAAACCCGACTTCAGATTTGAAATCAGCCCAATCAAGTTGACTATAGAAAAGTCTTATTTTAAATGCAACAAAAATGAGTGTTCCCCAGTGTAATTTTTCTCTTTGCATTCTGATTCCGTTTTCTATTGCTTTTTATCTTTTCATTCCTTCATTTTTATTTACAATTAAATCTTATTTTATCATTTATATTTTAATTCTATGTTATTCATCTTAATTATATTTTGTTTTCTTTACCAATACATCTTATTTATGTTTACGTGCTTTAATTTTGTTTAATTCTATTCTACTTCATTTCACTTATTTTATCTAATTTCATGTGACCTTTTGAAATTTCACCTCTGTATAGTCATTTTCTATTCAATTGTATATTTCGTCATGTTTACTCTTAAGTCATATTTCATATTATTTGATCCAATTTCATCATGTTCAATTTAATTTGTCTTATTCTAGTATATTTAATTTTTATTCCTTGTATGAATACTATGTAAACGAAAAGGTAGGAGGTAAAGTGTAAAGGGCCATTTACACGGTCGAACAGTTTGACAAACCCGGTTTGTCAGGCAAGTGTTTGAAGTGATGTTTGACCGTGTGAATGGGGTATTTGATCGTCAAACACGTTTGTCGAACGTGTTTGACAACCAAATACCCTATTCACACGGTCAAACATCACTTCAAACACTTGTTTGACAAACCGGGTTTGTCAAACCGTTTGACCGTCTAAATGCCCCATAAAGAGGGGGGTAGGGAGAAGGGAGGGAGGAAGTAGAAGGAAGCAGAGGAGAGGCAGGAGGGAACGGACCAGAGAGGTACCATAAAGAGAAACTATAGAGGGAAGAGGTAGGAAACAGACGGACAAAAGAGAGGTACAAGGGGATGGCTAAGATATAGGAGGCTACGAGAGAGGGCGGGGTTGCTGTTGGGTGTGGAGCCATGGGCGTGGGTGTGGAAGCACGTGAACACTGGGTGGGAGTCTAAGTGGGAGGCTGGACCATTTCGAGGTTTTACGGGCGTGGGGGCGTACTATTACTGTGGGAGGGGCTGAGTTACTACGGCCGTCCCTTTGCACACAATATCGCGCTCTGTTGTTCCTGAGGAAGTTGGCACCCGGGCCACGGTGCCACGTTTCTCTGCGGAGTTGGAGAAGGGAGGGAGTGTGTGTGGTGGGGGGCAGGTGGGGGAAACGTGGCAACGTCGCCAAGCTTCATCAACCGAGACGGAATAATAGCAGTTGGTCGGGCCCGTATGGCGAAAACATTTAGTCCTGCAGCCCCGTGGATGGCTATTTCGCGATTTCCTGGCGGTTTGTGCCCTGGCACGGACGGAAATGGGCCGAAGAAGGAACAATAAATGCGGCAAAGGAACGTATCTACAGACACGAGAAGGTTTGGGCCTGCGGCGGTGGCGGTAGGTGAGGAGGAGGAGGTGTTGGTGGCGAGCAGCTTTGGCACCGGCTCGCGAGAGACGAGACCCCTCCGAGTCCCCATGGGGCTTCAGTTGGGAGCAAACAGTCAGTGAGTGAGGATCTATGCCACGTTATGTCTGCTTTGGCCGCCAGTTCGCGGCAGGCGGGTAGTATTTCGGTGCAATCGACTACTCCTTCCCGGTCTCCGATAGCAGAGACCGGCGATGTAGTTAGTGTCTGTGTGTCTTACGGTAAACGTGGTGTGTCCACTCAAGGCACGGCGAGTAGCGCTGAGGGTCGGGTTGAGGCCACGCTATGGAACGCTACCACCACCACCAACAACAACAACAGTCCGTCCTCCTCCTCCACGACCTCTTCCTCCACCACTACTACCACCTCCACTAGCCCTTCCTCTTCCTCCTCCTCCTCCTCCTCCTCCTCCTCCAGGCCCAGCGCTTCTCTCTCTGCTACGCCGTCCCCCAGTGCCAAAAGGACTGCTTCCTCCTGTGGCTCAAACCAGGAGACCTTAGTGGGTAAACATGCGAACCAGCACACTCACCACCAAAGCCAACACCATCCCTACTCCTTCCACCACCAGAACCAAAATCACCACCACCACCCACCCAGCGGTTTTTCATCGTCGTCGTCGTCGTCTGTCGAAGACACGAACATCAACGGTGGTGCCAGCCAGAGTAGGCCGTGGGGCAAAGGGGGGGGTCCCGCTGATAGTGCCTCGGGTGTGCAGAGCAGTAGTAGTGCCAGCCGCAGTGGTCCAGTGCCCATTTCGAGTGTAATCGATAAATTAAGACGAGTGCCTAACACCACCAGTGACACCAGTGAACGTGTAGAGTTTAACGAGAGTGTCACCACCGACAGAATGGACGCCAGTGCCTTCAGGCTACGGCTCCGGAAGGGCCACAACGAGGGAGGTGTCACCAAAAGAGGACCTCTGGTAAGTTCGTGAGATTTTTGTAAGTTCGTGAGACTTTTGTAAGTTCGTGAGACTTTTGTAAGTTCGTGAGACTTTTGTAAGTTCGTGAGACTTTTGTAAGTTCGTGAGACTTTTGTAAGTTCGTGAGACTTTTGTAAGTTCGTGAGACTTTTGTAAGTTCGTGAGACTTTTGTAAGTTCGTGAGACTTCTGTGTTCTAATCCGGCTGGGTCTTTTGGAGCCAACCCTGTCGTCGGGGAACTTGGGGCCTTTTACAGTGTAAAGAGGAACCTGGAAGGTTTAAAGGATCCTCAAGGTTTCAGAGAGCCGTCTTTTGGAGCTGCCCCTTGTCGTCGGGGAACCTGGGGCCTTTTACAGTGTAATGAGGAACCTGGAAGGTTTCCGAGAGCCTACTAATTTTCAATTTTCAGAAGTTCCTAGATCTAGGAGATTCCGGTGATTTCTGTGGGTTCTGAGACGATGTTTACATTTTGGAAGGGCTAGGATTCCGAGTGTCTTCAAAGTTTCTGGTGGCGTGGGTGTTTAATAAATCGAGGGATTATTGGGATTCAGAAGGTCTTCTGGGGATGCAGAGGCCTGCTAAACGTCTTTAGAAGTCTTTAGAACCTTCAATGGAATCTCATCTTAAGGTTTTGAAGACTGTTTAGAGAGCAATGCCGTACGTTTTCATTTTGGTTATTCTCGTAGTTCGAAATGAACAGCGTTGGGACGTCCCTTGATTCTTCGGAAGTGGAAATGTATAGTAACATGAAAAATATAAAACGAAAAGAAAAGGAAGAAAGCGCAACTCACGTATTCACGTCGTTGGAAAACATTGGCATTTTGTGGGTCCCTGGTGCCGCTGCTTAATCTTAGTAAAGTCTTCATGCTGAAGAGCATTTATTCCTTTATTGTAGCTGACGTTAGGCTATCATATTAAAATAATTGGTACTCATTCCGTGGGGAATGAATTAATAACTTAGAAAAGGTGACCTCAACATTGTACCTGGGCGTCACACACACACACACACACACACACACACACACACACACACACACACACACACACACACACACACACACACACACACACACACACACACACACACACACACACACACACACACACACACACACACACACACACACACGCACACACTGTTCGAAAACGATGACAGAATGGCTGTACTTCACTATAACTAAAGTGGCGGCGGCATGAAAGGTAACAAGGATTGTCAGAGTAAATTCCCTCTCTGGATCGAGTTGGCTTTTATTCGCCAGCCAACAGGGCGCCACCTAAAAGATGCGAGATTATTCGCATACGACAGACAACAGACCTCCGTTGTCGCTAGAGCGAGACGGCCCGTTGGTCGGTGGTCCTAAGGTGTGGATGGTCGCTTACCTGTAGTGTGTGTGTGTGTGTGTGTGTGTGTGTGTGTGTGTGTGTGTGTGTGTGTGTGTGTGTGTGTGTGTGTGTGTGTGTGTGAGTGTGAGTGTGAGTGAGTGATTGTTTCACCTTGGTCTTTTGGATCACATGTAGGATTCGTAATCGACAGCTATTTCCCTCCCGGAAGAGAGCTCAGAGCTCGTATGACCGATCTATGGGTAATGCACCTTACACGCACACACACACCCAACTCCCCGCCCACGAGAGTTGGAGTAACGACTCGAAGCGCAGCGATACTGAAATAATTTCAGCCCTGGGCAGGATTCGAACCAGGTACCGCCAGCACCCCCTTACTGACAGTCTGAGACTCTACCAACCGCGCCACCAAGTCATGTTTGTGTGTGTGTGTGTGTGTGTGTGTGTGTGTGTCAGTGATCTTTCACTTCCCATGAGCCTGTAACCTTTATAAACTTGTAGGGAAAAGAAAAAAAGAGGCTAAGCCATTCTCTTCACCACGAGTGTTGTTACGTTTGAATGACGCTGGATTACTCCGCGACGCGCGGGCGCAGTTCGTGACCAAAGTCACCTGGAGTTCGATGCAGTCCCGAACTCACGACTTGACTCGTTTTCACGCACACACACACACACACACACACACACACACACACACACACACACACACACACACACACACACACACACACACACACACACACACACACACACACACACACACACACACACACACACACACACACACACACACTCCAACTCTCGTGGGCGGGGAGTTGGGTGTGTGTGTGTGTGCGTGTAAGGTCACAGCATTACCCATAGATCGGTCATACGAGCTCTGAGCTCTCTTCCGAGAGGGGAATAGCTGTCGATTACGGGTCCAGCACGTGATCCAAAGACCAAGGTGAACACACACACACGTAGCTCCCCTTTCCATAAAATATAACCAGGTAAAATACAAGTAGGTAAATATACACACACACATAATTCGTGGCACGGTTGGTAGAGTTCCCGGCTGCCACTACGGCGGTCCGGGTTCGAATCCCGCCCTGGGCTGAAATAATTTCAGTATCGCTGCGCTGCGGGTTGCTACTCCAACTCTCGCGGGCGGGGAGTTGGGTGTTGTGTGTGCTTGTAAAGTCACAGCATTACCCATAGATCGGTCATATATGAGCTCTGAGCTCACACACACACACACACACACACACACACACACACACACACACACACACACACACACACACACACACTTATACCGGAGATCAGGTACCGGCCTTCGGGGTTATAGCTTCGGGTGGAAGTGATGGGGAGTTAGTTTAAGAGCCGTTCTGTACGCTGGTGGGTGGTCGGTTCCTCTTCGGGTGTGCTGTACCCGTGGGGATCCGTCCTTCTTTCAATACCTCTGTACTACCTCCTGAAGAACCACGACATTTCTTTGGTTCCAGAAAATGAGGATTATTGTTGAACAACCATCACAGCTGTACAACGGCGTCCCAAAAGACTATACCTATGCATTTGTTTATATACTTTATTTAGTATTTACATTATTATAGTTTTTTTTTATTATCATTATTATGATTTTTCGCATCCGACGTAGATATGGACCAAAAGGTCTCCTGCCGGCATGCTCCGCCTTTGTAATCCTTTGTATTAGCACTAACACACCTCTCCAAAGGATTACAAAGGAGGAGCATGCCGACAGAAGACCTTTAGGTCCATAATTAGGTCGGATGCGAAAAAAATTATAATGATGAATAAATAAACAAATAAAAATTATAACAACATAAATAATGATAAAGAAGATAAATAAATGCATAGATACAGTTAAATAAAAAACAAAGAGAAAAATATTAAATAATAATAAATTGACATAAATAATAATAAATGAAAACCAAGCAAATGATAATAAACAAACAGACAAATAATAACAAATAAATAAACAAATAATATAAAAATAAATAGTCTCCGTTCAGGTCACCACTCTGCTTGATAGCAGACACTACTTGTTCTAGCTCAGGGGTTCTCATTAGGGGTGAAATTCACCCCCAGGGGGGAATTTTGGGATTTCTGGGGGTGATTTGTGACCACAGTCAGCTTACGGGGTGAGGAAAGCAATTATAGGTTTTGGCCTATCTGGCCTGTCACCTGGGCTGGATTTATACTAATTTGGGAAAAATATATACTAATTTGGAAAAAATAAAAGGGTTTTTTAGTAATATTTGCATATTATTTAGAATGCACCTTTTGAAACAGACAATCTTGGAAAGGAGGGGGGAATGACATTCTGACAAATGGTGAAAGGGGTGAATGGGCCAAGTAAGGCTGAGAACCCCTGCTCTAGAAGCAACCACACACAGAGGACACAGGGCACCTTATACTGCACTCCCCCACACTCACTTTTTCCTAACAACATTACAAAATCTCAACGTTGAGGAATTTAGGACTTGAACTGGTGGCTATTGCCGGTTTCCTGTGGGTCGCGGATTCTGTATGAAAGAGAACTGGGTCAATGGATTGATTATGTGGGTATATATGTATATATATATACATATATATATATATATATATATATATATATATATATATATATATATATATATATATATATATGTATATATATATTCATATGTATATATATATATTCATTTATTTATTTGTTTGTTGTCTGTTCATTATCATTTGCTTGGTTTTTATTTATTATTATATATGTCAATTTGTTATTATTTACTATTCACCAGTTTATTATTTGAATATACCTATTTATTATTATTTATATTATTATAATATTTTGTTATCGTTATTTTAATTTTTTTGCATCGGACTTAGTTATGGACCAAAAGGTCTCCTGTCTGTATGCTCCTCCTTTGTAATCTGTGTGTGTGTGTGTGTGTGTGTGTGTGTGTGTGTGTGTGTGTGTGTGTGTGTGTGTGTGTGTGTGTGTGTGTGTGTGTGCACGCATGCATGCACGTACAGTAAGTATGTATGCATTTTGTTCATAGTCGTTGTGGCCATGGAGCAGGTGGCTTCCAGATGGGCTTTTCTTTCAATATATTTCACTGCCTGAAGGCTCCAAACCTGTTGTTCTTCAGTCACTTGTTTTCCGAATTCCAACATCTGACATCAGATTTTAGCGCGCAAATATTTTCACCCAGATTGTACCGTAGTTACGGTCGCGTATTTTTCAACAAAATCGTACCGTAGTTACGATGATAATACCTGACTTTGGTAAGACTTTTAAAGTCACAAGAAATAAAATACGAACAAAACCTAACATAATATTACCTTAGCTAACCTAACCTAACTTAAGCTAATCTTTGCTTGCCAAAATAATTATTTTTGAATTGAATTTTGTTTCCTGCCACGTTCAAGACTACCAGGCGTGTTGTTAAAATGGCTCTTCGTCAAATCATTGTGATGTACTGTCATCATAATCAAGTGCATTTTTATTTCAGAAAAAAGGACTATGACAGTTATTCGATTTTTTTCTTTTCTTTTTTAATTTCGATCCGGTAAGGGCAAAATGGTCTCACGAAGATAATATAAAGTCAGAAAACAACAACGCCATGGAGCTCTGTAAAGACTTGCCAAATAATGTCGACATATTTTATTCGTTTCATACGACTTCTTTTTTCATTAGGTTGACCTAGAATTCCGCTCCTATATTGCACATCTTTTTTTTCATATTTCCTACTCCGCCATTGAAATGCAACAACGGGAGTCGGGTGCTTCTGTCCTTCATCTCCCTTTCTTACCAAAGGGATGGTAGAGTGACGAATGAAATTGCTTTTGTGCGAGAAAGAATGCAAGGGAAAGCATCAGTCGATACAAAAGGTCTAAAGAAAATCTCAGCGAGTTCACCAGTCACGTGACCAATACAGAGAGATAGACATAGAAAGAGAAAGAGAGATTTTTATACAAAATGTACATAACCACAGACTCATTTTTTCAAAACAAACTTATTAGAATTTCCAAGTAAGATAGAACACAAAAACCGAAAGAGAGAGGATGAAGAGAGGATTTCGTAGGTGAAAGGACTAGATCTTGTTACACAATCGTTTTGTATTACAAAAAAGAACACCCACAGGCCGAGGAGTAAAACTGAAAGTAAGATTAGATAATAAAATGATAATGATAATCATAGTGATAATAATAATAATTATAATAAAATAATGACAATAATAATAACAATAAAAATAAGAACAACAAAATCAGCTATTCTAAATTAATTAATAATTGAGTACCGGTTAAACTGATTAATTAGTAACGATCAATTGAAATTATTATCTCTAGAAGAAAGTGCTTAAAATCTGAAACATTAATTAAACACAGGATTTTACCAACTTGGAGAGAGAGAGAGAGAGAGAGAGAGAGAGAGAGAGAGAGAGAGAGAGAGAGAGAGAAAGAGAGAGAGAGAGAGAGAGAGAGAATTTATTTCAAGGGGTTGAGGAAACGCTCTTGGTTAGCTAACATGTCTTCACGTTCTGCAGAAGATTCACTTCCTTTAGTATGTTGGCATTTATTTCTGTTGTTGCTTTTTATTACAAGATACGTGTCTTGGCAAAGAGCAGACGATTTTATGTAGCGGAGTGCAAATCCAGAACTGCTGTAATGTCCATGTCTTCAACATTATGCTGAAAAAAAAGAACAAATAAATGGATAAATAGGAGTCCAGGCAAAATGCCACACGACATAATGTGCACAGACAAAATACCCCACGACATAATGCCGCAATCTGAAAGACAGACAAAATGGCACAGACCCACATTTTCTTACATATATCCTTACAAGAGAGGTAGCCAAAAAAACAAAGGCATAGAAACCACTCCCACCCATTCCATCCCCTACATACTCCACTCCCCTCTCCTCTCTCCCCTCCCTCTTATCTTGGCACTTCCTGGATGACGGGTCATCTCTGCATCTTGTCATTTTGTTATCATATATATCCATTTAATTTCTATATAGTTTTCTTAAGAACAAATAAAATGACAAAAATATACTGTTTTTGTGCATTTTTATAAGAACAAATGAAACAGAAGTGCAAATACTACTAATAATGATTTTATACTTGGGATATTAATGTACTGATAACAAAACGGTTTTATGATAATAAGCAAGAAAATGTAGGACTGTGGCAGTTGGTCTGAATTTCACATTGTGGTGTAATGTCATGTGGTATGATATCCTGTGACATTTTGTCTGTAGACATTATGTCGTGTGGTAAAATGTCCTGTGACATTTTTTCGAGACATTATGCCGTGTTGTATTATGTCCTGTGACATTTTGTCTAGACATTATGTCGTGTGTAATTATGTCCTGTGACATTTTATCTAGACATTATGTCGTGTGATATTATGTCCTGTTCATGAACAGTATTCCATAAGTTAGGGATCTAAGAGCAAAGGAGTTCGGGGACCAGCGTAACCCGTTCAGAGGGGAAGTTTTTCTCACTTGATCAAAATGTTCTGGCAATATCCAGAAAAAAAGTTGATGTACGAAGACGTCCTGTTAGGTAAAACGAGATAGTCTGAAACACATTGAATGCAGAACACCCAGGTTGTTAGCAAGTTGAAAGGGAAAAAAAAGATTAACTGATAGGATTATTTTTATTAATAAATTTTCTTTTGATGTGATAAAAACACGAGGGTATAAAGTATATGAAGAATTTCGACCAATACTGCAGTATCATTGGGCTGAATGGCGTGAATAGTCTTAGAAGAAAGCTTTCAGACTCTTTCATCCCTCAGAAGTCATGCAACTTAGGTCACTCTCTTCCGGGTCAGGTCACCTTGTAGGATTGTCGTCCTCGTGATGTCCCCTCACTCCAGCTACACCCGCACTAGCTCGAGGATTACCCACAGGACTCGCAGGCCTTGAGTATCCTGATCCTGAGGATGACCTCGAACCTTCTTCCGTACTTGTCGATGTATAAGGACTTGATCCATGATAGATTCGTTAAGTGCGATCTTTGCTGGGATGGATGTAACGGCGATGCCGCATGAGAGAGAGAGAGAGAGAGAGAGAGAGAGAGAGAGAGAGAGAGAGAGAGAGAGAGAGAGAGAGAGAGAGAGAGAGAGAGAGAGAGAGAGAGAGAGAGAGAGAATTAACCTTCGCCCTTACCTTCTTCGTCTTCTGCGAAGGACCACAGAATCCCTTGGGGCTTGGGCCAGTCTTGTTGGCGTCAGAACAACCGCAAGAGGAGCGGTGTACAGACACAAACACACACACACACACACACACACACACACACACACACACACACACACACACACACACACACACACACACACACACACACACACACACACACACACACACACACACACACACACACACACACACAACGCACACACGTGTACTATGTACATTTTCAATCAAACTGGATGTACAATCACACATAAGCACATGCACGATACCGAGTGTTAGTGTACCTGTTTTTGTATTTATCCATACTATCCTGTGTGATTGAAAATAGAAATAAGTGTATGTTTCTAGGGTTTCCGTACCTATAGGGTACGAAACGACCTATGAAGAAGGCTAGCATAACAACAGGTGTATATAAATGAGGGTTATTAGTGCAGCGTGTATACTACCCAAGTTTCGTTGGTGCCGGTTTAGTATGTGGCCTACCTTTTTGAAACCGTTTTAGTATGTGGCCTACCATTTTGAAACTGGTTTAGTATGTGGGCTACCTTTTTGAAACTGGTTTAGTATGTGGCCTACCTTTTTGAAACTGGTTTAGTATGTGGCCTACCTTTTTGAAACTGGTTTAGTATGTGGCCTACCTTTTTGAAACTGGTTTAGTATGTGGCCTACCTTTTTGAAACTGGTTTAGTATGTGGCCTACCCTATTTGAATGTGTCCTACCTCAGGAAAATTTTAAACAAACAACAATACTTTAAAAACGTTTTCCTTTAGACCTAACCTAACCTAACCTAACCTAACCTAACCTAATCCTAACCCTAACCTAACCTGCTCTGACATGATGTCCTTGAAAAAAACAAACTAGAAAACTGTGAAAAATCTGACGAAGATGTGGTTTTTGTAAACAAGAAAGTACGAGGAGAGAGTAAATACGTCTGTTGATGGAAAATAAAGGGATGCCAGACTATCAAATCAATCGGGTTGAGGAATAATTTTTTTTACCTATGCGGATATGAATGGGCGACTGAACAGCACATCGGGGTTGTGTGATATGAATTCATACACGAATGTTTTTCGCCTTCTTTGACTTAAAAGAAATGGTATGATCCATGCTACGTTTCGAACAGAATAGTAGGGTACAAGTACACTTTAAACCAACTATCGGAGAAATAACATCGGAAGTATGTGAAAACTGTATATTTCGACTACTATCTGTAGCCCTCCTCAGCAGATAGTAGTCGAAATATACAGTTTTCCTGTACTTCTGATATAATTTCTTTGATAGTGGGTTTAAAGTGTACATTTACAAATGTGTTATAACATTACAGATTCCTAGTAGGGTATAAGTTACAATCTAAATAGCATGGTAGGATACAAGCTACACAAACACCGAATGAGGAAGTTATAGATGCGAGGAGGGGGGTGGATGAGGGCGAAAACACTCCAATGAATGTGATTGGTGAGTAACGAGCTGAAGAGAGCCCTGATTGGCCCATATACCTCTCCACTCCGTTGTCGACCAATCAGATTTGTTGGGAGGAGGGCAAAGGGGCGGGAAGTATTATTCCACTTTGTTCGGATGAGTTAGAGGTAGTTAACAGATTCTGAGAATGGTTAGTTTATAGATTATACAAAGTCCATCGTTTGTAGGTGAATGTACGCACAAAAGGGACGAACTGCGTGGGAGACAAACGACGATTTGCTCTCTTGGAATTTAGAGATGTAAGAGGAATAGAGAAATTTATGATTGGTGACAGGGCTGATGAAAGAAAATGTAATGGAAAAAGAACGTGGGCATTCATTTATTTATTTATTTATTTTGACAAGTAAAGTTGTACGTATAATTAATTACAGAGGTCGGGGGTTGATTATTTTTTACGCTGCTTCTGATTTTCTGATTTTATCTTGGTCGACATCAATCGATTCCAGTCTCATGCGGGGTTATCACTGGAGAGAGAGAGAGAGAGAGAGAGAGAGAGAGAGGGAGAGAGGAGAGAGAGAGAGAAGTTTGTAGCAAGAGAAAGACCTACATTGGAGTAACCATTGTTGTATTTTGCTGAGTTATCACTGGAGAGAGAGGGAGAGAGAGAGAGAGAGAGAGAGAGAAGTTTGTAGCAAGAGAAAGACCTATATTGGAGTAACCCTTGTTGTATTTTGTAGAACTACGAGTGTTCCTAGACGAGAACATGTGTGTTCTGTAGAACGAACAGATGATTTAGGATTACGTGGGAACGCACGTGTGGCTAGAGGAACCAGGTGGAGGAAGTCTAAGGAAAAAGATGTTTGTGAAAGAGAGCCAACCAGATGTAATGTAGTACAATTTTAAGATTCATTCAGATATCTAAGGAAAACATTGTAATTCCCGCCTTTTATTCATTTTTACTTACTACTGTTTTATATTTATACTTAGTTTTATTATTTATAACTATACACATACACATACACTCACACACACACACACACACACACGCACACACACACACACATATATGTGTGTGTGTATAATTCAGCAACCGACCTAGTTATGGACCAAAAGATCTCCTGTCGGCATGCATTTCCTTTATAATACCTTTCCTTTATAATGAAAGGACAAGAAGCCTAAGTAGCTGAAAAAATAAAAAGCTAACCAGATGTTTGTGAAGGGAGAATGTACGTGCTGGAAGGCTGATAGGTGAAAGGGCAAGAGGAAGGGGGCAATAGTAACTCACAATAGTGTGTGTTGACCCGAGACGTGTAAGGCTACAGTTATATTGTTTAAGAATTAAATGAATAAATATACAAATAAAAAAATGCGCTGGAAACCTTCTGGTGCCGGGTTTTGGGGTTCTGTGCCGGGTTTTGGGGTTCTGGTGCCGAGTTTTGGGGTCTGGTGCCGGGTTTTGGAGGTTCTGGTGCCGGGTTTTTGGGGTTCTATGTCGGGTTTTGGAGGTTCTGTGCCGGGTTTTGGGGTTCTGATGCCGAGTTTTTGGGGTCCTATGTCGGGTTTTGGGGTTCTGTGCCGGGTTTTGGGGTTCTGGTGCCGAGTTTTGGGGTCTGGTGCCGGGTTTTGGAGGTTCTGGTGCCGGGTTTTTGGGGTTCTATGTCGGGTTTTGGAGGTTCTGTGCCGGGTTTTGGGGTTCTGATGCCGGGTTTTGTGGTCGCAGGTGGTCCGGATCTGGTCGCGAGAGTCAGTGTGACCGCGGGTTGTTGTCGGGGGAGTACATCGGCTTGTTACAGTCTTTTCAAATACATGCAATTAAAAAAGCTATAACATCGAAACGTCGAAACAACAAACGCTCCGTGATCACATGTTTTTTATTTCGAAACTTTGCAAGTACCTCTTTCACACATCTCCACTATTCTACTTTCGTGGTTCCTCTTATTCTGTCATTTCTGATCTTGTCAGCTTTTGTCACTTCATACATCAGTCCAAGTATTTTCCTCTCCGCCACATGGAACTACTTCTGTGATTCTACATTGTCCATGTTTTCATTCTATGCACCTTGCCCAGTCTGTGACCACAGCAAAGACGTCAACAAATTAATGAACATTGGAAAAGGGTGAGCTGCAGTTCGATGGAAACTCAATATTAAAAACCAGAGAATCAGCAATATCTTTGAAGACATTCTTCCGCCAGGTTGAAGAAAACGGTGCAAACTTGGTATTTGTTTAGCTGTGATACTCTTCACTTGTAGAATTAACGCATCGTAGGTAGTGATCACCAGTGTAGGCCTACAAGGGATAGGAGTTAGATAGATAGATAGATAGATAGACTTTATTTGGCAATAAATCAATGTACATGAAGTGCAAATAATGACAAGAACACATAGTTCGAAATAATAAATGTAAATTGCCGAGTTGGTATATTACGCCCCCCCCCCCCCATATATCTCGGATACGTTTTCTTTAACTTTATTATTTTTTAATTGCTTGTACATCGTTTGTGCTCAAAGGTTAGGTTTGGTTGGTTAGGCTTATTCTTGTCATGGGCTGTGATTTGACAACAGTGCTTCATTCCGTGTGGACAACCTGGTGCCACTATCGCGCGGTTGGTTAGATTTAGTAGTTAGTTTTGCTTTGGTTAAATTTAGTGTCTTGGATTGAATGGGAAAGACATTGAAGATGTTGGAATAAAAGTAGTGGAGATGAAGGTTGAAGTAGCTTCGGTCTAAGTTTATATTCTATAGCTCGGCCTCGCTAAGTTTATCTTCACCCCGCGCTGACCTCTCCGTCGCTGTTTGACCCCGAGGTCATTTAAGGTCACTCCTGAGGTTGCCAGCGCTCGCGCAAACTCCAACTGATATATTATGAAGTATAATCAGCTGCCAAAATCTTGAACTTCATTCTTTTTTTGCTTTGAAAATGTATTGTTGATTATGTGATTATTTGATGTGTGTGTGTGTGTGTGTGTGTGTGTGTGTGTGTGTGTGTGTGTGTGTGTGTGTGTGTGTGTGTGTGTGTGTGTGTGGTATCAAATCATATGAACGTACACACATATATTGTAGGTATACGTGTATATGTACATACAGTGTTTACTTCCGAAATAATTTTCTTGTTTGAATCATAATTACCAAAGGTAAGGAGTTTACGACAGGATGAGCTTAGGTATAATCATCGTTACCTTTGCCCTGTGTGCTTGACTATAGGTATGCGAGAGAAAGGAAACATTGCATTATCATTTTCAAGTTGACGAGTGCCCATTTTTTTTATAATCATGAAAAAATATAGTGTTAGTAACACAGATTTAATTTATTTTCTTATTTTTCATAGCACACGATAATTTTGTTGATGTTATTTTTGTAACATAGTTTTGTAATAGTAGTTGTATTTGTTAATAAACTTTGAATTTTCAGCTGAAGGTCGAATTTACGTTCAAAGTCGAGTCCGTTAGATGATTTTGTTCGTTTGAGAAAGGCACCTTGGCCTCAAGCAATCATTTGCAATATTTTTTATTTATCTTTATATTTATTTGTTTGTTTAGTCATCTATTTATTTATTTTCTTATTTATTTGTTATCTATATATATATTTTTGCTGATGGCTCCTTATTTGTCCTTTACCTCTGTGACTTCTTCATAAATTTAGTAGAAAACGTATATTGTATCATTTTAATTAATTTCTAGAATAAGTATGAATTGAAGTTGCGCTACATAAAACGGAAGCGTAATACAAAGATTGTGACAAGGTTAAGTTAGGTTAGGTGAATGGTGAACGGGTGTGGTCCATAAAGAAGATTTTTTCTTTGGACCTTCAATATCCTATTCAGTTTATGTGGCACTGTTTGTGCTTCCCCTAGAAATTTGTGAATTATGTGGCCCATAAAAAATATTTTTTCTTCGGACCTTCAATATCCTATTTAGTTTATGTGGCGCTGTTTGTGATCCCCCCAGAAGTTTGTGAACGGTGTGTGGCCCATAAAGATTTTTTTTCTTCGGACCTTCAATATCCTATTTAGTTTATGTGGCGCTGTTTGTGATTCCCCCAGAAGTTTGTCATGGATCCTGGTTGAGAACCTCTGGCCTGATCAGTTCCCCCCAACAACCGCGAGGAACTCAGTCGAAGTCTAGATCTTCACTTAATCTGCATAATCCAATCCACAGTCGACTTACCATAATCTGAGCTGTACAGCGTACCACTGGAGTAGAAAAACCTGTTTGCGGGTAATTAGGGAGAATTAGGGGTTTGCAGAATGCGAGGAAGCCAAATTAGGAGTGTAGGAAGAAGGGATAGGTTTTAAAGGGGCGAGGTTTTGTTTAAAAGGGAGGTGAAGGAGGATTTGTGATATATAAAATCAAGGAAATGAGTTATTTGGTCATTTTCTGGGGTGTGGTCGTCTCGGGTAACGAAGACTGTCGTAATGAATTGTCGTAGGTAAAGAGAATTAATCGTTTAAGTTTGAAGTTTACTTGGATGGACACGTTGAATTTTTATCTATCTATTTATTTATTTATTTATTATTTATTTATTCATTTATCTGTTTTATTTATTTATTCATTTATCTAATTTGTTTTCTTTTTTTTCATCCTCGTTATGTACCGAAAGGTGTCGGCATATATATATTTTTTTTACCTTTGTTGCCTGTGTTGCCAAATCTATCTCTTTTTTTTTTTAAATCATACATGGATCAAAAGTCTTTTAATATCAACGCATCCTGGCCAGTTTATTAATTTTTTTTTCACAACTGTTCGTGGGAGGTCTATTTCCAGTTGTCGAATCGGTCTAAAAGGAGGAGTTGCATGTGGGAGGTCTCCGTTGTAATTTCGATTGAGGAAGACTTGTGATAGGTTATCCGCGTGGGAGGTCATTCTATTTGATTACTTGTGTGATGAATCCCACAAGATAGGAGTCCGCCCCCCCTCCCATCCCCCAGCCGAATAAAATCTCATGACGTCAGCCAGAACAAAATCCATGAAGAGTTTCATCGTTGTTCTGGAGGTGTGTATACGTGTGGTCGCTTTGATTACCTCCATCATTTTTATTTACCGATGCATCTCTTTGTGACTGAACTACTTTTGATAAACAATGACAACAGCGCCCGTGGATTCGCGTATCTGTGCCTTTATCGGTCAAACATGGTGGCTTAAAAAGAGAAGCTTGATCTATATTGGAGATCTTAGAAACAAGAGGAATTTAGAGAGGAATTAGATCTTAAATCTTATGGTAGCATAATAGAGTATTTTCTTGGGTTCGAAAAAATTGGTTG
This sequence comes from Oratosquilla oratoria, assembly GCF_046742065.1. NCBI lineage: Eukaryota > Metazoa > Arthropoda > Malacostraca > Stomatopoda > Squillidae > Oratosquilla > Oratosquilla oratoria. The sequence goes on from NC_134777.1 coordinate 8,083,981, forward strand.
AATATTAAAGGAACTAATTTATAGGTCACAGATAAGGCTAGAGGATGGTATAGAATTTAGAGGTTTAGAAGTAAAGGTTAGAGGAAGGTTTAGAGGTCATGAGAGGGTTTAATGAGAGCAGGGTCTAGAGTAGTTTAGAGAAGAGGGCTAGAGGTAAAGGGAGATATAGAGGTTAGTGTTAGCTGTAGAGCAGGTGTAAAGGGCAGAGGACTTTAAAGGTTAGAATTAAGATTAGAATATAGAGCAGGGTTTGAGAAATAGTTGGTTTGGAAAGTGGAGGACGTCGTGGATTAGAGGTAAGTTAGAGGTTAGAGATGGGGTTAGATGGAAGGGGGTTTACGTTTAGCGTGGCCATCTGCCTCTGATCCTCTTCACAGATGAAGAAAATCGTCGGTGTTTAAGTCAAAACAGTCTTCGTAGCCAGTAAGTGTTACAGGTCCATGTCGAAAGAATTGAAAGACTGTTAGGCAGTGGTTGGGATGCCGCGGAAATGAACGAAATAGAGTTAAAGGAAGTCGTAACATCTTTGCTACCGAGATTTCGCGCCACGGAAGTAAACAGAACCGTGTGGCGGCAGGGGAAGGTGCCAACAGGAACGTAAGGTGCTAAAATGTACCGTAAGAGGTTGTTGAACAAACGCGAGGTTAGACAACACGCGGACGGCGCCAAAAGGGGTGTGGGGTTGAGGCGAGGTGAGGGTCAATGAGGAAGAGATGTGTGTGTGTGCGGCGTGAGGTTAGACAAGGTAGAGGTACGAGGGTCGAGAGAGGGTGGGTGGGGGGTCGGCAGGCCCTGGCAAGGTCGCCCCAAAAAAGGATTACCGAAGACATGTGAATCCTTCAGGCGGAGGGAGGGAAGGGAAGGGAAGGGAAGGGAAGGGGGGGTATGGAGGGGTGGAGGTTGGTGGGGGGGGGGAGGAAGGCCGTTCTGTTGGTCTCTTGGCCAAGGTCTCCCCCCCTCCCTCCCCTCAGGGGACCATTCTAAACCCCTCACCGACCTCCGTATACATACGCACATACATACATACGTACATACATACATACATACATACATACATACATACATACATACATACATACATACATACATACTGTACATACATACATACATACATACATACATACATATATATATTTATATATATATATATATATATATATATATATATATATATATACATGCATACATACATGCGTACGAACATAATACATACATACATACGTACATACATACATACATACATACATACATACATACATACATACATACATACATACATACATACATATATACAGATATGCATACATACATGCGTACGTACATACATACATACATACATACATACATACATACATACATACATACATACATATATACAGATATGCATACATACATGCGTACGTACATACATACATATATACATACATACATCCGTACACACACGCATACGCACGTACATACATGCATGCATACACACATGCATACATCCGTACACACACATACATACGTACATACATATATACATACATACATACATATCAAGCAAACATACACACATACATACATAATGTACATACATACATACAAACATACATACATACATACATGCATACATACACACATACTGTACATACATTTGTTAAGTAATGGTTTGAGTATATTCATTAGAATTCACATTTACATGTACAAAAATACATATTTGTATTTTGCGTGTTTATGTTCGTATTTTAAGACCTATTCTCAAACACACGCACACACACACACACACACACACACACACACACACACACACACACACACACACACACACACACACACACACACATGCACCTGTTATCATGGGAATATAGATAAGAAAAAGATGACCTGATAGTAGTGCTGAGGTCATTAAATGGATTATGTAAAATTGATACAGAATGCCTCTTAGTTTTGGGGCATGGGAGTCACGAAAGTGTAGATTTGCTTGTTGTGGGTTGTTTTCTTTAATCTCTACGTGACTAGACTGAACAACATCTCAAATTATTATACGAGGAAAACACTGGCGGTTGCCAGTTAGCTATTTTACATATAAATTCAAATGGTAGCTGTTGCCAAATCATAAATTTCACAAATTCTCCTCCAAACCTAATGTAGACTATAAACAAATTTACAACTGTACATTCTCCGAAGAAACATCTACAAAAGGATTAGAAAGAAAATCTATACAGATGGGGCAGCTGGAATATTTTATATGATACAGCCCAAGCTGAAATCAAAAGCTAATTGTAGTAAGTCATAAAACATTGGGTTAGATGTTGTTCCAGATTATGTTTATTAGATTCTCGATGTTTCGTTGTTCTTCAAAAAAAACAAAAAAAACCTCGACGTGTCCCTGTCGTTGCGACGCTTTTTGATATAATGTAGCAAAGCGACTAATATGGTTATCCATAAAGAGCATTATGGTCAGTAGGCTGTCGGATGAATTTGGATAAGATCATGTCAGTGTAGTATATGTTTGGGGACGAAAAGACAGGACACGAAGAAGGAAGTAAGAGTATTAAAGTTTGTTACAATCGACATAAGTATAGTATATGCTTGGGGACAGAATTAAGGAACAGGACACGTAGAAGGAAGTAAGAGTATTAAAGTTTGTTACAATACCGACTTATAGAGGTTGTTTGCATGGTAGGTGCGTCTTAGAGAATGTTTATCAATCAAACAACCTGATCTAGGGAGTTTGTTGGACAAAGGACGTACAAAGGCTGTTTGTTTGGGCTTGGGAAAGCTCTCTTGGTGTTTTTTTTTTCTGTTGTCTGTTACATTGCAACATGTTCTAGCGACCGGTTTCTTGATTCTTTGTTTACATTCGAGGACTGAAAGCCGAAAACCGCGGGAGGGATAGATCCCAGCACCGTGAGGTCTCCCCCCCCCCCACAACCTGTATTAATCCGGCATTGGAGAGAGGGTGAGGAAGGAAAGTAGAGGACGAAAGAAGGAGTTAAGGAACAGAGGGAAGAAGGTAGGGAGGAAGAAGAAGGAAGGGGGGGGGGAATAATTCGAAGAAGGATTGATGGAAAGGCGAACGAAAAGAGGAAGAAAATAAGAAAAGTCGGAGAAGAAAGGGAGGGGAAGAAGGAATCAAGGCCAGGATGTAGGGAAGTTGAAAAAAAGAAGAAAAAAAAAAGATGGATGGGAGCTAGGAAGGAAGGAGAAAAAATGGAGGGAGGAGGCTAAAAGGTAGGGAGATGGGAAGGAACAAAGTAGGAAAGAAATAATGTTGGAAAGACATAAGAATGAAGGAGACTGCAAGAGACCATAAGGCCTACACTAGGCAGCTCCGTATCCATCTCCACCTGTCATCCCCATCCATGAAGTTGTCTAATCGTTTCTTAAAACAACTGATAGTTTCAGCGCTTACTACATGGTTACTAAGTTTATTCCATTCGTCGACCACCCTATTAGTAAACCAATTCTTGCCTATTTCCTTCTTAAATCTAAATTTGTCCAGTTTATAACCATTACTGCGAGTCCTGCCCATATACTACGAGTCTTTCCCTCCTTCCTGAAAGGCAGGAAGGAGGGAAAGGCAGAAGGAGCGGAAGGAGGAGCAAAACTCCCATCACGTGACTTTGTGGAGGCCTTGTGGGGACCTTCTGTGCACTCCAAACATCTCTGCGGTTGTCGCAGAAGCCAGAACCGCCTACATGACCACCATATGGCTACGGGCGCCAGCTTGTCGGGCAGGTGCGGACATCTGAAGTCGAGACGTAAAATGTTGTCCGTCGACGTACGGAGAACTCGAGTCGACCTACTGGCTACGGAAAAAGTCGACGGTTTTCGTCACCAGTGTGAAAGAGATCTGGGTTGTAGGGCACCACGGGCTTCGTTACTGCGCATGCGCGGTGGGCTGCTCTTAGCGGGTGCGCGCTTGGCCATCGACAAGCGGGAGGGAGGGAGGAGGAGGAAGAGGAGGAGGGGGCGAGGGAGGGGTGGGAGGAGGTGAAGTGGGTTGCCTTCTCTCCTGCTGCGTGTTGTTCACTTCTCAGGTCAGTTGTCTTGGATTTGCTCGAAGTAAGTTTGGGGATATGCGTGCGCCTGTGTGTGTTGTGTGCGCATGCGTGCGTGCGTGTACACACCAACACACACACGCGCGCACACACACACACACACACACACACACACACACACACACACACACACACACACACACACACACACACACACACACACACACACACACACACACACACACACACACACACACGTGTGTGTGTGTGTATGTGTACTTGTGCATGTATGTATGTGTGTATACATGTGTTTATTTGTGTGTGTACTTGTGTGTGATTATGTGTTGTGTTTGTGTGTGTGTATGTGTGCATGTGTGTGTGGACATGTGTGTGGTAAGTGTTTCATTGTCCCAGCATGTCAACTTGTATATACTTATTTTTGTGTTTGAGCGAGCGAGCGCGTATATATATATATATATATATATATATATATATATATATATATAGATATATATATATATATATATTTATATATATATATTGTAATATACGAAAGTACTTATTGTCTACAAGTTTCCTTTCTCCTGTGGTTATTTTGCACATGTGTGTACATGTTGTGTGTGTATGTGTGATAGAGAGAGAGAGAGAGAGAGAGAGAGAGAGAGAGAGAGAGAGAGAGAGAGAGAGAGAGAGAGAGAGAGAGAGAGAGAGAGAGAGAGAGCATGTGTGTGCGAGCTTGTGAACGCGTCCGTGTGTGTGTTTTTTGCTGTGTTTGAGTTTGCTGTGGGTCCATGCATGTGTTTGTTCATAAATAGCAACAACCGACAGACAGGCATGTAGCGGGAGGGAAGTGAATTACTTCGAATTAAACCGAGCATTTCGTGAAAACCAGAAATATTTGGTGTTTTTTCTTTTTGTTTCCGTAGGCGCGTTTTAGAAACGGCACGGGAAGATTCGACCTCTTAATCCGGATCTGTATTCGAGTTTGTTCATGCACGAGAGGGAATTTTCAGTCAGGCGAGAGGTGGCGTTGTTCCCGGGGGTGAGGTGAACATACAGGAGCGACCGAGTAGAAGTGTTTGTGTATTGGATATTGTTCTCGGGAAGGTACTCTTGTGCGTGCGTTCATCGAGGCACGGCGCGCGTACACTTAAGCACGTATGGGCAAGAATCGTGCACACACACACACACACACACACACACACACACACACACACACACACACACACACACACACACACACACACACACACACACACACACACACACACACACACACACACACACACACACACACACACACACACACACACACACACACACACACACACACACACAATCACCCCGTCACCTTGACTTGAGCAAAATAAACAAGTAGATAAACAGATAATGAGTGAATAAATAAACGAGTAAATTAATAAATGAAATAAAAGTAGCACCCAGTATGGAAGTGGGTTAAGAAACCCGCCCCTTTAGGACCCGCTTCCTCACGTGGGTAATTATTTGACCAGTGGGTCTCAAACTGTGGGCCTCGACCCAAAGTTGGGTCGAGAGATTAATTTTAATGGGTCGCAGAGACATGGGAACAAATCTCAGGATTTTGGTGTATTTCAGTTAATTAACTGAATTCTTTTTCTTTTAACCACAAATAACTTATATGCCGTGAATCATGTTAGCTCAGTTTTTGTGAAAGAAAAACGGTGCTATGGGTCCCAGTAGTTGAGTTTTGTTAATGAGATGTTGTACACATTATTTTATTTTATTTAAAAAAAATAAAGTGTATATATCACTGTATATTTCCTGTCTCTTTATTCTACTCTGTGTCGCGAAGGATTGAAATGTTACGAATAGGGTCGCTCACGAAAAAGTTTGAGAACCACTGGATTTGAGGACGGAGTTACCCGTGAAATTGTGTCCGGGGGATGGAAGGAAATGCCACCAGGACGCATCCCCAAGAGGGAGTGTTGTCCCACAGGACGAGATCAGTCGGGTTTGTTGGGTGAGTACACAGGCAGATCGATGGATACGTGGAGGCAGTCAACGAAGACAGGAGAGCAGACAGACAGACAGACAGACAGACAGACAGACAGACAGACAGACAGACAGACACAGATAGAAGGGAGACAACAAACAGATGTGTAGATATACAGACAGGCACATAGAAAGAAAAAAAACAACAACATTGAAATAGATGGACAGACAAAGAAAGAAGGCAGGCAACAAAGAGACGGGTTGATATTCAGACAGGCACTTAGAGAAAATACTAGGTTGAAGTAGACAGATAGAGAGACAGACGCGCACATTAAACAAGTGGACGGGGAGACCAGTCGCCCGTAGGTAATGTACTTATAATAATAATAATAATAATAATGATAATAATAATAATACATACATACATATACCAAGGCTTTTTCCACCTTACAAGGGAGGTAGCCACAAAGGGAAAGGCATCCCTTCCTCTCATCTGAGCACCTCCTGGATGACGTCGCAAGACACAGTACATCCACAGCAAGGCCGCTTCATTTAATCGGCGACCCCCCCTCTCCGTCCCCCTTTGCATATAAGGAGAGGACGGGGAGAAATCCCTTCGGGCTGCGTCAAAATTTACTCACACATACTACCCCACCCCCCACCCCCCCCGCCCATTCCTCCTCATGCAGTCACAACATCATCCATATACAACCATTCTCCACTCACCTCTGTCTTCCGTCCTCTCCCTTCCTTCCTCAACAGACATTCCCCTCTTCCCCAAAGCCCCCTTCACCCCATCCATCCACCTCATCCTAGGACGTCCCCTCATGTTCACTCCCTCCACATCTGCCTTCCATACCTCTTTTACTAGTCTTTCTTCACTCATTCTTTCCATGTGTCCAAACCATCCTAATATTCTTTCATCAACCCTATCTCCCAAATCCTCACCTCCTCATTTCTCACTCTATCCAGCCTAGTAACCCCCACCATACTTCTCAGACACCTCATCTCAAACACATTCAAACTCCTTCTCTCTTCTTCTCTTATGTTCCACGTTTCTGCCCCATACAGTGCTGTTGGCACAATCACTCCTTCATACAGTCTCCTCTTCGCATCCATTCCCAAATGTCTATTTCTCATTACACTCTTTAAACCACCAAGGCATTTACTCGCTTCTCTTGCACCCAAGTATCTAAAACTATCCACTTCCTCCAGTCGCTCTCCCTTAATGTTCACTTCCAGTCTACTGCCATAATAATAATAATAATAATAATAATAATAATAATAATAATAATAATAATAATAATAATAATAATAATAATGATAATAGTAATAATGATAATAATAATAATAATGGTGAAGTCACGAAAGCCTTGCGAACTGACCAATTACGAATTACGTGATTTTTCTTTCTTTTTATTTGTATCTTCTATTATTTTATTTTTTCTGTCAGCAACAATTTGACACATACGCTTTATCAACCACGTTTGAGGACTAGCGCAAAAAATCAGTATATACTTAATTTATTTTTTATATTCTACGGATGTGTTTTATCAAGACTGATCACATACGTGATCGTATTTTTTGTGATTTTCTTATTTGTAGCCTAATCTAATCTAACCTGTAATAATAAAACTCTATCGAAATAAACACCAAATGTGAAGACATAACTTTTATTAGTGCGACGTTTCGCCTGTTATCACAGCTTTTTCAAGGATATATTATGTACTTGATAAAACTTGGCGGTCAGTTTCATGCATAACTAAGTTCTCAACGATCCCGATTTTTTTATAATTCAGTGATAACATTGATACAATGATAACGAAATAGTAATAATAATGATAACAACAACAACAGTAATAATGGTAATATTAATGGTAATGACGATAATAATAATGATGATAATAATAATAATAATAATAATAATAATAATAATAATAATAATAATAATAATGACGATAATAATAATGATGATAATAATAATAATAATAATAATAATAATAATAATAATAATAATAATAATAATAATAAAAGTAATAAAAGTAATAATAATAATAAAAGATAATAATAATGGAGATCATAATTATAAGACAATAATAATAGTAATAATGATAGTAATGATAATGATAATAATGATAACTGCTGTTGATGGAAGTAGAGGTGGACATGAGGCTGGTGGTAGTAGTAGATGTTGATGGTGAAAATAACGGACCTGATGGTGGGATCATAACAGTAATACAATAACAACAGCGGAAGTAGTAATAATAATAGTAATAGTAGTAGTAGTAGTAGTAGTAGTAGTAGTAGTAACAATGGTGATTGTAATGATGAGACGATGTGGTAGTAGTAGTATTAGTAAAAGTAGTATTAGAAGTAGTAGTAGTAATTGTAGTAACAGTGGTGATTGTCATGATGAGACGACGTGATAGTAATAGTATTAGTAAAAGTAGTAGTGCTATTGTAATAGTTGTAATGACAACATAATAATTGCAAAAGATATGTAATAGTAGTATAAGATCTAGCATTAAAAGTAGGCCTAGAGGTCATAGTAATAGTAGCAGTATTAATTATATTTGTAATTGCTAGTAGTATTAGTAGTCATAGATGAAACAGTAGTAGTAGTAGTAGTAGTAGTAGTAGTAGTAGTAGTAGTAGTAGTAGTAGTAGTAGTAGAAGTATTAGTAGTAGTAGTAGTAGTAGTAGTGGGAGACAGATTCTGCTGCTTCCACCACACAGTTCCACAAGGATGGAGGTCGTATTATCATCATAAAAGAAAAAAAAAAGTAAGAGTGATATTATTTTCCATAATTCTCCTCATTTCTTTCTCCCTCTTTCTCCTGTCCTCCTCTCCCTTCCTTCCTCTTCCCCCTTCCCTCTTCCTCTACCTTCCCTCTTCCTCCTCTCCCTTCCCTCTTCCTCCTCTCCCTTCCACCACTATTTTGTTCACCTTGGAGGCTAAGGACTGATCGCCTTGTAAGGATGGTGAGGTATGTTCGCCTAGTAGCTGCTCTTTACTCCGGTTATGTAAAGTAGCCTAAGTGGAGGTGGTAATGATGGTAATGGAATGGGAAAGGAGGAGGAAGTGGAGTAGGAAGAGGAGGAGGAGTGGAAAGAGGAAGAGGAGGTGGAGGGCAAGGAGGAGGAGGAGAAGAAGGAGGAGGAGGAAGAGGAGGAGGAGGAGGAGGGGAAAGACATTATATTGATTGTGACATCAGTGCTGTTGTTGACAGTGAATTGTGAATGGGGAGGGAGGTGTCTGACGTAAGGCTAGTTAACCCATAGAATAAAATCGCTTAGCGAGAGCCAATGAGGTTTGAATTCATGTGAAGTCGCCCGCTGGCAGTGTTGTGAAACATACATGGGTGAGAAGAGCAACAGAATTCAGGTTTAGTGTAATTGTCAGAAGGCATCAGGTTTAATTGAAAGGAGGAGTCGTAAGAGCCTCCTTAGCTCGCGAGGAAGACG
>NC_134777.1:8103402-8115902 GCF_046742065.1 Oratosquilla oratoria
TCTAATCGCCTTCTTGCTGACCCTACGGTATTCACCAAACGCGCAACCTAACCAAGACAGATCACACTACCGTGGCGAGAGGTACAAGGGTAGTATTCCAGGGGATAGGTCGGTCCTGAAGTGGTCTATTACGGCAGAGCTCGGATGTATATGTGTGTGTGCTTATATATATATATATATATATATATATATATATATATATATATATATATATATATATATATATATATATATATATATATATATCTATATATATATATATATAGTGTGTGTGTGTGTGCGTGAACGTGCAAATGTGCTTGCTTTGTAAATGTAACCATGTACAAGAGAGAGAGAGAGAGAGAGAGAGAGAGAGAGAGGGGCGAGCAGGTAGAGAGAGTAAGAGGTAGGGAGAGAGAGAAAGAAGGAAGGGAGGCAGGTAGAGCGAGCAAGAGGTAGGGAGTGAGAGAGAGAGAGAGAAAGAGAGGGTGTCTCAGAAGGGAAGAGAGGAAAGTAGGTAGAGAGAAAAACAGACAGACAGACAGAGTGGGAGAGAGAGAAAGAAAGAAGAGAGAGAGAGAGAGAGAGAGAGAGAGAGAGAGAGAGAGAGAGAGAGAGAGAGAGAGAGAGAGAGAGAGGGAGAGAGAGAGGAGCTAAAAATACACCACATCCATGTATGGATACAGGTAAACACCCATCCGCACGCACGCACGCACGCACGCACACACGGACATAGGCTGTACACGGATTTGCTCTGCTGTAGTGCAACGCATTCTATGTTGCAATATTCCTGTCTACAGGCGATTCTATTAATGTCTAGTGTGTCCCACGCATTGCAGAGGCCAAGTGTACTCTTTGTTGTAATTAGAGAATACTTTTGTTGGAGGAATTATGTCACTTTTGTATGTTTCATAACCAGAATCTTCGTTTCGTCGGAGAGTTTTATTGTTGCTGTTATTTTGATGCCAGGGCAAGTGGCCCATGATTGTGAGAATAATGAGATGATGATGATGGTGATGATGATGATGATGATGATGATGATGATGATGATGATGATGATGATGATGATGATGATGATGATGATGATGATGATGATGATGATGATGATGATGATGGGGGAAGATATGAGCCCTTCAACAAATCAGAATAATATTCTTATGACTTTCTAACTTCTACAATTCCAATCGCTGTCGTCCATCTATGACTGGGTTGATGATTGACTGAATATCTAATGTAATGCATAGATATTTAAGTAGCTCAATATTGAGGTAAATTATGTTATTATTTATGGAGACGTAAAGAAACCCGTTGGTCAATTAAAGAGTCACAAATATTGGATAAATACTTTTTGATGACGGTGGAAAAAGAAGTCACGGGCCTAGTTCTAAGTTTCAGAGTTTATTCCTGACCGGTTTCGCTCTATGCTTCTTCCTCTGAAGAAGCATAGAGCGAAACCGGTCAGGAAAAAAAAACAAAAAAACTCTGAACTAGACCCGTGACTTCTTTTTCCACCGTCATCAACTTGTCACAATGTCCCAGCATAAATACTTTTCCATTTATGTAAATCATTGAAACGTGGATTATATCAATGATTGATATATTAAGAACGAAGTGGAAAGATTAGTTGAATAAGGAGTTTTCTGTGTTAGGAGTAACATAGATTAAGAAAACTTTCGTATTAAAAAAATGAAGAACATGCTCGATAATAGAAACGCCCTCTATGTCTTGATCACTTTGAAAAAAAAGAAAGGAAAACGTAGAAACGCTGTTTATGTCTTGATATATTTTGAAAATAAAGAAAGATAAACGCAGAAACGCTCTTTATTTCTTTATATATTTTGAAAGAAAATATATATATATATTTTTTTAATGAAGAGGTGATCGATTTTTAGATTCCTGATAGAACCAAAAATATAACGAACATTCTCGACACCATGAACCCTCTTTATGTCTTCATATATTTTGAAAAAAGAAAGAAAGAAAAAACACGTTTTTATTCATAATGTAGAGGTGATCGAATGTTAGATTCCTGATAAAACCAGAAATGTAACGACCAACTCCACCGGTGTCGTCTTGCTTAGGATGCAACGTTGCCAGATTGACGCGGACCACCTGGCGCGCATCAGACGACGTCCAACGGTCCGCTCCACTGGACGTCGATGCTGGGACCATGTATGGGTGCTGGGTCGGAGGGTGGGAGGTGGGGGCTCGGGTGACCGTTTGGTGCAATAAAACGTCGTTGTTACGAAACGTGGGAAAAATATTCCCAATGGATAAGTTTGAACACACACACACACACACACACACACACACACATACACACACACACACACACACACACACACACACACACACACACACACACACACACACACACACACACACACACACACACACACACACACACACACACACACACACACACACACACACACACACACACACACACACGCACGTATATACATCTAATATATATATATATATATATATATATATATATATATATATATATATATATATATATATATATATATATATATATATATATATATATATATATGAAGTTTCATTTTAACCATTTAGTGCGATTCGATAAAGTGTAGACTTACATAGACATTACTAGGAAAACTGTCATGTCTCCAATGGAAAAAGAAATTCCTTGGCGACACGTGAAAAATATTCGCTAAAACCTCACTCTCCGAACAAAGAGGTAAACGTCGTTTTCTTCTCGTTTTCTACACAACCAGTTTCATTCCTCTTCGCGTTTATTCCCGCCAGCTTTCGGTACATCAAGGGGAAGCTTCCTATGTTGTAGTATAAAGTAGAGATAGATGAGTGGAAGGTGACAAGAGGACGCAGGATGATGCAGTTGTGATATATCTTCTAACGTTTCGACGGGTGTCTTCCTCAGAGAGACTACAGACTAACATACTTTGTGGACAATATATACCCCAGTAGCCAATCAACCACTAGCCAATCAGCGGGCTCCATTCCCAGACGGCCGACAAGATGAGCCAGTACAGGGGTATATATTGTCCATAAAATAAGTTTGTAGTCTCTCCGAGGAAGACAGTCCGTCGACACGTTAGAGGAATATATCACTCTTGCATTATCCTGTTCCCTTGCCACCTTCCACTCAATCCTTCCTATCTCGATTCGACATGACCCGAAGCGTCGAGATAGAGACACAAGCGAGATAAAGAGAGGTCAGGGCGTGTAGTCTACGGGGATCTTATCTACTCTCTTATCTTTGGGTGAAGATGGAGGTCTCCCAGACTCGTGTGTGTTATCATCAGGCCACACACGTTCTACGGGGAAAGAGAAAAGTTAAATGAAGTCTTCTCATCCGAATAAGATTGTTTAGGAATATACTTACCTCGACTCTTTGAAGGGTCATATACGGCAAGTAAGGGCCTATTGATATGTAGGCTTGTTCGCACGAGGATAAAATTGTTTGGTGCGTCAGCGAAATCAAAATCTTGATGAACCCTTCGTGGTAAGGGATTAAGATAAACACAGTATATATATATATATATATATATATATATATGTATATATATATATATATATATATATATATATATATATATTATCAACCATAATGCACTTTAATTCTAAGCCATATAGGCGCATGCAGAAATTGTAACGTGGTACGCCCGAGGACTCGAACCTATGCGGCGAGAACGTTACCAGTGCCGAGTGACTTAGACCAATACACCATATAGGCACTTACCTACTCCCACCCATTCCACTCCCGTCCACTCCTCCTTCCTCCCCCTCATCTTAGCTCCTCGTGGATGACGGGTCATCCCTGTATCCCACCCACAGCCCTGGGTCAGAAGCAATGTAGCAAGGCACGGTACATCCACAGCAAGTCCGTGTATGTGCATGTGTATTATTTTTTGTGAGGTCGGTTTAATATTAATGTATTTGCAGCTTTCATCTCGAAGAAACATGCAAACACACACACACACACACACACACACACACACACACACACACACACACACACACACACACACACACACACACACACACACACACACACACACACACACACACACTTCGTGGCGCAGTTGGTAGAGTTCCCCGCTGCGCTGCGAGTCGTTACTCCAACTTTCGTAGGCAGGGAGTTGGTTGTGTGAGTGCGTGTAAGGTCACAGTATTACCCATAGATCGGTCATATATGAGCTCTGAGCTCTCTTCCGGGAGGAAAATAACTGTCGATCACGAGTCGAACACGTGATCCAAGACCATGGTGAATCACACACAAACACACACACACACACACACACACACACACACACACACACACACACACACACACACACACACACACACACACACACACACACACACACACACACACAGAGCAAACATTAACGTGATGCAATAAGGATGGAGTGGAGAATATTCTGTGGGACGTGTTTACATGTGGATGGTCAGAGGTTACCCCGGGAGACGCTTAGCCAAAGCCGAAGCAGTCATGCACTTGTGTAGTTGACTAAAGTTATGTAAACTTAAGTCTTGATGGAGGACAGGGCTTGTTCTGACCGCAGCAAGAATACAAAAGGATTATCCTAGATGGGCCTTTACTTATTTGTCTATTCCTTTTTCCTAGATGTTCTTATTTCACCCCGTGTGTGTGTGTGTGTGTGTGTGTGTGTGTGTGTGTGTGTGTGTGTGTGTGTGTGTGTGTGTGTGTGTGTGTGTGTGTGTGTGTGTGTGTGTGTGTGTGTGTGTGTGTGTGTGTGTGTGTGTGTGTGTGTGTGATTCACTATGGCCTTGCTCACATGTTGGACTCGTGATCGACAGCTATATTTCCCTCCCGAAAGAGAGCTCAGAGCTCGTATATGACCAATCTATGGGTAATGCTGTGATCTTACACGTACACACAAACCCAACCCTGTGAACGTGAGTTGGAGGAACAACCCGCAGCGCATCAATACTGAAGTAATTTCAGCCCTGGGCGGGATGTGTGTGTGTGTGTGTGTGTGTGTGTGTGTGTGTGTGTGTGTGTGTGTGTGTGTGTGTGTGTGTGTGTGTGTGTGTGTGTGTGTGTGTGTGCGTGTGTGTGTTCGTGTCTACGGTGACCTCACAGGTGTCGGTGTGGGCGTAGCTGTGTCAGCAGGGCTGACACAGGAACTGAAAGTATCAGAAGGACCGAATGCTTACTCAAACTCCCGAGCTTACCGTCCCTCGACCATTCAAGGTCTTCAGCACCTGAACGTCCATGTCTCTAAATCACCGATGATCGTATGTTTCGGTTGACAGAGGAAAATGACCTATACTTCATAAAAAGACGATTTTTTTTTTCATTATCCATAGACCAACCAACTGCTTGGCTGCTGTGTGTTGTCGTTGATAAAAAGTTACTTTCTCGTTTTTAAAACTTCAGCGACGACGTCATCGTCGTCGTTTTCTATGTCGTCGTCATTCTCATGTTGTCGACATAACAGATTAAACTTCTCCTCTTCCTCCTCCTCCTCCTCCTCCTCCTCTTCATCTTCCTCCTCTTCCTCCTCCTCTTCCTCCTTTTCTCTTTCTTCATCCATTTGTCCCTCCTCTTCCTCCTTTTCTCTTTCTTCTTCTAATTGTTCTTCCTCTTCCTCCTGTTTCTTCGAAGTCGTTAATGCATCGGTAACAGAGGGAGATGGCCTGATGTTCTCACGTGGCGTTTGCAGGGGTGGGGGGTGCTGGTAGTAGGTTCAAGTGATGTGTTTAAGAGCAGGAATTGCATACTCTGGAGTGCGTGTATATGCGCATGTGTGCTTCTGCACGTGTGTGCTTGTGTGTGTGTGTGTGTGTATGTGTCTGTCTATCTGTGTGCGCGCGCATCGTGTATGTGTGGGCACACATGTATACATGCATGTATAAATGTGCATTTTCCTAATTGTATTGGCCTTATTGTAATATACAGGAAAGGAACAACGCTTGAGGGGGCTCTCTCTCTCTCTCTCTCTCTCTCTCTCTCTCTCTCTCTCTCTCTCTCTCTCTCTCTCTCTCTCTCTCTCTCTCTCTCTCTCTCTCTCTCTTTCCAAGTGTGTGTGTTTGTGTGTATGTATCCCAACATGATAATCCGGACACTTATATTTTAATTGACACGAATCCATACTTGACACACATACACGTGACACATAGAGCAGATGCGTGTCTACGTGCGAGAGACCTAAGCTCGAAAGGCATATCCGTCATCGAACATACGATACACTGCTCATGCCTTTGCTTGGCTTGGGCCTGACAATGCATACCAAGTTCCAACTCAGGTATCATAGTGTATAAGTATACATATATATATATATATATATATATATATATATATATATATATATATATATATATATGTATATAAAACTCACAAGCCAAACCATTCCATTAGGACCATCATATATATACATATATATATATATATATATATATATATATATATATATATATATATATATATATATATATATATATATATATATATATATACATATGATGCCCGAGGTTGTGGAAAGGATTCAAAGGCTTACAGACGTACCAGGTATTCGATGATTGGTTACTAGTACCATTTCAAACAAAGTGTTCGTATCCTGGGGCACATGCGTGTTCTCTTTGTGCTAAATTAGGACAACAACAGTGATGAGCTGCTTTTAGTTTGAATAGCAGAGCCCCTAATATATATATATATATATATATATATGTATATATATATATATATATATATATATATATATATATGTGTGTGTGTGTGTGTGTGTGTGTGTGTGTGTGTGTGTGTGTGTGTGTGTGTGTGTGTGTGTGTGTGCCTAATCGGAAGCATGCTGGGCTTCCATTCGCTTATTTGTGGGTTCGAATCCTGCACTTTCCCCTGATTCCCAGTAGTGACTGTTTCCTGGGTCAACAGTCTAAGTTCATAGGGCAAAGGTGACGGCCTCGGGCGAAATCACGGGGCTTACGTTATATGTATATACATATATATATATACATATTTATATATATATATATATATTATATATATATATACTGTATGTATACAAAGCGCAATCGGTTAAGTCACTGTCACTTGTTACGTGCTAGCGGAGGTTCGAGTCCTTAGCTGTACCATGTATCAATTTCTGCATGTATACCTCCTTGAGTTTCTCGATGTTGATGGCTTAGTATTAAAGTGAATTGTGGTTGATAAATGTAAATTTGTTCACTGGTGGGACCCAGTCTGTGTTGTAAACACACACACACACACACACACACACACACACACACACACACACACACACACACACACACACACACACACACACACACACACACACACACACACATATATATATATATATATATATATATATATATATATATATGTATATAGTCGTTGATACCACAATAAAGTTCCTTTGTTTACAAAAGCAATTATAAGGTTAATACTGTATGTAACATTATATCAATACTCAACAATGAAATATATATTTGTAGAGCTCCTATATACCTTGGGTTATGTTCATATGTCAGCGAAAGTATCAGTAATGCATGAGCACAACTTTTAGCCTAACAGTTCTCTTGTAGCAAACTCGTGTTGGCATTTGGGCTGTTGTCGCTCGGAGTGAAGGAAGGAAGACTGAGAAAGAACTCGGAGGAAGGCGATGTGAGAGTGGAGGATGGAGGATACGTGGCGAAAGATTGTGGGAGGAGGAGGAGGAGGAGGAGGAAGAGGAGGAGGAGGAGGAGGAGGAGGAAAGGGGTGGTTGGAAGAATGACAACGACCCGACCTAGTAAATTGGCTGCGGGTTGGTTGCTCTGTATGAGGAGGACGGGAATAGCAAGGGTGGAAGAGGAAGAGTGAGAAATGGGGATTTGGGGTGAGATTTAAGGTCAAAAGGAGGGGAATTGGGGGAGCGGGTGAGAATTAAAGGAAATATTGTTGACAGTTTTGGATGAAGGATGAGAAGTCTACTGTGTACAGATATACACACACACACACGTGGCTGCTCAAGCACATAAACACATGCTCCTGTGTGCATGTACACACGCACATGCGCGCGCATCCATGCTCTCTCTCTCTCTCTCTCTCTCTCTCTCTCTCTCTCTCTCTCTCTCTCTCTCTCTCTCACACACACACACACACACACACACACACACACACACACACACACACACACACACACACACACACACACAGACACACACACAGACACACACACTCTGCAACTCGGGCAGCAGATTACGAAGACACTTGTATCAATTGCAGAGGCCCCTTGTCCGGTCGAGGGGGAAGTGTCCGCTCTTTGCCGTTGCCGATTGTGCTCTGTCCAGCCGGCGTGGTGGGCACAGTGTGGTTGTGCACTGTATAGCCACATCTCCAAAAGTGTGTCCTCTTTGCTTTACGTTAAACTTGTGCATTGATGAGTAGTATACTAACCACTTCGTGTTTGTTGTTTTGCAAATATGTCTCGTGGTTGGTACGAAATTCAAATATTGTAAAGATAAGTCAGTTTCCTGCAGCGGCGTTGCTTGTTATCAGATAGATTTTGTCGGGAAACCTTAGAAACCAGCTGTGCACTTGGGGACACGAATGTGCTACAACCATCTGTGCAGTGGAGATGTAAGCATTGTCTTAAACAGTGTCTTATAGAATTGGCCTCCCGTGTGTGGATTTTCCATTAACACTGAAAAGTGACACGTGAACGCTTACTCGAAAGTAACAGCATGGGAGGAACATGCGAACAAGTAATAGTAAGCGTTAGCGGGTCACATGAAGAATTGTCACCCCCAGAACGACCACATAAAGAATCGTCACCCCATGAGATCCCACCTGAAGAATTGTCACCCCAGTACGCTGAATATCAACAGTGGAATAAAGATTAGGTTAGATTAGGTTGAATGAGGGTTATGCTTACTGCACCTGAAGAGTTGTCACCCCAGTACGCTGAATACCAACAGTGGAATAAAGATTAGGTTAGGTTAGGTTGAATGAACATAATATCTGTGCAAGAAAGGCATATTACATATTAGTCAAAGACAAGGGGTGACTGTAGGCTACAACCGACTTGGGCTTGTGCTGAATCTACAGCAGTTTTGGTTCTCAAAACAGAAGTTCTTAAACTTTTGCGACCTCAGCACCTCAAATCAGGTACAGGCAGTCCAGCACGCCCTGACATCTGGTTCTAGGGACTTGGGGTTGTGCTGAATCTACAGCAGTATGCTTACTGCACCTGAAGAGTTGTCACCCCAGTACGCTGAATACCAACAGTGGAATAAAGATTAGGTTAGGTTAGGTTGAATGAACATAATATCTGTGCAAGAAAGGCATATTACATATTAGTCAAAGACAAGGGGTGACTGTAGGCTACAACCGACTTGGGCTTGTGCTGAATCTACAGCAGTTTTGGTTCTCAGAACAGAAGTTCTTAAACTTTTGCGACCTCAGCACCTCAAATTAGGTACAGGCAGTCCAGCACGCCATAACATCTGGTTCTAGGGACTGTATTTATATTACTTCAAGGAATATATATTTTTTCAAAAACCTCCTAAAATTAATTTCAATAGCTTAGACAAAATGTAATAGCACATTTGTAAATAATAATCACGAAGAACCCACAGTCGGAATAAAAGTAAACTTAGAAGAAAGTATAACTTCTATATTTCGGCTAATAGCCATAGCCCTCTTCAGGAAAGTACTTTCCTGAAGAGGGCCATAGCTATTAGCCGAAATATAGAAGTCATACTTTCTTCTAAGTTTCCTTTTATTCCGACTGTGGGTTCTTCGTGATTATTATTTCAATAGATAAAGAGGCCCTACCCTAGGTCACAGACACGAAGCAAAGAAGAGAAGAAAGAAAACGAGAGAGGAAAAGGAATAAAAAAAAAGATAGGGAAGGCAAATCAATTAAGCTAAGTGAGAAAAGAAGAAAACTTTATCGATAGACATATAACGAGATCAAGGGTTTATTGGAATATAAAACTACTGGATCGAAAGGATCGCCTTCGTCGCTGGGAAATAGAGGGTGGATGATTGGTGGCAATGGAATAAACCTAGAAACTTGTGCTAGTAAGTTTGAATCCTTTGTGGTTAAATATTCTATTCAAAATAGTGGTATTTGAGTCGTAGTATAGAATGGGAAATATGATTCATTGTGTGTGTGCGTATTCGTTTGTTTGAGCGTGTATGTGCCTGATTGCGTTTATTTAATTGTAGTATACAGGAAAGAAACAACACTCGTGGGGTCCCGTTTCCTACTCTTCAATTATCATACCTGATTTAGAATTAATGTATGGCTCCAAGATAGGCTATATGTATGTGTATGTGTACGTGCGTGTGTGTGTGTGTGTGCGTGTATGAATGTGCATTTGTGTGCGTGTATGAATGTGCATGTGTGTGTGTGTGTGTGTGTGTATGTGTGTATGAGCATGCGTGTTTAACATGCGTGTATGCGTTTCTGTATGCATGTGTTTATATGAGGACATTAGTCTTATGTTCGTAGCAATGTCCATGCGCGCTTTCGAGACAAACAGCACAAGGGAACGCTCGTGTCTAGAAGATTGTCTTCGTCTTTGTTCCCGCAAGCGTCATCGTCGTCGTCGTCGTCGTCGTCGTCGTCGTTTCCCAAGTGGTCGGGTTGAGGTCACCGTCAATGAGGAAAAATACATGGAGGAGCCAAGGACGATGTCCGCTGTCGACGACCGAATGGCTTGAGCGTGTCGTCTCTTGTTCTGCCATAATGAATGGACGACAGGACAGTCAAACAAGACGCCACCAACACGGGAACGAAGACGGGTTCGGTCTCATAGTAAAGGAGGAGAGAGGAAAAGAGGGAGGAGGAAGACGAAGAGGAGAAGGAAGAGAAGGAGGAAGGGGAAGAGTAGGGGGAAGTGGAGAGGTAGAAGGTGGTGGTGAATTTAGAGGGCGAAGAGGACTAGGAGGAGGAAGAGGAGGAAGAAAAGGTGGAAGAGGAGGAAAAGGAAGAGGAGAAAGAAGAGTAGTAGGGGAGGAAAGGGAAAAGGAGGGGAGTAGGAGAGGGAATAGGTGGCGGTGGATTAAGAGGAGGAAGAGGAGGAGGAGATGGGGAAGGACAAGAGATGAAAGAATAGGTAGGAGAGGATAAAGGGAGGAAGAAGAAGAGTAGGAGGAGGAGGAGGAGAGCGAGGAAGACTAATGCGGGAGGAAGAGGAGGAGACAGCAATTCTAAGAAAAAAGGAATCTTATATTTGCATCCTCATGCACAAGTGTCCAGGGAGAGTCCCTATCGCCGACGAGGGGAGGGGTGCCACGGAAATGAACAAAGACGTCCTTGGCTGAGGCGTGAATAAGAGGGAAACTCTCACCCGGAACTGAAGGGGTTGGGTCGTCTGTCTACTGATGTCGTCAGTCGCGTCGACATTATTTCGGAAGTGAATAACAAAGCTTTAGAGAATTGTAATTGCATTTGTAATTGAATACTGAGAATATGCAGTAGTTATAACCGAAATTTGGAGAATTGTCATTTTATTTGTAATTGAAAATTAAAAATACGTATACAGAAGTTGTAAGTAAATTTTGCTGTTTAAATGGTGAAAGGAAATGTTAGACACTAAAACGACAATTGAGTCTTCTGAAACTCAAACAGAGACCCAAACTATGGCTAAAATTAGAACTATAGTTTCATTAAATATTTAGAGTTTTTACGCAGTTGAAAATTAGATTGTAATGTAAGAATATTTTGCACCACGTAACAATGTAATTAAGATTATATTTTCACTTGAACTTTTACTTACATAATTGCAATGAAAGTTGCAATTGATATTAAATATTCTAATTGATCCAAGGTTGGAGTGTGTGTGTGTGTGTGTGTGTGTGTGTGTGTGTGTGTGTGTGTGTGTGTGTGTGTGTGTGTGTGTGTGTGTGTGTGTGTGTGTGTTCGTG
This sequence comes from Oratosquilla oratoria, assembly GCF_046742065.1. Classification (NCBI taxonomy): domain Eukaryota; kingdom Metazoa; phylum Arthropoda; class Malacostraca; order Stomatopoda; family Squillidae; genus Oratosquilla; species Oratosquilla oratoria. The sequence goes on from NC_134777.1 coordinate 8,115,263, forward strand.
TTTGCGGTATGTACTTCAATATATATTTGTGACTATGTACATAAGCGAGCAAGTTCACAAACGTGCGGGAATGTCTGTTCAGTCTCTTCTTGTTTATACACAGCTTGATTAGATAAAGAGAAGCCCACTCTTGTTTATATTGCAAGTATTTGGCGACGAGCTGTTCTCGCCAGCATACTTAATACCAATGCATATATACTCATGCATCAAGTGCAGGAAGTATATTTCTAAACATATATGTGTGTATAGGCATACGCATCAATATATACACACAGGAATACAATTTACAGACGTACACACACACACACACACACACATAGACGGACGTACACACACACACACACACACACACACACACACACACACACACACACACACACACACACACACACACACACACACACACACACACACACACACACACACACACACACACACACACACACACACACACACACACACACGTCCAGACATTTTCAAGATGTCAAGTTTCTCTGAAGTGAAATGGACGATCGGGTTGAGCTGCGAAAGATGAGAAGTGACCAGAATAGATAAAGCCATTTAAAGACCTCTTAATGTTTTTCTTTTTTTCAAGAATAGAAGAGCCAGACGATCGCCTGTTCTTGGAACGAGAGTTGTG
>NC_134777.1:8120902-8180902 GCF_046742065.1 Oratosquilla oratoria
TCTCCTCACATCCTCACTCTTCTCTCCTCCCTTTTCGTTCTTCTCTCCTCTTTCCTACCTCCTCTTTACCCCTCTCCTCTCTTCTCACGTTGTACCTTCTGTCTCTTCTCTCTCCTCTATTTTTTATTCTCTCCTCTCCTCTCATCGTCTCTCTCCTCCTCCCCTCCCCATCCTCTCCTCTCCTCTCCTCTCTCTCATCTCCTTTTCTGTTTTCCCTCCCCTCTTCTCTCCTCTCCTGTCTTCTCTTTTCTCCTCTCCTCTCTTCTCCACTCTTCTCTCCTCTCTCTCTCTCTCTCTCTCTCTCTCTCTCTCTCTCTCTCTCTCTCTCTCTCTCTCTCTCTCTCTCACACACACACCCTTCAACTGTATCTTAAACACTTGTCTTTATTAACATATCGTGTACTTGTTTTTAATTCTTGTCTTCTTCTTCCCACCTCTTCCTACACTTCAAATGCCTTTTCTCCATGTTCTTTTCTTCTGTAGTTCTCTGTCATACTCTTTTTATTCTTCTTCTTCTTCTTCCCCGTTCTAGCCCCTCCACCCCCCTCCTCCACTGCCTCCTCCATGTGTCTGCTTGTGAAGGTTAAGTTTGGACATCGGCAAAGATCACAGGGAGGGAAGTCTACATTGGATTCTTACTAAAGGAGGAAGAGGATGATGATGATGAGGAGGAGTAGGAGAAGGAGAAGGAGAAAGAGGAGGATAGGAGGAGGAGGAGGAGGAGGAGGCAATTGCGATGATTGTAACGATGATGCGAGTATAATGGTGAGAATTAGGAGGAGGAATGAAGGAGATGAGGAGAATGTGGTGATGATTAAGATAATGATGAGATTGTAATGGTAATTGTGAGCTCTGGGGACGAGGAGAAATAGAGGCAGAAAAATATGAGGAGGGAGATTTTAACGGTGGGGATGACAAGTAGGTGGTAGAAAGGAGAAAGAAAGAGAACGTAGAAGAAGATAAGAAGATGATAACTGAGGAGGAGAAGAAGGAGGAGGAGGGAGAGAAAGAGGAATGGGTAAATGTAGATGTGGATAGTGACTGAAGAGGAATAGGAAGGAGAGGAGGTACACAGAGATAATAAATCAAATGCGTGGGATGAAGATGGCGTGATGACATGATTCTGTTGACGATGGTGTTGGCGTGATGGAGGTGGGAGAGAATGATGATGATGATGATGATGATGATGATGATGATGATGATGATGATGAAGAGGAGGAGGACAAGGAGGAGGAGGAAGAGGAGAAGGACGAAGAGGAAGGAAGCTTCGTCGGTGTTTAATCTCACTTAGGGAGTTGGTGACGGTGGTGGCAGCGGTGGACATTCCCGTTTTCTGTTCTTCAAGTCTGCAAGTTCCCCGGCTTAGCAGTTTCCCTCTCGACTCTCTCTTCGGTGGCACTTTCACTACAATGGCGACCTTTTTTGTTGTTATGACCAGCGTCACGTGATTCTGTTCAATGAAGAAATAAGCGAAGCCTTCTGGTCCAACTCTTTCGGTAATGTGGAACTCCATTCACACTTTGAGTCGACGCCAGATAATCTCAGTCAATTATCTTGTTCAGCCTAATGCAATCATCCGTGCCTAAGGGGTCACTTTGCCAAACTTTCTTATACTTCTCCTCCTCTTTCTCGTCCTCCTCCTCCTCTTTCTCCTCCTCCTCCTCCTCCTCCTCCTCCTCCTCCTCCTCCTCCTTCTCCGTTTCCTCCTCCTCCCTCTCCTCCTCCTCCCACTTCTTCTCTTTCTTCTTCTACTTCTTCTCCTCCTTCTCTTCCTCTTCCTCCTCCTTCTCCTCTTCCCCCTCCTCCTTCTCATCTTCCTCCTCCATCCCCTCTTCCTTCTCCTCCCCCTTTTCCTCCTCCTTCTCTTCCTCCTCCTCCTTTTCTTTCTCCTTTTCCGCCTCCTCCGTCTTCTCCTTCTCTTCCTCTCCTCCTCCTCTTCCTCCTCCTCCTCCTCCTCCTCCTCCACAAACAGCCTCGTTAGGGCCAATAGGCCTGCTGTTGTTTGTTCTTCCTTTGTGTGTTCCTATGTGTTCCTCCTCCTCCATCTTCTCCTCATCTTCCTTCTCCCCTCCTCCTCCTCCTCCTTCCTCTTCTTCCTCTCCGGTTTGGCGGTCGTTGGGTCGAGAGACCCCGACTCGGTGCTTTAGTTGTTTGTGGAAGACCCGAAGATCCCACAGGATGAGGAAGGAAGGAAGGGAGGAAGGGAGGGAAGGAAGAGTGAGTTTCTTTTTCGTAGCATCGGGAGGCATGTAGGGGGTTCTGAATCGGGTTATTTAGTTTACAAGTTCGGATTTATTGGGTCCTCGGAAGCCTCTGGTCGAATGGAACACCGCCGTCGATGACTTTGGAAACCAAGAAGAACAAGAGTCGGACGAGTGGGAGAACTCAATTGGAAAGACGTCAAGCGGTACGGAAAGAGTTGTTTTGCGGCTGCGCTAATTCCATCAACAATTTCGGACCCCCTCTCCCCCACTCCTCACTCCTTCCTCTTTTGGTGTCATTAGACAGTCACGGAGATAAGGCCAAGGACAGTGACAAGGGCGAATCGCTTGAGTGGGGAGATAGAATAGATAATCAAACAAGCACATGTGTATGTGTGTGTATAGCAATATGTATGTGTGTGTATAGCTATCTGTATATATATATATATATATATATGTATATATATATATATATATATATATATATATAAAAATAACCCACTGTCGGAGAAACAAAGCAAAAGAAACAGACGAACTGTATATTTCGACCACTACTGTGGTCCTCTGAAGAGGAGAGTAGTGGTCGAAATATACAGTTCGTCTGTTTCTTTTGCTTTGTTTCTCCGACAGTGGGTTATTTAAAACATTTTTCAAAATGTGCAACTACATTTTCGTCTTGTGATATATATATATATATATATATATATATATATATATATATATATATATATATATATATATATATGTATATACAGTATGTATGTTCACTTGAAGAATCGTTACCCCAGACTTCAACAGGGTGACAATTCTTCATGTGGGCTATCCTAGGGTGATAATTCTTCATGTAGGTCATCCTGGGTTTACGATTCTTCGGTTGTACAAGTTGATGACAATAAGCATAACCCTCATTCAACCTAGTCTTTATTCCACTGTTGATATTCGGCGTTCTGGGGTGACACTTCTTCTGGTGGTATCTTACGGGGTGACGATTCTTCATGTGGGCGTTCTGGGGTGACATTTCTTCATGTGACTATATATATATATATATATATATATATATATATATGTATATATATATATATATATTATATATATATATATATATATATGTATATATATATATATATATATACATACATATATATAGATACTTGATGCAGGCAGGACAGATGATTATACCTGGTTGGACATGAACTATGTACTTTTTTCACTTATTCATAAGTGAATTCCGGTTAAGAGGTCGTATGATGGAAGCTGAATAAAACGAAATGGATGGACTGGGGAATTGAGGGTGAACGAATAGAAAAAGTTTACTATATTCATGTTTTGTGTCACATGCTTGTAATGCCAAGAGGAGAATGGCCAAAGTGATAAATGGACTCAGAAATTGACCTTACGAGGAGAGGCTTAGGCACCTTAACCTCCACTCTCTGGAAAGACACAGAGTGCGGGGTGATCTAATAGAGGTGTTCAAGTGGATCAAAGGCTTTAACAAGCGTGACGCAAACAAGGTCATCACATTAAGACAACAAGGCAGGACTTGCAGTAATGGATTTAAATTGGACAATTTTAGATTTAAGAGGGAAACAGGCAAGAACTGGTTTACTAATAGGGTGGTCAACGAATGGAATAGACTTAGTAACCACGTAGTGAGTGCTGAAAATATAATTTGTTTTAAGAATCGATTAGACAACTTTATGGATGGGGATGACGGCTGGTAATGGCCATGGTACTGGCTAGTGTAGGCCTTATGGTCTCTCGCAGTCTCCTTCATTCTTATGTTCTATGTTATTATGTTCCGTTGTCTCGGGTCCAGCCTGTTCGCCTCTGTTGCATGTGTCAGTTAATGCACAGGGTGGTCCGAATGTCCTGTTACCAGAGCTGGGCGAGTTCCTCTGTGCGTTCCTAGGTGCGTTCCTCGGTGTCCTAACTGGCATGGTTTGCTCAGGACCCCGAGGAACGCACAGAGGAATGCGCCCAGCTCTGCTTGTTATCCCTACCAATAGAGGTACAAGCATTACAGAAATACGAAATATATGTCCAAGATTCAGTTTGCTTGTATGGGCACAGTTGAGCGACATGACGTCACTGAAAGATTCGGCAAATCAGCTCCTCCGAAAACGAAAATACAGCAACGGGAACATTTTTGTTCCAGTGTTCTTATTTTGTTCTTTTGTTCTCACAGTAAATAAACTGAATCCAGGACATGTATTTTGTATTATTGTAGTATTTGTACCTCCCTGTCGGTGTGTCAAAGATATGGCGTGTCGTCTGGATTTGGAGCGTGGAGTGTCATATGGTCATTCACCGTGTCATTTTGCCGTCACACAAATGTCACACTACGTTTTTGTTCTATTTTGTGTCATTTTTTGGTACTTAGTAAGAATAAGGAGTATCTATACGTAGACGAAAGGGGCTATTTATGAATTTATGTACTATTCATTTATGGAAGGTTATTAAGTATTGAAAAGTGAGTTCAAGATGTTCCAGCATTAAAAAAAGTGAATATCGCAGTACTTTTTTTTCGACATTGTTTACGTTTAAACAAACAAATCACGATTCTTTTAGTGTAGACTGAAAATGAATACGTAGTTTACGTTTCAGAATAGGATTATTTGTATACCGTAAAATGTAAATAAAAACAATACCAACATAACCGTGGGAAAAGGAAATTAAGAAGTTTTCAGTCTGTAACGAACGCCGCATTGTGGGACGGGACGGCCATTTTGTGACTTTGGGCGCCTGAGTGATAATAAAGCTGTTAGGGTCTGGCGAGTCGACTCTCCGAGCCCACACACACCACACGATCCAGCCAATCACAGCCAAGACCGGAAATGACGTAGATCCTAGGGCCACTAGGAGGCAAAGCCTTGGGATCATTCGATGAGATAATGTAAACAAAGATTTCACGTCCTGGTGCCAAGATTCTACTATTAGGCCCCCTACAGATTTTTGTTTTGACTAATATACGAGTATGACTGTGATTTCGTTGTGATGACGTTCTGTACTGACACAGTTCTTCCGAAGATCTAACGAGTTTCTTTAGTTTGAGGGACTTTGGCAGAGCAAGACTTAGGTGAAGGTCATCTCGATTAACTCCCTTAACATTGATGATGATGTTTACATATTTTATTCTGGTTTCAGGTGATTTTATTCGGATGATGGCAAACCACTTCTGAAGCTCTTTACACTCTTTGGTCTGGCTTACTCAAATCGGTTTTATTTTGTTTAGAGAAAGAAGTCTTGGTCAACATTTTGGTTAAGATATGCATGTGTTAGGCGTTTTCTCTCTGTCTCTTTCTCTCTCTCTCTCTCTCTCTCTCTCTCTCTCTCTCTCTCTCTCTCTCTCTCTCTCTCTCTCACACACACACACACACACACACGCACACACACACACACACACACACACACACACACACACACACACACACACACACACACACACACACACACACACACACACACACACACACACACACACACACACACACACACAGAGAGAGAGAGAGAGAGAGAGAGAGAGAGAGAGAGATTGGTTGGGGAGGGAGGGAGGAAGAGGGGGTGAGTGAGTAAGGGAGGAAGGGAGGGCAGGGGAGTGTGAAATGAAAGGGGAGGGAGGGAGGGAGAGGTGGCTTGGGTAAGGAAAACGTGTCTTCGAACAAGAAAAGAAGGAAAAGGTGGAGGAAGAGGAGGAGGAGGAGAAAAAGATGAGAAAGAAGAGGAGGAGGGAGGAGGAAGCGAGGAGGAGAGGGGGAGGGGGAGGAAGAAATGTGTAGCGAAAGGAAATAAGATAGACGAGGCTATTTCAACGAAACATCGTAGAAAACGGAATGTGTTCCATTTATGGAAGCAAGTCGCCTCCCAGGACGAAGTGGAGGAGGGGTGGCGGAGGGTGAGTGGTGAGAGGTGGGGGTGGTGCTATTTGGAGGGAGCTGGCAGCAGGGGAGAGAGAGAGAGAGAGAGAGAGAGAGAGAGAGAGAGAGAGAGAGAGAGAGAGAGAGAGAGAGAGAGAGAGAGAGAGAGAGAGAGAGAGAGAGAGAGAGAGAGAGAGAGAGAGAGAGAGAGAGAGAGAGAGAGAGAGAGAGAGAGAGAGAGAGAGAGAGAGAGAGAGAGCGGAAAAGAGGTAAAAAGAGAGAAAGCGAGCCGGAATATTCACGGTGGATGGGCAAATCTCACACACATACACACATCCTCCACCAAAGGAAGTGTCTTTCATTACCTGAGAATGATTGGTGAGGTCTTCTTAGTTCTCGAGAGAGAACACGAATTGGCTAAAACTTCCTCTTCATCGAGACCTGAAGCTTCTTCAAGAACCGATTCAAGGAACTACTGTCTCCAGTACGGGTTTTTTATTTTGTTAAAGAAACGCGGCAGGTGATTTTAATCAACTGAAGAAAGACCCCATCCTTAGTGGGGTCGCTTAGCGACCTTAGAACCTCGTAAGGACCGAAGTCGAACCTTTAAAATCACGTACCACTCAACCAAACCAGACAATACCTGACATCACACAAGCGACGATCTCAAGTCTTTGCCAAATAACACAATTAAAAACTGGGAATTTGAGATCATAATGTCGACCTTTGTGTTATGCATGCACAGAATCTAACCCAGCGTTTCTCAACCAGGGTTCCCCGGAACCCTAAGGTTCCGCAAAAGGTCCCTAAGGGTTCCGCGAGAACAAGTGAGATAAGCTAATGCACTTTTGATTTTTTGTTTAATTTCATATACGTAATATAATTAAACACGCACGGCATATTCTTGGTTATTGTAATATAGACATCATCCTATCTGACCTATTATTACGATGAAAATAAAGTGAGAAAGATATGGTATATATATATATATATATATATATATATATATATATATATATATATATATATATATATATATATATATATATATATATATATTTATATTTTTTTTTTTTTTTTTTTTTGCGCAGGGGTTCCTTGAGACATGCAATTTATTTTAAAGGTTACGCAAGGGTAAAAAGGTTGAGAAACGCTGCTCTAACATATTCTATTCTGTCTGCCAGCTAGAAATGTTATTAATATAAGAGAACCACGAGTCGAGATGTGACTTCTACTGAAGCACCTCGAATCAAACCGTGAATGTAGTACATCCACCCAAAGAACACTCACGCCAAACCACAATAGTCACGCTGGATAATCCAGACATTTTTATTCCTCAAGCGTAGGTAATATATATATATATATATATATATATATACATATATATATATACATATATATATGTATATATCTATATCTATATCTATATCTATATATATATATATTATATATATATATGTATATGTATATATACATATATACATATATATATATATGTATATATATATACACACATATATATATATATATATATATATATATGTGTGTGTGTGTGTATGTATATATATATGTATGTGTGCGTTGATCCACCCTTATGGCCTGACAAGCATTCATTTATCCAACCTTATCTTTGGATTAGTGTAGGCGAGTCCAACCTTGCCGTTGGAGATGTTTATGTTTCTGCATGCAAGGCAGCAATGGAAAAATTAAATGTAATATTCGTAGTTTAAAAAAATGAAAATAAAAACCAAGGAAAACGTATAGATTTAGCCCATAGGAGGAAAATGAGGAATAAAAATGTGACAAGAATTAGAGTACAGTATCATGTGCGTTCTAGTTGTCACGGGATGTAAGTATCATAGCAACACTGAAAACCAAACTGCTTTTGTTTGATTACACGATACATTTGACATGTTCCATCTGTTACTGTCCCGTCAGCTTTTTATATGAGTTATTCCTCTTCTATTTACGTTGTGTCAAAACAATCAACAGACCACAAAGAAAAAGAACAACACTCCTGTGAAACGCAGCCAGCACATTTCTCTGAAAAAGGACGACAATGGAAGTCACTACCGCAGTGAAACTGTCCCTTGCTACTACCATTCTTGCTGTTGATGTCGTTGCATTAATGACTGCCTAAAAAAAGAAACACAGTCGACATTGGGTGAAGCTGTGGATAGCTAGAAAATCCAAGAATGTTTTCAGCAACTTGTCGAAAGAGATGTCTTTGAAGATGAACAAGGCTTCTATGATTATCACCGAATGTGCTGGAAGAACTTTGCTGAATTGCTGGAATTAGCGTCGCCACTCATTAGAAGACAAGACACCAAGATGAGGGAGACATGAATAGCATGAATAATATTAGTTTCCCTCTCCACCACGACGAGAAGTAGTTTAGCTCGTATCAAACAAAACAAATGTTTACACCGCAACGGTAGTAAAACGACTAATTGTTGTCACTAAATACTTCATACAAATTTTCTTTCCTATTTCAAGATAACTTTATACTATTGAATAATTAATCTCTTATTACTGAATAAGCTGTATACTTTTTCTTTCAAATATGTCGTAAATATAAATACTGTTAACATAGGCCTTCAGTTGGATCCTTTAGATCTCATCCAAGGCAAGGACTCAAATGGTATGGTTGGAGGCATCTTTCCTCCAACCATAAGCTTGGACTCCAAACCAAATACTCCAACCTTGGACGAAATCCAACTGAATCACAGGAATCCAATCATTCCGTTGACTAATGTAACCATAGTTTAAGGGATGGTGCGCTGATGTCTAATTTGACTAAAGAGTAGTGATTCTCATCTGACATGAGGGCGGCTAACGGAAATAGGGTGGAAGAAAATACAAAACGATAAGGAAAGTGGAGGGAGGGAGGGAGGGGAGAGTGGGAGAGGAGGAATCCCGGAGGGTATATGTGGATTGAAAGTGGAAGAGACTGTCTAACCAACGATGAAGAAGGAGTTCAAGCCACTGCGTATTCTTGAGAACTAGGAAGACTTTACGAATCATTCTCGGATGATGAAAGACGCCTCCCTCAGTGGAGGATGCGTGTATGTGTGTGGGATTTACCCATCCACCGTGAATATTTGGGCGAACTTTCTCTCCTTTTTGTCCCTCTGTCGCTCTGTCTCCAATTGTCTCGCGGTTGCTCCCACACCCAAGTTTCTAACTCTCTCTCTCTCTCTCTCTTTCTCTCTCTCTCTCTCTCTCTCTCTCTCTCTCTCTCTCTCTCTCTCTCTCTCTCTCTCTCTCTCTCTCTCTCTCTCTCTCTCTCTCTCTCTCTCTCTCTCTCTCTCTCTCTACTCTCTCTCTCTCTCTCTCTCTCTCTCTCTCTCTCTCTCTCTCTCTCTCTCTCTCACTCTCTCTCTCTCTCTCTCTCTCTCTCTCTCTCTTTCTCTCTCTCTCTTTTCCTCTCTCTCTCTCTCTCCTCTCTCTCTCTCTCTCTCTCTCTCTCTCTCTCTCTCTCTCTCTCTCTCTCTCTCTCTCTCTCTCTCTCTCCCTCTATCTCCATTCCTTGTTTTTCCTTTCCCTTTCCTTCTCAGTCTCTTCCCCCTTCTCACCATCCTCCTCTTCTTCCTCATCCTCCTGTTCCTCCTCCTCTTCTTCCTCCTCCTCCTCTTTCCTTCCTCCTGTTTGGCTTCCTCATCTCTTCCTTTCTTGCATCCCAAGTATGTCCAGGTATTAGATGTCATATAGTTTACGTGCGCGCGCGCAACACACACACACACACACACACACACACACACACACACACACACACACACACACACACACACACACACACACACACACACACACACACACACACACACACACACACACACACACACACACACACACACACACACACACACACACACACACACACACACACACACACACACACACACACACACACACACACATGTTTGGTAGAGTCCCAGACTGTCAGTACGGCGGTGCCGGCGGTACCTGGTTCGAATCCTGCCCAGGGCTGAAATTAATTCAGTATCGCTGCGCCTCGAGTCGTTACTCCAACTCATGGGCGAGGAGTTGGGTGTGTGTGTGCATGTAAGGTCATAGCATTACCCATAGATCGGTCATACGAGCTCTGAGCTCTCTCCCGGGAGGGAAATAGCTGTCGATCACGAGTCCAACACGTGATCCAAAGACCAAGGTGAATCTCACACACACACACACACACACACACACACACACACACACACACACACACACACACACACACACACACACACACACACACACACACACACACACACACACACACACACACACACACACACACACACACACACACACACACACACACACACACACACACACACACACACACACACACACACACACACTGGACTTCAATGTCTATATAATCAAAGGGAGTGTTGAATTCCCTCTGCGGTAGCTATGAAGTGGCGTGGTGAAGGGTTAGGGTGAGCGGAGGGGGAGGGAGAGTGTTAGGGGTGGAGGGAGTGGGTTGGAGGGGGAGAGTGAGAGAAGGAAGGGGTTGTGAGGTCTCGTGGAAGAAGAAAAAAAAAGAATGACAAAAAGGTGGGAAGTCGAGGCAGATGGATGTTTGTGTTTGTAACATACTCAACGTTCCGATGTGTCCAGAAGACTTGGGCCTCGGACGATGTCCTCGTCCGATTCTTTACATTCCTTCCTGAACTTGGACGCGACTCCGCTCGACTCGTCCCAACTCGTGTATCAACTCGAGGAATCATACCTCCCTGTGTCCGTTTATATTCCGTCTGCGTATCCTACCCTCCCTCGCCTCCTCTCCTCACCTCTCCCCGTCCCTCCCATTTCATACTTACCTCTTCTTCTACCTCCTTTTCTGTTCCTTATATAACGTGGTTAATGTTGATTTTTTTTTCTATGAGGGCGTAGTTACCAACAAGTGATTTGTTGTGTAAACTTCAGTTACCAGGTAATTTTATTCAAGTAAAGAAAACCTCCCCTTCTTTTAAGTATTATTGAAAAAAAATATATATATTGCCGCTAAGTATAATGGTGTTTTAGTGTCACAAGATATTTTCTATGTAAAATTACGTAATATCTGGGGTTTTAGCGTCTGCCTACGCACAGGAATAATGGGTTTATGAGTAACGTCACATCACCTCGTCCAATAGAAAAGGTTAGAACGACGTGACGTCGATTCCCAATATTTTCAACAAACATGGACACACTCTGTATACATAGACTAAGTACGGTATTTCCGCTCGTCACTAGTATATGAATCGACGCTTTGGTTACTAGTATGTCTAGTCATCACTAGTAATACCCTCTTTTGTAGGCTGTCATGAATGTTGTGCTCAGTCATGGTGTCTCTTTCTTGTGGATAGAAAACGCACAACTTCCGCATTTATCGTCGGCATTCTGTACTTCCTACGTATACCTAATTCTTGGTCATTTTCCTTTGACCAGACAAATAACCGACATAGTGTCCTAAATCTTTTGTAAAAAAAAGTTCTCTGCCTTTGAAAATCCTCCAGGTTCCTCTTTTTGCAGAAATATATCCCCCCCCAAAAAATTAAACTCTGACTAGAACCGAATGACCAATCTCCCAGTAACAGATGCTTTCTTCAAGGGAACGACTGTGATGTGTACGTCATAGGGCCCAAGACATGAAAGACTTTACTCACTCATTCACCAACCTAGGCATCATTACACTCACTCATCTACTCTACATTCATTGAATCTAAGACCTGGTCTGTTGCGAACAGCCACCCCTTTTTCCCAAATCACCCAATGGGGAATAATCAACAGTGCCTCCTGCAAGCAAGCTGGCTACCCGCATCGTCAAATGCTACACTGTTAACATCCACGTCTCCTCCCTACTTTCCTCTTCCTCCTCCCTCCCTCCTTCACTCTCTTCCTCCCTCCCTACCTCACTCACTCACTCATTCACTCACTCACTCATTCACTCAGTCGCTTTCTTCCTTCTCCCCCAAAATTTTCCCTCATATCTTTCTCGTTCTCTTCATTTTCTCCCTTTCCCTCTCCCTTCTTTCCTCCTTCTCTTTCCTCCCCTTTCCTCCCCCTCATACATACTTTTCCTTGCCAACGCCCCCACTTTTCCGTTCTCATATATTCCCTGAACTGAGCCAAAACAAAAAGCACAAAATAAGACAATGTGCTGAATTTGCCAAAGACGTAAGGACATCTCCATTGTCGTCGCGTCGACAATAGTGACGTCACGGTGGCGTCAGGGTGACGTCACGGTGACGTCACAACAGGGAATACAATAGGAATGAATAAAATCCCCTCCCTCCTCCCCCTCCCCCTTCCTCGTTGTCACGCCCACCATTCGTCGTGGCCCAGCCTGTACTGTACTGCGTGCGTGTATTTACAGAGTTGTATCTTACGGGAAGGGGAGCAACGCTCGTGGTGTTCCGTCTTTGTATCTTACATTGTCTAGGTTGCTCTTAAATTCATGTATAGGTTTTTGCACATACACCACTCTGTGTGGAAAACTGTTTGTGTGTGTGTGTGTGTGTGTGTGTGTGTGTGTGTGTGTGTGTGTGTGTGTGTGTGTGTGTGTGTGTGTGTGTGTGTGATTCACCATGGTCTTGGACCACGTGTTGGACTCGTGATCGACAGCTATTACCTTCCCGGGAGAGAGATCAGAACTCATATATGATCGATCAATGGGCACGGCTGTGACTTTACAAGCACACACACACACCCAACTCCTCCCGCGAGAGTTGGAGTAATAACTCGAAGCGCAGCGATACTGAAATTATTTCAGCCCTGGGCGGGATTCGAACTCGGGCCGCTGTAGCAGCAGTTGCGGACGCTACCACTGCGCCGTCGAGTCGTGGTGCGCGCGCGCGCGCGTGTGTGTGTGTGTGTGTGTGTGTGTGTGTGTGTGTGTGTGTGTGAGAGAGAGAGAGAGAGAGAGAGAGAGAGAGAGAGAGAGAGAGATTGTCTTGACTTCCTAAACAATTCTCTCCGCTGTAAATCGCTAAAATTAGAATTCTCCAAAATTCGGGAGGAAAGGGATCCGAATTTAGAAAATATATATATTTTTTTAATATTGTGGTATATGTCCAAAAGACCTTTTCGATCTGAGTAATGGAATATTTTCTATTTTGAAGTTTTAACACTTGATATGAGATTGAGGAGGAGGAAGGAGGAGGAGGAGGAAGGGGAGGAGGAAGAGGAAGAGGAGGAGGAGGAGGAGGAGGAGGAGGAGGAGGAGGAGGAGGAGGATGGAGGAAGGAGGAGGAGGATGGAGGAGGAGGGGAAGATAGGGAGGAGGAGGAGGAGGAGGAGGAGGAAGGGGAGGAGGAAGAGGAAGAGGAGGAGGAGGAGGAGGAGGAGGAGGAACAATACTATGCGCGAGCACCCTGTAAGTCTATCTCTCAAAGCCCCATTTCACATATCTTAGGTAGTATTTGCTTTCATAAAAGGTCTCTTCAAATAGATTTCACATTTTCGATTTTTAAGTGAAGTCTGAAGGAATTGGATAGTTTCTTTGCTCAGTTATTAACTACATTTATGTAACTGCATTTGAATTGTTGTTTATTCATTTCTTGGGTAAATGTGCACGTTGTTCTTTCATTGTATTTTTCTGCATCCGACCTCTACATGGAATTTTGTCATTGTAAACGATTATAACATTTAAAATATGAGAAAAATAGTCGTCTAATTGAAAAGGGATTTTCATGTATTTCCACGATATGACGTCATGGTTCGTACACATCACAATAGTAAAGTTCTTTATAGAGGAAAAATTGCCTAAGTATACAAATTCTGTCCATATTTACAATGACGATACAAAATAGTCGTCTAATTGAAAACGGATTTTCATGTATTTCCACGATATGACGTCATGGTTCGTACACATCATAATAGTAAAGTTCTTTATAGAGGAAAATTACCTAAGTATACAAATTCTGTCCATATTTACATTGACGGTACATTTTGAAACGTCGGATCCGGACAAGACGATATGACGTCACTCGAAGATTCACCTCCGTGCATATTAGACAAGCTTTGTATATTTAGCTGTTACAAGGCAACAAGTACTGAAAAACCTGTTTCAGGGATTTAATCCTGAAGTCAGGGAAGGTGTTTCCAAGGAAACGTTTTTGGACAAGTGTTTATGATATTGTTTTTCATGAAATGCTTTTCCAAAGCTCTCTTCCTCTTCAGGACATTTACAAGATGATTTAGTAACGAGTCTGCCGTGAAATCTTTAACCCTGGCATTGAATCCTCACATCCCCCTCTCGAATATAGATAAACAGACGAATAAGCAAAGAAAAAGATAAAGAGTAAGTAAATAGATAAATTAGATAGATATAAAATAAGCAAGCAAATGAATGAATGTACGTGTTGTTTTTAACTCTCAGCTGCATAAGATAAATGATTCAGCCAATCAAGGAAGTTCCTTATTCGATGAAAACACATACGCAGTAATAACGCCGCGTTATTTAGCGGTTCGATGTGATGGCTTGGCTATTCTGTGGTTGTTGTTGCGCTTGTCGTCGTTGTTCATTCTGTTGGTATTGTTGTGGTCAACGTGGTGATAGACGTCGAACTCATCGTCGTTTTTGGCGTCGTCGTCGCCGTCGTCATCATCATTATCATTATCATCACCACCATCATCATAATAACCATCATAATAACCGTCGTCATCATCATCATCATCATCATCATCATCATCATCATCATCATCATCATCATCATCATCATCATCATCATCATCATCATCATCATCATCATCATCATCATCATTATCATGTTCACTCCTCTTCAATCATTTCCTCATCCACCGACATCATTAATTCACCGTGAAAAAAAAACATAAAATTAATTATTTTTGTTTTATCTTTGTTGCAGGTGGCCAAACACCCATCCTCACTCACCAACAATTCAACGAGCCCATGCAAAGAGGTGAGTAGGTCAGCCAAAAGCTCGTACTCCAAACGAGTTAGACTAAGCGGAATCATTTGACCGTTAACGGTTATTCCAGGGGAAAAAGAAGAAGAAGAAGAAGAAGAAGAAGAAGAAGAAGAAGAAGAAGAAGAAGAAGAAGAAAGTCGCAGATATGAGAGGGATATTTCTCTAGTTTCGTATATATTTATTTTTTCGTTTTGAGGTGAAAGTTTTTTTTTATCGACAATGAAGGGAAGGGATCTTGTTTGAACTATTATAAAAGGGAGGGTGGATGAACAAAATAGTTTATCTAAGTGATTTTTTAAACTTCTTAGATTATGCACTTGTTATTCATTTATCCTATTCATTTATTAAATTTATCTAATTATCTTTGGTTATTCAGGGTTGGGGGAAAAATTGTTAAATTGCTTAGAGAAAGGTTTTTATTTATTTCTTGATTCAGGATTTTTTTTTTAGAGAGAGAGAGAGAGAGAGAGAGAGAGAGAGAGAGAGAGAGAGAGAGAGAGAGAGAGAGAGAGAAGGAAATCTCCTTTGAATCTAGACTATATTTTTAGTCGAGAGTATTCTGTGCTTTTATGTATGTATTGATGACCACGTTTGTGCTTGAAGACAATGCCAAGTTAAGGATTTTTGTGGATAGCGGCCTACGATCTTATTCAGTTGTATGGGTGACCTTTAGCCAGAACAGGGTCACGGTCCGAGGTGGGTTCGTTCAGGCGGTGGTCCGGCCTTCGTCTGAATAGAATATTCTGACTTTGGCCCCAACAAAATTGATCAATTTCTCCATGTACAGTAAGTCGAAGGCTAGACAGGTGTGTAGGTGGTGACAATGTTTTTTTTTTTATGAAGAAGCTTAAATCGCGGAACCTCAAGTAAGAAGACGATGCAGAGGAGGAAGAGAAGGAGGATGGGGAAGAAGAGGAGGAGGAGGAGGGGGGAGGAGGAGGAAGAAAAAATTGTCGAGTTGGCGAGGATGATGATGGTGGTAATGATGATGATGATGATGATGATGATGATGATGATGATGATGATGATGATGATGATGATGATGATGTTGCTGTGTTGTTAATGATAATGATAACGATGGCCACAAATATGACAGAAGGATGTGGAAGAAGAAAGAAAAAAGTAACGAAAGAAGATGAATTGGAATGTAGGGACATGTATGCCCTGTCTATACGAATAACTGGAAGAGAAATGAAAATATATAGACAGAGAGAGAGAGAGAGAGAGAGAGAGAGAGAGAGAGAGAGAGAGAGAGAGAGAGAGAGAGAGAGAGAGAGAGAGAGAGAGAGAGAGAGAGGCGGGTAGGTAGATATATAAACACCCAATTAAAGAGACATGTAATTATGGAGTCAGATGAAGAGATAGAATAGAGAGACAGACAGACAACGAGATAAAAATAAGAGGTAGATATAGATGGGTATGTACGTAGATAGGTAGATAGTGAGAGAGATAAGGGAGCGATTTATCTTCTCGTTTTATCGCCGCCTAAGATGAGTGAGTACCATTTCGGTAATCCCCCCCAAAAAAGGCAATGATGTATTCCTCCCCCGCCCCCCAACCAGGTGGGGAGATAATGTCCGAAGTAATGGGGCGCTTTGTTGGCGGTTCTTGAAGTCTTTGGCTCAGGATTTTTATTGCCGAAGATCTCCGGTTTCACAGTGTGAGACCAAGGTGGGGGGGGGGAGTCCTTTCAAGATCGTGATGAGACTCAGGTAGGGGGTCTTTCGTGAGGAAGACCGCTTATGGCACGGCGCGAGACCAATTTCCCGAGAGAGAGAGAGAGAGAGAGAGAGAGAGAGAGAGAGAGAGAGAGAGAGAGAGAGAGAGAGAGAGAGAGAGAGAGAGAGAGAGAGAGAGAGAGAGAGAGAGAGAGAGAGACCATTTTAGGAGAAACAGCTGGAGCTCCCCCCCCTCCCTGTTCCCCATCCCAGGGACTCTTACCCAAACGAAATCAGATCCTATTTTGGGAGAGAGGGCGAAAGAGGAAGTAGACCGTTTTTCGCTCCGTGTGTCCGTGATGAGGGCGTTTTTTTTTTTTTTTTTTTTTTTTTTACGGGAACTGATAGGAATCGGTTCTTAGCTATAGCAGGAGAGAGGGAGGGAACGGGGCAAGTTAGGGAGGGATGGGGGGGGCTGAGCATGGCGTGAACGACAGGGTCCGTGGTGCGTGAATGCGCGTGGGGCCGATTTTGGTGGGTGAGCGGAGCGGAGGCGGTTGGTTGGTGAGCGGAGCGGGAGGCGCATCTGATGCGAGACGAATCCTTATATGCATTTAATGTAAGCGAGTTCGTTCTATAGCAAATGCGGCCGTAATGACGTCAAATGGAGTCAAAGAATCAAAGTAATCAGTCAATGAAGGCTCCACCCCGCACCCTGCTGTGATTGGTTAATCTGATTTTCGTCCGTTTTGGGCTGACGTCATCGATGGGAGAGGCGGAGGAGTCGTGACTGACTGATTAGATTGAACTATGGTTGATGAGAGTAAACGAGGATTTGTCCGGACTGTGGACTACGGTTGTGATGAAATTTGGGTGACAGGAATGGTGTCCAGACGGGAATAGTGTGATAGCGTCTGTGATGATGTCTGTCTTCTTCCAGAGGCGAATAGAAAACGGAGAAGTTGGTCCGCGAAGCGAGTAGAACCCCGTGACCTCTTAGGTACAGAAATGGAAAAAGGTCAGGGAAAGGTCACTTCCGAGGGTCAAAACTGGTCGACTAGAGTGTCGGATGCACACACACACACACGTGCACACACACACACACACACACACACACACACACACACACACACACACACACACACACACACACACACACACACACACACACACACACACACACACACACACACACACACACACACACACACACACACACACACACACACACACACACACACACACACACACACACACACACACACACAAGCGCTCCGGTGTGACTAAAATCTGTTTGCTTTAACCAGAACAGAACATAAAGATTAGACCACCATTTGGAAACGCCATGAAGGAGTTTGCCTTATTTAGATAAAGTCGCCAAGCGACATCTGAAGTAAACATATGTAACCAAAATCTCAGATGAAAGGTTATTCAGGAGTTCAACACTTTGCTCCCTGATGATACCCTTTATATATTTGTTTCTCCTCGCGCCACGCGATTTTATTCAACTAAGGGCTCATGTTAGGGAAGAAATGAGGTCTTGATCAACAGTGGAGGTAACTATTACCTGATTAGAATTCGTCTAAAGACCCGCAGGAGATAGTCTGACCCAAATCGAAGGGAAGAAGTTAATAGGTCAGACTCTTGGAAAAGGACAGGATCTTTCGGAGTTCGAGACAAAACTCGAAGACACAAAGGAACACAAAGGAACACAAAGGAAGAACAAACAACAGTAGGTCCACTGTCCCAAACGAGGCTGTTTGTGTTTACTATACTAAGCTACAATTAAGAAAACAGGGTAACTAGGCGATAGAAGGCGAACTAACACTACAGCTACCACTATCCTATCCAATTACAATTAAATGCCGGGCTGTCAGATCTTTTATTGCAAGGGATAATATTTTATTTCCGGATTAGAGTCTAAGTATTTATATAGGCGATTTTTAAATGTTATTGTGTTACTTTCAACGACAGTTGAGGGTAACGAATTCCACACATTAACAACCCGTCTCACTTTCTTGGACTCGTCTCGGTCTCTGCAGTGTTGGAACATATTGTTTTTTAAACTGGTTGTTAATAATGTTGGCTGTGAAGGTGTTAAGTATGTAGTCAATTTGTATCACATTTTCAAGGAACGCTTAAGCATGCGAATCACATAGACACCTAGGTATTAGTTATATATTTTTTCTCTATTCATCTATTTGCTTATTTATTTATTATCATCATCATCATTATTATTATTATTATTATTATTATTATTATTATTATTATTATTATTATTATTATTATTATTGTCATTATTATTATAATTATTATTATTATTATTATTATCATTATTATTATTATTATTATTGTCATTATTATTATTGTTATTATTATTATTATTATCATTATTATTATTATCATTATCATTATCATTATCAATTATTATTATTATTATTATTATTATTATTATTATTATTATTATTATTATTATTATCATTATATAATACCTGCGAAACTAGTCAGGAATAAACTTAGACTAAGACTCCACTTACGTCAGCCTATCAGAATGTCTCAACATATACACACACACACACATACACACACACACACACACACACACACACACACACACACACACACACACACACACACACACACACACACACACACATATATATAATATATATAATATATATATATATATATATATATATATATATATATAATATATATATATATATATATATATATATATATGATATATGGATAAGTGAAGTGTTGAGTTTTTGTCAAATTGTTTCGAAAATTGAAAGTTGCTCTCGAGCAAGTTTCTTGCGTGGGCAGAAATAGCTCCCAGATATCTACACTAAATTACCTGTCTGGGGATGGGCAGCTGAAGTCAGAAAAATCTTGAGATAGACAGCGTCTTGTCTCCCAAGTTATTCGACTTAAACGAAATTTCAAAGAAAATTAATCAATTATTCGCAGAATTAATTCTTTAATATGTAATATGTTAATTGAAACACAATGTATATAAAAAGAAAAGAACTGATGTCTTCATCCGTCATGGTCATTGGATAAAAAAGTAATGATGATCAGGCAAACAGACGACGATATGACGTCACGCTTATGTTTTTTTTTCGTACAGTCATAACTATACTACATTCATCTGAACACAGTGGGGGTTTTCTACACTAATACTGGAAAATAATTAGTTTATATTTCTCATACCTCAGACACAGTTTCTCACAATTATCTAATCTTATCATTCCTGTATGCGTAGATTTTGCCAAGATTGTTAGACTGCTCCAACAGTTTATATAATTTCTCTATCTAATAACATTTAAAGTTGGAATCAATTAAGAATTTACGGACTAATTCATGTCTCCTTCCTAGTATGGTTTTTATTAAGATTACAAATAAAAAAAATACCTATAGTAAAAAAAGAAATGATAATTGTGGAACAATGAAAATGGTCTAAAAAAAATACGAAAACTGTTAATACGAGACTGAAATTTAAGACTGCCGACCTTCCTTCCTCCCTCTCCCCCTCTCTCCCTCTCTCCCTCCGTCCCTCCCAGTCCTATATCTCTCTTTCTCATCATCGTTTTTTCTCCCTCCTAGTTTCTCTCTGTCTTTCCTTCCTCCCTCTGGTTTGTAATGCTTTATCAAAACCGCCTCATTCTCACTCTCTTGCCCTCATTTCGCATTTTCAGCTTCTGTTTTCTTACTTTCTCTTAGGTCATCCACTTCATATGGGAGAGAAGTATGTATGTATGTATTATGTTCGTATGTACTGTATACATGTACGTACATATGTATATACATATATATATATATATATATATATATATAATATATATATATATATATATTATATATATATATATATATACACGTATGTATTCATAATGTATGTATTTTCCCTCTTACCCCTTTTACTCATTCGCTCCTATTATCTTTCGTCACTTTTCAGCCTCCCTCTCAGCCTCCTTCCTTCCTCCCTTCCTCCTCCTCCTTTAGTTTTCCTCTCAGACAACCTTCGTTTGTCCGTCACTACTCTGCTCCCATCTTCTCTCCACATTCTCCACCGGCCATGTTTCTCTCTCTCTCTCTCTCTCTCTCTCTCTCTCTCTCTCTCTCTCTCTCTCTCTCTCTCTCTCTCTCTCTCTCTCTCTCTCTCTCTCTCTCTCTCTCTCTCTCTCTGCCTGTCTCTCCTTATCTCTGTCTGTCTGTCTGTTATCTGTTTATCTCTCCGTCTGTCTGTCTGTCTGTTTATCTGTCTGGCTTTCTGTCCATCTCTCTCTCTCTCTCTCTCTCTCTCTCTCTCTCTCTCTCTCTCTCTCTCTCTCTCTCTCTGTGTGTGTGTGTGTGTGTGTGTGTGTGTGTGTGTGTGTGTCTTTCTGCTTATCTATATATCTGTTTGTCTGTCTGTCTATCTGTGTCTCGCTTCCTTTCCTCTTTTCATTCTCTCTCTCTCTCTCTCTCTCTCTCTCTCTCTCTCTCTCTCTCTCTCTCTCTCTCTCTCTCTCTCTCTTTCTCTCTCTCTCTCTCTCTCTCTTTCTCTCTCTCTCTTTCTCTCTCTCTCTCTCTCTCTCTCTCTCTCTCTCTCTCTCTCTCTCTCTCTCTCTCTCTCTCTCTCTCTCTTTCTCTCTCTCTTCTCTCTTCTCTCTTTCTCTCTCTCTATCTTTCCCCTCCCTAACTCACTCTCTTCTCTCACTCTCTTCTCTCTCTCTCTCTTCTCTCTCTCTCTCTCTCTCTCTCTCTCTCTCTCTCTCTCTCTCTCTCTCTCTCTCTCTCTCTCTTTCTCTCTTATCTCTCTCTTTCTCTCTTCTCTCTCTCTCTCTCAAAAGTCTGCATACAAAGTTAGCCTTTGTTCGATTCTGCCAAGATTGAGAAATTTAACTTTTCCGTTTGTTTACGTTTCGCCAAATCTTTATTTACTTGTTTGCCTCGCCTCTGCTGCATGTCTGTGTGTATGTATGTATGTATGTGCGTGTGTATGTGTGTTTGTGTACGTGTTTATTTTTAATGTGATTGTATATGTACATGTGTGTTTCTGTGTGTGTGTGTGTGTGTGTGTGTGTGTGTGTGTGTGCGCGCGTGCGTGAGTGTGTGTGTGTGTGTGTGTGTGTGTGTGTGTGTGTACGTGTGTACGTGTTTATTTTCAGTGTGATTGTATATGCACATGTGCTTTTCTGTGTGTGTGTGTGTGTGTGCGTGTGTGTGTATACGTGTTTATTTTCAGTGTGATTGTATATGTACATGTGTGTTTCTCTGTATGTGTGTGCGTACGTGTGTATGTTTGTGTACGTATACATACGGGTAGTGTATGATTGTGTACGTGTATATGTGCACATCGTGGTGTGTATAAAGTTTGTGACTGGGGCACGAACTCACGATGAACATTAGTATTACATCACGTTATTCTATGTGTAAACAAAACAGGAATTATACGATATGTATGTCCTAGCGCATGCGCTCTCAGTCCACGCGAAAGAGATAAAGTAGGACCATCATTTTCATGGCGGGAACCCGAATGACAAAATTCTTCTGACGGACGTTGAAAGGCGTTACTGTCTGGATACGAGCGGCCTGTCAGTTGGCGAACACAGTACTGGCATCATTCTTCAAACTGACATTGATAATAATAATGATAATGATGATAATAATAATAATGACAACAACAACAACAACAACAACAACAACAACAACAACAACAACAACAACAACAACAACAACAACAACAACAACAACAACAACAACAACAACAACAACAACATAATAATAATAATAATAATAATGATAATAATGATAATAATGATAATAATAATAATAATAATAATAATAATAATAACAATAATAATAATAAAAGTGTATTTGGCAATGAATCAAATACCTGAAATACAGATAATGAAAAGAACATATAGTTCAAAATTACAATTGCAATTGCCGAGGATAAAAAAACAAAAACAAAAAAAAACATGTAAGCTTATTTCCATTGTAGTCCTCAGCTTATTTCCATTCTCTTGGTTATGTTGTTAACAAAGTCGATGTTTTCTCCTGAAGGACGATCAGAAACTCTTTTGGATGCTAAAGACAAAATTCACCAAATAAAAATAGTTTTAGTTAAGGTCAGATAAGGTTAAATTAAATAAATTTAAACTCGGCCACAAATAACGAGAAAACAGTCAGAATGAATCAAATAAAGAAAGATATAAACATTTATTTGTAATTTCATCTTACTTTTGACTCCATATATGAAAGTAAAAATCTAAAATCTTACTATTTAGGTGACCCAGGATTCAAGAAGGAAATAGGCAAGAATTGGTTTGCTAATAGGATGGTTAACGAATAGAATAGACTTACTAACTATGTAGTGAGCGCTGAAACTATCGGCTGTTTTACGAAACTGGTAGACAGCTTTATGGACGGGGATGACAAGGTGGTAATGAACATAGATCTGCCTAGTATAGGCCTTATGGTCTCTCGCAGTCAACTTCATTCTTATGTTCTTATGAGTGTAGGCCATACAGACACCTTCTTTCTCGGTACGTACACCTTCTCCAGAAAACCTCAGATATCTGACACCTGCCTCTGAACACCTGCCTTTGGACACCTGTAGGGGCGGGACCCTTGTCATATAACGGAAAAAAGAGATTGTGGATTTCACTGCGAATTCCTGAAGTCTGTAGACAACAAAATAACCCGACAAAGGAAAACGAGGCGTTTCTTCAAGCTGAATGAAGTCGTCTTGTGTTATTAAAAATGTATATAAAAATGAGAACAAATCAAGAGGTTAGTAAATGATAGATAAATAGATTAGCTTATAAATGAACGAGAATAAGTAAATGAGTAGATAGATAAGAATAGATAAATGAATAGATAACTAAGAATGAATAGATATATGAATAGAAATAAATAAATGAAAAATAAAATAAAAAATGATTAAATTTGGAGAGCGGGAATGAATGAATTGACCGTTTCCGTACTGGCTGACATTTTTTATTTATTTTTTTAATTTATTCTATTTTATTTTATTTTTTTCTTCCGTCAGCTGTTTTAGTCATTCCCGTGACGTCATCCAGCACGAAATCCAACCCAAAGCTGAATAGAATAACTCGCCGTCATTGAGAACCAAATATATAAAGTGCGCCATTATGGCGAAAGGAATTAATCGAGGTTATCTTTAGGCCTAGCGTCTGCTCAAGCTTAATAAGGTTTCCTGACGTCAAAACGGAATCTACAAATGCGTCATCAAGGCGAGAGAGTTAGAGAACATTACTATCAGCAGTGCACATCTCCTTAACTCTCTTCAATTTATATTCCACTCCCCCCATCCACGCTCGTAACTCCTCTCATCCCCCCCCTCTCTCTCTCTCTCTCTCTCTCTCTCTCTCTCTCTCTCTCTCTCTCTCTCTCTCTCTCTCTAGTCTCTCTCTCTCTCTCTCTCTCTCTCTCTCTCTCTCTCTCTCTCTCTCTCTCTCTCTCTCTCTCTCTCTCTCTCTCTCTCTCTCTCTCTCTCTCTCTCTCTCTCTCTCTCTCTCTCTCTCTCTCTCTCTCTCTCTCTCTCTCTCTCTCTCTCAAACACACAACTTCATAAGATCTCTCTTACTCCATCCCATTGTGGTCGTCATCTCAAAGTACGACAAGAGGAATACCTGTAATGTGGGTTTAACATATATGGACCTTGAAAAAGCCTTTGCTACTGTCCTGTACGAGAGATAACTGATAGAACTCAACTCGCATAGAATAAGAGATCCGCCTACATTGAATTCTGGATGCTTATGGTTCTTGAATTCCATTAATTACATTGATAGATTAGACAGACTACAGCGGCGAGCCATAAGAATCATACCAAATATGAGGAACAAAGCATACGTAAACCGCATAAAACATTTAGATCTCCCAAAAATAGGGAAGACACGGGGAAATTTATTACAAGCCTTTAGACTTTAAAAGGGAATTGATAATATCTAAATTTGAAATAATTCTTATCTAGAAATAATTAATAGCCTTGAGTTTTCAGGAACTAGAAATACTGTAGGTAGAAACATCTTCGCCATCTGCGTCGTCAATTAATTTAGTAAGCTTACAGTCGAGGCAGTTGGACGTAATATAGTTTGCAGTATCAATATCCAGTTTTCCTTTTTTCTTTTTTCATCTGATCTCATTACCGACCAAAAGGTCTCTTGTAGCATACTTTATCATTGTAACTCATCACTCATTTTTTTCTTAAAGACTTTTTCCAGTATCTGGAATTATCACTCAACTCCATTCTAATGTGGACTCCAACCTCACCAGACAGATTAAATCCTCTAAAGAGTCTATGATTCTGGAATGAATATTAAAACTAGCCCTTTTAGCATTTTGCTCTCCTGTGCCCCTTGCTGGAACTCTCGGAACTATGATTCTGGAATGAATATTAAAACTATTCCTTTTAGCATTTTGCTCTCCTTCTGTGGCCCTGCTCGAACTCTCGGAACTAAATTTAGCAGATGGGAAGTGATAGTCGTCTCCTTGATCATTCATCACTGTCTCGTTCTTCCGAAGACTAATGTGCAATTATCTCTCTTATCAGCCTGAGTTTCCATAAAGGTCTTCATTTGATGGATCTCGCCATTTTCGTTCCAGACGACTTCCAGACACCCCCCTTCACTTCGATAGCATCGATTTTTTTTTTCGAACTCGAGGTGCCGGTCGAGGTCTCTGGAGGGAATTGTTTCTGGAAGGGAGATAACGTCTGAATTAATACAGGTTCTTGGTCGCCCTGGAAGGCTCCGGGTGCTTGCGTATTGTGGATCGACGGTTCTTGTCATTAAGTTTTCGTAGCTAAACTATTCTTGGGTCAACGAAATTTATTATCAGGTATTTACGTTCTTCTGGGTTGTCCAGGTCCTCTGGCAACAAGATGTGAGAGTCTCAAAAGCATAAAAAAAAAACGAAAAATGAATATCAGATGACTGAAATAAAGTAGATAATTATTCAGTGTTGGTAAAAAAAACTTTGTGGTGTGCCATTTACTTTCATGAATTTTGATTCTACAAATTAAAGTACAATGCTTTGTCATAGTTTCTTCAGTGTACACACTTTGTATTAACAGTCCTATAATGAGGGGGCACGTATGTACGCATGGGTTTGTATTTGGTCGATCCGGATTAAGTTTTTGGGGTCAGGGGCGTTCAGAAAAGAAAAAAAAAACACGAGATGTATATTCCCATTAGGATCTGCTCCATTTGTTTCCTACGCTATTTGATGCAGTTTGTGTCCACATTTCTCATGAAAAAGAAGAGAATAAAACAAACAAACCGTATTTGTATGGTGTTAGGTTGTTTTGAATCTTGTGGTACATGTCATTACTGTTCGTTCAAATCCGTTATCGGGACGATGTTAGCTGAGGGAGAGACGTACGCATTGGGTCAAAGGTCACGTGACCGAGGGAGGTGAGTTGGTGGTATCATACTCCCCAACTTCCTATCCCACTCCCTAGACGTGGGAAGTGAAAAACCCATGGTAAGGTAAAGCCCTGTCAGTTGAGGCAAGCCGCCGTTTTCTTTCTTCTAGGCCGACGTTGGCCCGCCTTTCCGCCTGGCCGGGGTTGTTGGGAGATATTACAACAAGAGAATATATTCTGAAACTTCAAGCTTGACTTGAATGTTTGGATCTCGAACGATCTTGGGTTTTGGCAGTAGACGATTCACAACTTTTTGGTCACTCAGTATCCAACAAACCTTCAGAGTTGACCTATGAAACTTTATGTTGCCTGCCGCCAGTCGATCTTATTCAGCATGAGGGCGGGGGGGAGGAGGAGGAGGAGGAGGAACGTGACATGGGGCTTCTTTGTTCCTGTGTGACGGAAAACACATTCCTGCTCAAATCCCCGCGTCACGTCATGTTTTCACGACGTGCGCCGTGAAACGGAGCTTGGGCTCTCACAGCCTCGGATTACTTCGGAGCGGCATTCAGCTCGACCCGATCTTATATGCAAAGCCCTCCGGCCTATTAGGAGACGGAGGCACCCCCGGCTTTCTCTTTAAGTGTTACGCAGGAATTACATGTACGCAAGGTCATATCACTCGTGTTTCCGAAGATCGTAGCACTTGGGTTCCGTTCCGGTCGTGATTCTTGTCCTTATCCCGGTGTTAAGCCCTTGTTTATCCATTTAGGTTCCGTTCCGGTCGTGATTCTTGTCCTTATCCCGGTGTTAAGCCCTTGGTTATCCATTTAGGTTCCGTTCCGGTCGTGATTCTTGTCCTTATCCCGGTGTTAAGCCCTTGTTTATCCATTTAGGTTCCGTTTCGGCCGTGATTCTTGTCCTTATCCCGGTGTTAAGCCCTTGGTTATCCATTTAGGTTCCGTTTCGGTCGTGATTCTTGTCCATATCCCGGTGTTAAGCCCTTGGTTATCCATTTAGGTTCCGTTCCGGTCGTGATTCTTGTCCTTATCCCGGTGTTAACCCTTTGGTTATCCATTTAGGTTCCGCTTCGGTCGTGATTCTTGTCCTTATCCCGGTGTTAAGCCCTTGTTTATCCATTTATGTTCCGTTCCGGTCGTGATTCTTGTCCTTATCCCGGTGTTAAGCCCTTGGTTATTCATTTAGGTTCCGCTTCGGTCGTGATTCTTGTACTTATCCCGGTGTTAAGCCCTTGTTTATCCATTTAGGTTCCGCTTCGGTCGTGATTCTTGTTCTTATCCCGGTGTTAAGCCCTTGATTATCCATTTAGGTTCCGTTTCGGTCGTGATTCTTGTCCTTATCCCGGTGTTAAGCCCTCGGTTATCCAGAGGGTGCCACGGAAAAGGATAAAATATCTCGGCCGCAGCCGGAATGGAAAGATAAATTGTTACCCGGTACGAAAGGGGTTCACTTGTCCTTTCCCATCAGGGCGGTATGAAAGGGGGGTTCAACTGTCCTCTTGGGAACAGGACGGTACGAAAGGAGCTCATTTGTCCTGTCCCAACAGGATGGTACGAAAGAGGCTCATTTGTACTGTCCCGTCAGGATGGTACGAAAGGGGTTCATTTGTCCTGTCCCAACAGGACGGTACGAAAGGGGGGTTCAACTGTCCTGTCCCAACAGGACGGTACGAAAGGGGTTCATTTGTCCTGTCCCATCAGGACGGTACGAAAGGGGTTCATTTGTCCTGTCCCGTCAGGGCGGTACAAAAGGGGTTAATTTGTCCTGTCCCACCAGAACGATACGAAAGGGGTTCATTTGTCCTGTCCCATCAAGGCGATACAAAAGGGGGGTTCAACTGTCCTGTCCCAACAGGACGGTACGAAAAGGGTTCATTTGTCCTGTCCCATCAGGACTGTACGAAAAGGGTTCAATTGTCCTGTCCCATCAAGGCTGCTGTGCAGTGTTATAGTGTTATCTCGCGTCACTTGTGAGGAATGTTCATGAGGGTGAAGAGGAAGGGGTGGGGTGGGGGTGGGTGGTTGGTGTCCCTTGGGATGATGACCTCAAAAGAAAGAAAAAAAATGTATTTGTCTTGTTCAATTAAAGTGGTTAAGCTTTAAATTGCCTGTAGTTTACCCATGGATCGGTCATATATGAGCTCTGAGCTCTCTTCCGGGAGGGTAATAGCTGTCGATCACGAGTCCAACACGTGATCCAAGACCATGGTGTATTACACACACACACACACACGAGCGCACATACACGAGCGCGCATGTGTGGGGATGGGATTCCCTCACCTCAATAGAATCGTCATTTGTAGCCAAAGAATCCATATAATTCTGGTCTTCAGCACTTAAGAGTTAACAGAGAATTTTTAACCGCGGTAACGATCCTCAGCCGGTTAAGAAAACTAATCAAAGTTAGGAATAAAAAACTAGCTGGTAGTAGGAAGTCCCGAGAGCTCTGCAGAACGGGAACGTGATCTTCGGGAGTCTTTAGGGTCCGGGTTGCGACGTGTCCCAGCTGAGGTTCCTGAGATCAGGTCTTTCTAATTGTGGTCGAAACGAGACTCCGACTTGTGAAGACTCTTTGTTTATAAGAGAGTCTTGGCGGAAGGCGAGGCTGTCACGGACTCTCATATATCTTTCTAAGTGTAGCTCTTTGTTGTCACTGCCTTCTCGGGGCCTTTGTGGTGTCACACTCTTCGAGGAACTTTGTACTTTCAGTCTTTGTGATCTCTTTGTAGTCTTCGTTCTCGTAGTATCTTTGTTGTGTCTGTTTGTGTTGGTTTGTTTTAGTCTTTGTGGATTTGGCTTTTGTTGGACTTATGTAGATTTGCTTTTTGTGTCTTTGTCTTTATAGCGCTTTTGTAATCGTAAGTCTTCCTGGTGGTGTTAGGTCAGTAGCCATCATTCTAATAACCCCACGCTTGACCTCTTCTTAAGTGAGGTCATTTGGGAGGTCATGTAAGCTGTTCATGTTCCTGTTTCATTTCCCTCCTTATGTCTAAGGAGTGTACATACACTGTATATCCTACCACTTCTACTTTCTTGTACTTCTTGTAGAGGGCTACAGCTTGTAGCAGAAATATAAAAGTTAATCGTTCTCCCAACTTTTCTTTTACTTCGGCTGTGAGTTATTTGTGTGATTTACAAATGTGTGACATTTCGCTCTAGTCGATATATATATATATATATATATATATATATATATATATATATATATATATATATATATATATATGTATATATATATAGATAGATATACATATACATATATATATACATATATAAATATTTGTGTATTTTGGGAGCAGGTTCTCTTTTAAACATGTTTGATTGAATACGACAGCATTCTGGAAGTTGTTGATTTTCTTTCTTGTGTTTTCTATTTTTCTAATTATATTCTTCCCTTGGTGTGATATTTTACTGAGTGTAGAGAAATCCTCAGTCATAATGTTAAAAGCAAGGCTTATGCTTTTGTATATTTTATTCAGGATGAGACCAAATGATTCCATATAAAATTTTCTTCCATATACAAAAAGAAAAAGAAAAAGAAAGCCCATCTAATGCGGTTAGATTTTTGTTTTTTACAAGATGTTATGACTATTTTTAGATCGCTTTTATTATGATGAAAACGTGAAACGAATATTGCGGCATTTGCGAGTGGCGGCGTGTTCCACTTTGGGTGCATGTTATATTCCTGATCACGGATTTCACGTAATCAGGAAGGAAATATAAAAGGCGGCGTTATGGAGTCTCGACTTTTCATGACCAGAGCGTGCCGACAGGGATTTATCAAATGAAATAAATTAATCTATTAAAAAGCAACGGGGAGCTTCAGAATCAAACTTTTACATAAGTTGGTGATTTCGTACTAAATGGATCATAACAGGAGGCAAGCAAGATTTCTGGAAAGAGATCAAGAAAACAAAATGTGTGATGGCTATACTGAGAGGAACGATCTTTGTTCATAAAGTCTCTTGGGTTATATACACTTTACTATCGAGAAATGAACATCTTATGGGAAGGAAAAATGTGTTATTTGTTGTTGTTTGTGGCACCTCTCTGGCATATGGATTCGTCCTGATATTTACGTCGTTCATTAGGAGCCTGGCGCCACAGGCTTGGCTAAGGCGCTGGCTTCTGGAGACGAGAAGCTGGATGGACTCAGAAGAAGACCAAGGTGGTTGCAACGTTAGGGCAATATATATATTCCCAACCCATCTTCGTTAATTCTTCTCCACGCAATATTCTATTTGTCCTAGATACTTTATATATATATATATATATATATATATATATATATATATATATATATATATATATATATACATATATATATATATATATATATATATATATATGTATATGATATTTTGGACAAGTATATCCTGAATTAATTTGCTAATGTAGACAACCACTTAGGGAAACCTTAGCATGACTTTGTAAGATTATATTGTGGATTGTCTTTGAAGGATGAAAATCTGGCTTCCAGAGCAACAAGTAGGAAAAGTTTTCAAGAGAAAGAAAGCACACACACACACGCGCGCGCGCGCGTAACAAAGACATGTTTACAAGGGAAACCAGGAAGAAAAAGCGACAGAATGCTGCTCCGCGCAGACAACGGAACATGGAAAGCGACAAAAGAATTTGAATTACTTTTTTCAATTTTATCAAAAGTAAAGAGAAATATGAATGAAGAGAAGGCTCTGTCTATTTATCTGTCATCTACTATTAATTGATCTATTTATTTATTTATTTATTTATGTATTTGTTTGTTTCTGTGTTTTATTATTTTCATTTTCAACGACGCCAGCAGTGGTTTGAAAGTCAAAGAAAACGGATCTCTCTGAGAGTCAAACAGGCTTTTGGAGTCGACAAATCGTCCCTGGCATAATAGTGGGTTGGAATTGTGGTCAAAAGATTGCTTTTGTATGAGAGTATTTTTCTAGATCACTGATAAAAGTAGCGGTAAAGCTGATGATAAGAATATTTACAGTAATATTGAGAATAATGAAGGTAATTATAACAATAATAGTAATATTGATCAAATAGTGATAATGATAACAATAATGTAAATAGTATTAATGATTATTGTAATAATGACGATGATGATAATAATAATAATAATAATAATAATAATATTAATAATAATAATAATAATAATAATAATAATGATTATAATAATGATAATAGTCTTTGCTATTATCATTATTATCATTATTATTATTATTATTATTATTATTATTATTATTATTATTATTATTATTATTATTATTATTATTATTATCATTATTATTCTCATTATTATTATTATTATTATTATTATTATTATTATTATTATTATTATTATTATTATTATTATTATTATTATTATTATTATTATTATTATTATTATTATTATTATTATTATTATCATTATTATTACTATCATTCATTATCATTATCATAAATGTGGTCATGATGATGGGGTAGGTGGCCAAGGAGTAAGAGTAGGTGGGCGAGATGAGGCTATGGAGAAAGTTCCAGATCTCTTGCTTGATAAAGAAGATTACCCTGAGGTAACTCGTCGTTTGGGGGAAGGGAAATCGCCAACGATTTGGCTTTACGAGGGAAAGGAGGGAGGAGGGGGAGGGTGGGTGAGTGGGTAGGGGAGGAGAGGGGCTAGGGGAGAGCTTCGAGGTTCCAGTTTCTAGGACCGGGGATTCTCAACCTATTTTCACGTATACCCCGTTTTTATGCATTGCTATTGTTTAATATCCTGGAGGGGGGCTAGGGGAGAGCTTCGAGGTTCCAGTCTATCCAGGACCGGGGGTTCTCGACCTATTTTCACGTGTACCTCGTGTTTATGAATTGCTATTGTTTAATCTCCTAGAGAGGGGCTAGGGGAGAGCTTTGACGTTCCAGTCTATCCAGGACCGGGGGTTTTCAACCTATTTTGACGTATACCCCGTGTTTATGAATTGCTATTGTTTAATCTCCTGGAGAGGGGCTAGGGGAGAGCTTCGACGTTCCAGTATATCCAGGACCGGGGATTCTCAACCTATTTTCACGAATACCCCGTGCTTATGAAATGCTATTGTTTAATCTCCTAGAGAGGGGCTAGGGGAGAGCTTTGACGTTCCAGTCTATCTAGGACCGGGGGTTCTCGACCTATTTTCACGTCTACCCCGTGTTTATGAATTGCTATTGTTTAATCTCCTGGAGAGGGGCTAGAGGAGAGCTTCGACGACCAGGGGATTCTCAACCTATTTTCACGTATACCCCGTGCTTATGAATTGCTGTTGTTTAATCTCCTGGTGACTTCAACACTAAATTTTAATTGTTTTGCTAGTAGGCAAGTTTTCGGTTGGCGGCCCATTTTATTGACCCTCGTGGCCCAATAGGGTTCCATGAACCACATGTTGAAAACTTCTGATCTCGGAGAAAATCCACATATTTGTCATTATACCAAAGTTGCTGGTGAGTGAAATTCTTTAGCTCGTTTGTATATTAACGTATTGAGGATGTTTGGAGTTGTCCATAAGTAAATAAAACTGCTAGGACGCAGTCACAGAAAAAAACGAATAAATAACTAAATAGATCAACATGCCAAGTTCATTGCCGAAGAGACTAATCGGAAAATATCGTCTCTTCTTTAGCAGGAATAAAATTCTAAAAG
This sequence comes from Oratosquilla oratoria, assembly GCF_046742065.1. Taxonomy (NCBI): domain Eukaryota; kingdom Metazoa; phylum Arthropoda; class Malacostraca; order Stomatopoda; family Squillidae; genus Oratosquilla; species Oratosquilla oratoria. The sequence goes on from NC_134777.1 coordinate 8,153,585, forward strand.
TGTTGCAGCAATCAGCACTAAGGAGGGGGAAGTTATTCTCAGCTGAGAAGAAAAAAACTTTGAGAAAAGACTCTCAGGCAGCGTCGCCCAGAAGTCTGTTTCGATTTGTATAGTGAAGGAAAGATTTGCAGAAGCTTGATTCTTCATTCGTAGGACTCGAAGGATCAGTGACATCAGGTAATCCCTTTGCTTGTCAACTTGTCATGGAGAAACGATCATTCACAAATTAATCTCATCAGTGGGGAGTGTGTCTGATTAATTGCAAACACAAACATACACATCCACACTCGCGCGCACACACACACACACACACACACACACACACACACACACACACACACACACACACACACACACACACACACACACACACACACACACACACACACACACACACACACACACACACACACACACACACACACACACACACACACACACACACACACGTGTGCGCGCAAAGGAACGTTAATGTGCTTTTGAATCTTTATAACAAGAACGTGCTCATGCATATCCACTAGGTTTTTCGTTCTCATCTCTTCCTCCTCCTGCTCCTCCTCCTCCTCCTCCTCCTTCTCCTCCTCCTCCTCTTGCGTTTATGTGTGTGTGCGTATATGTATGTGTACGTATTTGCGTGCGTGTTCATGCGTACTTCTGTGCAAGTGTGTACATGTGTATATATGTGTATAGTATTTGCATTTATGCATATTTATTTAGGCCAGAATACCAGTTCGAGTCTTGTTTTTATACATCCACTTTCATTCTTAATCCAAACTTTCACTTTTTTGCTCAAATGGAAGCTGTGTATTGATAGTATTTTTTATCGTTTTGGCAACATTCAAGCTATTCAATTATCTTTGTACCAAAAGTTAAAAGGGAATTAAATGTTAAATGGGACAGGAAGAGTGAGGTGCTTATGAATTATTTGAAGAAGTTTTTTGAATTTTGCGTACAAAGTTCTATTCCAAACTTCAATTTTTTAGCAGTGTTTAAACTTCTCTTTTTAATTATATTGAATCATGAATGGAAAGGAGGATGTGAATTTCTTGTGAATGATTCAGATAGACTCCAAACGATGTGTGCACAGTTATATTCGGAACTCTGGTTCTGTTCCTTGAGATTCGCCCTGCAAAAGCAATTTTGTTTCAGATTTTTTTGTATTGTTTGTACAGTATTCACTTTTGAGAATAGTATATTTATTTTTTATTGTTTTTTTTTTGCATATTTTCTGTTCATCATATACTTGGAGCATAACGTATTTTCTTTTAAATATAATTAGGGAAATGTCGACGAGAAACGTCACTTTTGTATGGTTATAAAAAAAATGGATACTTGATCCCTTTCATTACCAATCACGACTTGTACATTTTTTACATCTGTTCAGATAGACTCCATGCGATTTTATACAACCGAGGGACGCCAGAAGAAGCCTTAAACTGTGACTATACGATTTAACATAGGACCCTGAAACTCTAAGTTAAAGCAAGAGGGTTAGTGGGATTACTAACTAGGACGTAAGATGGCGGGAAAGTGTGTTACGGTACAAAACGGAGGGAAGATGCGTTGGAGAGTGTTTATATAAGCGAACGCCTTAAAATTTATGTAAATAACTAGTGGTTCGTGTAGACGAGTGACAATACATATATGAAAGCGAATATTAACGTATTTGAGTGAATGAGGAAGATTTATGGGGGATCATTGAGGTTCTAAATAGGAAGTAAACAAGGTTTGATTTATACGAAAAAGTGTGAAGATATGTGAGAAAATGTCAAACTAAGTGAATAAACGGTAATATATGAAAATCCCTAAGAGGTGCGATATGAGGGATCCAAAGAATAAAAGTTCAATTTTGTGCGAATGTTCATGACGACAGAAAATTTAAGAATACTCCCATAATTCTTAGAGAAAATGGGAAGGCACTAAGTTAATACTTGGAATGCACAAACATAGACGAACTTAAGTAATGATAATATTAGAACGTCAACTGAGGGATCAGAACAATAAAAGTTCAATTTTTTGCGAATGTTCATCACGACAAACAATTTACGAATACTCCCATAATTCTTAGAGTAGGAATGCACTAAGTTAACACTTGAAATGCACAAACATAGACGAACTTGAGTAATGATAATACTAGAAAATAAACTGTAAGCATATATACTCGTACATGACGACAGATAACCGAGTCTGAACGAAGGAATGTGAGTTTCTGTGTCCGAATTCGTGTGAATAAATCAAGAAGGAAAAAGGCACAAATGAATTTGAATCTTCAGCTTTCTGGTGGGTCCGGGGTTTTATATCGATAGGGTGACACCATTTGCATATTTTATTATGACTAATGATCGAGAATTTCCTTTAGAAGAGGAGATACATGGGCCAATTTTAGTTCTGTGGTTGGCCCCGTTACTACGATGAAGACAACTTCGACATATTTAATTCTGGGTAATGCTAGATCATTTTACAATTTAGTTCAGAAGAGGTGTACCAAGGTTGGAATAAATTCTGGATAATGCCAGACCAGTTTACAATTTAGTTCAGAAGAGGTGTACCAAGTATGGGATAAGTCTCCGTTTTCCGAGCCAATGCTGTTTTATGTGTGAGACTTCTGAGTTTAGATAAACATCATCCGGCGTGAGCCATAAAATCTTTACAAGAACCACTGGGCGTTGATGGGTAAATACGACTGTTCTTTTGACCTCACAATTCCAAGAAGTTCCTTATAAAATAAACAAAATCTACTGGATTGAGTGAGAACAGAAAACTAAATTCTTAGTTTGTTACACTACGCAATAAAGTCGAAGGAATTAACAAGGAGGTAACAACGTTAACGACGCCATCGTTATCAACACTTACAGTAATTATGTTCACGGGTGAGCTTGGAAAGAACTAAGTCGCAGCTAATTCAGAACATTATGAGCTATTTAAACAAAATTTATAAAAAAAAAAGTCACAGGAGAGACAATCCTAACCAATTCTAACCAAACCTAATCTAACCGAACCTAACCCACCCAACCTAACCTAATCTGACCTTCCTTTGTTACCCAACATTATATTTTCATGTGATTTTTTCCCGTTCACAGTATAGATAAATTCAGATGTGTAAGCTGGCTGGAAATGTGGTTGCAGTAGTGGGGTAGGTAAACTAGCTGTGTACGTAGATGCATCGATTTTGTGGTTAGTTACATGGTTACATAAATACATACATACAATTAGAACAAAAGTACCTTTTAAAAATATTCCAGACATTTAGAAAATGCTTCCTCTATCCGGATTTTTCTAGATTTAGGAACTTTTAGTTCCGAATATCGGAGATTCTTAATAGAGAAACTTCTATAAAGATGCAGGCCCACGATCTTAGGCAGAGGTACTTTGGTCACTCAATCATGGATAAAAATAATTACTATAGATACGTAGAAAGGATCTGTAAGAAGAGGAGAAAGAAGAGACGTAAATGTTTGTCCGTGGGGCGTCCTGTGGCAGGGGACTGGACCGCGACAATAACTATGACAAAGTATTTGTCTTTACTTATAAGCACTACAGCTGCCGTTTTTCTTTCTCAAGCTATACAGACAAGTCTATTAGGTTCATCAAAGACTTCTACGTCGTGAATTTACAATTCAGTGTCATATCTCACCCGTAACTCCCAGGGAAGTATGAGCCGTTGTAGTATTTGTAGATGGAGGGGATTGTATAGATGTATCCTTAGGTTTGTCAACGTAGTTGTGGTCTCTGTGGATTTAGAGGCATTGTGGTCGTTGTATGATTACTGTGTTGTAAATTTGCTTGATGATTAGTGTTGTACTGGGTTGTTGAGTATAAGATGGAGAGAGAGAGAGAGAGAGAGAGAGAGAGAGAGAGAGAGAGAGAGAGAGAGAGAGAGAGAGAGAGAGAGAGAGAGAGAGAGTCATGCAGAAACTGAAGCAGACGGAGGTAAGAATACATACGGGTGTGAGTAGGTACACATACGTGCATATATACACGTACACCATGCATATACATATAGTGACAATCATGCCTGTTCGACTGCCCTGTAACCCTGTTTACATCTTATCGTGTCTGTTGAGAGTAACACACATGCCCAGCTTGATTCAGTCTGAGTTCCCTTTTTTTCTGTTGTCTCTGTTCCTTTTTTTATTCTGGTGTGTCAAATTGCCTAAGCATGCCTATGATATTCTCTCGTTTTGTTGTTTATGATTCCCCCAAACTGTTGTCCTTTTTTTTATTAATCCTATTCTTCTTGGTTTTAATTGCACTAGTTCTTTTGTTCTGCGATTCCGTTGACAACTCGCTAAAGCCCAGCCTCACTCCTCTCGCCCACTCTTTCGCGTCTTCCCACCCGCCTGACCCCGATCCGAATGCAACGTCTCAGTGTCTGCACGACTCCAGACGACCCTGGCTTCGTTTCCACTCGTTCCCCCCTCTCCCTCCCACCACCTCCTCTTTCCTACGTGCAGGAGATAGGGGCGAATAGCTTCCAGTTGAGCCAGGCAGTAAGTGTAATTTAGTGATGGGGAGAGGAAGATGGCATTTATGATATTAAGGTATTACTAAAGGGGCACGTAAATTGAAAATTGGCAACTGAGGGGTGGGTTAGACGACGCAACCAACGGTCGGGCATTTGAATGAAGACAGATGAACGTTAGTTGATGTATAGCTCGCCTGTATTGGCTAGAGATCTCTTTGCTTCTGATGGCTTGATATTACCAATTTAACAATTTGCCCTCCTGCAGTTAGTAGGAGAGTGAGTGGAGGGGTACGGGTGGAGGGGGAGGAGGAGGAGGGAGAAACAAAACGCAGAGGGCTTTCGAGTGTGGAGAAAGAAAGTTGCTTGTAATAACATATAATCAAAGAGTTAAGGGTAGCGATGGGGTTCAGGGATGTCAGTGATAGCTGCAGGACGGAAAACAACAAAATCACGAAAGATTAAGTGGATTTATTGGCGTGAGAAGTGAATAGAGAAGGGTCAAATAGCGAAACACGATGAGTGAATGAGGGAATAAAGAAAGAAAGTGGGGGTGGAACAGGTTTCTTGGTTGGAGGGGATTTATAGGGGAAGAGAGTGGGAGAGAGAGAGGAGGGCACGAGCGATATCTCTCTCTCTCTCTCTCTCTCTCTCTCTCTCTCTCTCTCTCTCTCTCTCTCTCTCTCTCTCTCTCTCTCTCTCTCTCTCTCTCTCACTCTCTCTCTCTCTCTCTCTCTCTCTCTCTCTCTCTCTCTCTCTCTCTCTCTCTCTCTCTCTCTCTCTCTCTCTCTCTCTCTCTCTCTCTCTCTCTCTCTCTCTCTCTCTCTCTCTCTCTCTCTCTCTCTCTCTCTCTCTCTCTCTCTCTCTCTCTCTCTCTCTCTCTCTCTCTCTCTCTCTCTCTCTCTCTCTCTCTCTCTCTCTCTCTCTCTCTCTCTCTCTCTCTCTCTCTCTCTCTCTCTCTCTCTCTCTCTCTCTCTCTCTCTCTCTCTCTCTCTCTCTCTCTCTCTCTCTCTCTCTCTCTCTCTCTCTCTCTCTCTCTCTCTCTCTCTCTCTCTCTCTCTCTCTCTCTCTCTCTCTCTCTCTCTCTCTCTATGTGTGTGTGTGAGTGAGTATATGTGTGTGTCTGTGTGTGAGTGCGTGCATAATGTTATCCATGTGTCAGTATTTCTGTATACTCATTCATATATTTACCTAATCATAACATGCTGAATAAAAGCTAAGTTCGTGTAATCCCGTCTCTCTCTCTCTCTCTCTCTCTCTCTCTCTCTCTCTCTCTCTCTCTCTCTCTCTTGTCTGTGTATCTATCTGTCTGTCTGTCTGTCTCTGTCTGGACACATCAACTGCTGACCTTACAAGCACACACACACACACACACACACACACACACACACACACACACACACACACACACACACACACACACACACACACACACACACACACACACACACACACACACACACACACACACACACACACACACACACACACACACACACACACACACACACACACACACACACACACACACACACACACACACACACACACACACACGCACGCACACACACACACACACACGTACACACCACTCACTGCCTAAGGAGGACAATAACGACTTGCGGTGTCGGTGAAAGCTTTTCACGCCGGGAGCGCGGCGAGATTTTGGGATTTCGCATTTGGGATGGCACAGCGCTCTCCACTACACCAGCAAGTCGTGTGTGTGTGTGTGTATGTGTGTGTGTGTGTGTGTGTGTGTGTGTGTGTGTGTGTGTGTGTGTGTGTGTGTGTGTGTGTGTGTGTGTTTGTGTGTGTTTGTGTGTGTGTGTGTGTTTTCATGGTTATGTGAAACTTGTCTTATGTTCAGATTGATCAACGATCAATCCGAGTAGTTGAAATCAATCGCAAGGAATCAGAATGCCTTTTGGTCGCTTGAGATAGATTCAGAATGCATTGCTTTTGTTCGTTTTCAAGCAATTTTGGGGTATGTAGAACTTGTATAACTTTGGATACATATTGGGGAAGAGAAATTTCTGGAGAATTTGGGAATTTTTTTGTTTTTCTAACTCAGGAAAAACTGATGTCACATTTCACTGCATATACAAACGCGTTTGATGTTGGATTTCTCTCTGTCTTCAGAACCATATTTACGAATGGTATCGTTTTCACAGTATATGAATGTATGCATACATGCATAAATACATACATACGTATATATATATATATATATATATATATATATATATATATATATATATATATATATGTGTGTGTGTGTGTGTGTGTGTGTGTGTAATAATAATAATAATGATAATGATAATGATAATAATAATAATGACAAAGATAATGATAATAAAATAATAATAGGTTTATTGGGTATAGCAGCATTACTGCGTGTGTGTGTGCGTGCGTGCGTGCGTGCGTGTGTGTGTGTGCATGTGTGCGTGTGTGTGCGTTTTTATATATTGTTTATGGATGTATGAAAGTGAAATAGTACATTATAAGTTAAAGTAGAGGTAAAAGAAATGTTAGGAGATCCCTTGATTTATGTCACGTGACCAGACACCCCTCGACCGTAGATCCAAGAATTATCGACAGGTAATTACACTCTAGCTCTTAGTTTCTGTAGGGTCATTTCGATCCAAAACTCCCACCTGATCTCTGAGTATCATTTCACAAGAATGAATGATGCTGTATATTAGTAAAAAAGAAAATTTTCGTGAGGGTATTTGAGGTAGGGGAATGGGTTTGCCTACAATAAGTCTTCAAGAGATGGTCAGAATGTGTCTCAGATTGTGAGTTGTTTGTGAGTACCCTTGATGACGTAAATGGAAGATGATAAGGTTTGCTTTAATATATTCATAAGTGAAGGCTACCCTACGTGTGCGTTCGTGCGTATGTGTGATCGTGTTTATTTATATAGAAAAGATGTATGAATATATATATATATGTGTGTGTGTATGTGTGTGTGTGTATGTAACTCGAACATACAAATATATAAGAAAAATGCGCTTAACCTATATCTCTCTTGATAGCCTAGTTGGAAAGTCACTGTCGCACTTGTCATGGGGATGCCGGGTTCGAGTCCTGGGCAGAACCACATTTCAGTTTCAGCATGCTGGCCTTTGATGGCTTAGAATTAAAGTGCATTGTGGTTGTTGAAATGTATCTGATCACTGGGACCCATTCAGTGTGTGTATATAAATATATATATATATATATATATATATATGTTTTGTTTGTGTGTGTGTGTGTGTGCGCGTGCGTGTGTGTGTGTACTCGTGCACATCTGTGTGTTTTCTCTCGAGAATATGCCAATTTGTTTCGTGTTTGTATTTGTATCTACTCTCAGGATTCTTTTCTCATTTGTTTTCGTTCGAATTCAGTCCTACTCTTCTATAAAACACGAAAAAGAATAAAAACGAAATCGACTACTGGCGTTTAATTTTCGCGATTCAGTCTCCTTTTGCTTGTTTGTAAAGTCGATGACAAAGAAGCCACCAAGACGAAAACACGTACTTTCCTCTCGTTAAGGACCAAATGACCATCTGATGGTTTTATCAAATCCCAAGACAATATCTTACTCGGTATCTATGCCTTTCGATAAGGCTTTCATGCTAATGACCATGCCGCTGTTGTTTTTCTTCATGCCGATACTAATAATGATGATGATGATGATGATGATGATGATGATGATGATGAGTGAGGCGAGTAGAGGTAAAAAAAAAAAAAAAAAAAAAAACACCACTCCACCCCTCCCTCCACCACCACCTCCACCAACTCCACCTCGTGTTCCACCGGGTCATGACCTCGGGCTCCACGTAAAGGCCAACTGTGAAAGTGGAGTCTCCGGCTAGTGTTTAGCCTCTCCCAGCTGGTCTGCTAACGTGGGAGTGCCCAGTACGTTGCTCGTTAGGCAGGTCGGGCCGAGCCCTGCCCAATTCCCCTCGCCTCTTCCTCCTACCTGTCCTTCCCCACGAACCTCTTCTTCCCCCGTCCCCTCTCTCCTCTTCCTCGTTACCCTCCTCTCCCTCCTCCTCCTCCTCTTCCTCTTTCCTCTCCTTCTCCTCCTCTTCCTCCTCACTTCTTCCTCCTACCTATCCTTTCCCACGAACCTCTTCTTCCCCCGTCCCCTCTCTCCTCTTCCTCGTTACCCTCCTCTCCCTCCTCCTTCTCCTCCTCTTCCTCTTCCTCTCCTTCTGCTCCTCTTTCTCCTCTTTCCTCCTCACTTCTTCCTCCTACCTATCCTTTCCCACGAATCTTTTCTTTCACCTCCTCCTCCCCCTTCTCTTCCCCTCTCTCCTCTTCCTCGTCACCGTCCCCTCCCTCCTCCCTCTCATCCTCTTCCTCTTTCCTCTCCTTCTCCTCCTCTTCCTCCTCTTTCCTCTCCTTCCTCTCCTTCCTCTCCTTTTTACCTTCCTCCCCCTTCTAATATTTCCCCTCCTCCTCCTCCTCTTCCTCCTTTTTCCCCTACTTCCTCTCCTCTTTACCCTCTTCCTCCTCTTCCTCTTTCCCCTCCTTCTTCTCTTTACCCTCCTCCTCCGGTTCTCCCTTCTTCTCTTTCTCCTTCTCCTTGTCTTTCTCCTCCTCCTTCTCCTCTTCCTTCCCCTCTCCTCTTCCTTCCCCTCTTTACCCTTCTCCTACCATTCCTCCCCTCCCTCTCCCCTCCCCCTTCTCATACTCTCTCTTCTCCTCTTCTTCTTCCTTCTCCTCGTCTTCCTCCTCCTTCTTCTCTACTATCCTGTATCAATCTCAACTCATTTACCTCTTTCCTTCCACGCATTTCCCTCTTTCTAGCTCCACCCCTTCATTACTCAACCTTTCCTCACCTCTCCCCTTCCCTTCCTTCCCCTCCTCTCCCCTCCTCTCCCCTTCTCTCCCCTTCTCTTCCTTCCCCTCCTCTCCCCTCCTCTCCCCTTCTCTTCCTTCCCCTCCTCTCCCCCTCCCTCTCCCCTCTCCCTCCCCTCATCTCCCCTTCCCTTCCTCACCTCCCCCTCCCCTCCCCTTCCCTTCCCCTCTTCTCTCCTCCCCTTCCCTTCCCTTCCCCTCCTCTCCCTTACTCTCCCCTTCCCCTCCCCTCCCCTCCTCTCCCCTTCCCTTCCTCCCCCTCCTCTCTCCTCCTCTCCCCTTCCCTTCCTCCCCTTCCTCCTCCGTTTCCTCTCCCTTCCCCTTTCCCTTCCCCTTCCCCCACCCCACCCCTTCCCTTCCCTTCCCCTCTTCTCTCCTCCCCTCCCCTTCCCCTCCCCTTCCCTCCTTTCCCCTTCTCTTCCTCCCCCTCCTCTCTCCTCCTCTCCCCTTCCCTTCCTCCCCTTCCTCTCCCGTTCCCTCTCCCTTCCCCTTCCCCTTCCCCTTCCCCCACCCCTTCCCTTCCCCTCTTCTCTCCTCCCCTCCCCTCCTTTCCCCTTCCCCTCCCCTTCCCCTCCCCTCCCCTCCTCTCCCCCTCCCCTCACCTCCCCCTCCTCTACCCTTCTCTTCCTCACCCTCCTCTCTCCTTCTCTCCCTTCCCTTCCTCCCCTTCCTCTCCCGTTCCCTCTCCCTTCCCCTTCCCCCACCCCTTCCCTTCCCCTCTTCTCTCCTCCCCTCCCCTCCCCTCCTCTCTCCTCTTCTCCCCTCCTCTCCCCTCCCCCCCACCTCTCCCCGCCTCTCCCGTTCCCTTCCTCCCCCCTCCCTTCCAGCTTCTTTCACCTCTGTGTGCCCATGAAGTGACCGATCTGGTCCGCCGGCGATTCGTTGTCTGGATCACGTAGAACCAAGAGAAGATGGAGGCTCTTCTGGAACCCTCGCCTTCCTCCTCCTCCTCCTCCTTCGGTTATTCGCAAAACTAGTCTTCATCTTTGTCTCTTTCTTCGTAATGTTTTTTATGTCGTTTTTCTCGCCCTCCACCTCCTCCTCCTCCTCCTCTTTCTCTCCCTCTCTCTCCTTCTCCTCCTTCTCCTCCTCCTCCTCCTCCTCCTTCTCCTCCTCATCTTTCTCTTTCTCTATCTCTCTCTCCTTATCCTCTTTCTTCTCCATTTTCTACTTTTCTTCCTTCTCCTCTCGTCTTATTCTTCGTTTTCCTCTTCTTTCTCTTCCTCCTCTTTCTACCTTTCCCCTCATCCTCATTTTCCTCCTTCTCGTCTTCCTCATTATCCTTCCCTTCCTCCTCCTCCTCTTCCTCCTCCTCCTCTTCCTACTCTATCACTAAAACCTTTTCTTGTCCACCTCGAGGTCAAACTCCAGATTCTTCGTCTGCTAATACCTGATGCAGCTGGCGATGATGATGTGAGGAGAAGATAAAGATGATTCTGAGAAAGTGGAAGGGCAGGGGGACGAGGGAAAGGAGGAGGGGGGAGGGGGATGAGGGGGAGAGGAGGGGGAGGGGGGAGGGGGAAAGGGGGAGGATACACCGTGCACTCACCGAGAGTTGGAATGCACAGCCGCTCGAAGAACCATCTGGATAGAATAATTTGGTGGCCGCTAAATCGAATGCATAAGTCGCGAAATACAGCGAAATTGATTTGCAGATTTAGTTTTCCTTTCATTCTGAAAGGAGTTTCTGAAGAAAATCCCCTGGTAGTGGATAGCATAACACAAATGAAAACAAAGGAAGAACAAACAACAGCAGGCCTACTGGCCCTAACGAGGCTGTTTGTGTTTACTATACTAAGCTACAATTAAGAAAACAGGGTAACTAGGAGATAGAAGATGAACTAACACTACTGCTACCACTATCCTATCCAATTACAATTAAATGCCGGGCTGTCAGATCTTTTATTGCAAGGGATAATATTTTATTTGCGGATTAGAGCCTAACTATTTATCTATGCGATTTTTAAATGTTGTTATTGTGTTACTTTCAACGACAGTGGAAGGTAACGAATTCCACGCATTAACAACCCGGTTAAAGAAGAAATGCTTACTTTCATTCGAAGAAAATCTTTTACTAATTACTTTAAAATCGTGACGTCTTCTTGTACAGGCACAATTCTCAAAACACAGCGAAGGAATTACAAGAGTTTGCCTCTGCCAGTTATTTTATTCTTGTTTCTTAGAATGAAACAAAAATAGAGAATTGATTCTTGAGGAAATAATTACACGCGCTGGTGTATGTCAATTAATTGCTATATTTTTATGACAGAGCATTGTAGACATATATACTTCATAAATCCTCGACGTTTAAGAAACTACAGATTTCAGAGGGAGTGTCCATCACTTGCCATAGACCACAGATTGATATCCAGAAGACAACATATTTTATTTTGCCCTTCACAAGACGTCAGGCACAGCCCCAGTTCCCAGATCCTAAACCAGGGGGATTTTGTCCACCATAGGGATTTTTATCTCTCTCTCTCTCTCTCTCTCTCTCTCTCTCTCTCTCTCTCTCTGTGTGTGTGTGTGTGTGTGTGTGTGTGTGTGTGTGTGTGTGTGTGTGTGTGTGTGTGTGTGTGTGTGTGTGTGTGTGTGTGTGTGTGTGTTTGTTTGTGTGTGTTTCGCTCTAGGGAATGAAGAAGAGAATGAGGAGCCAGCACCTTCATGTTTCCACTGTCGAGTTTCTGTTCATCAGGCCCTTACTGACATTTTCTCTTCGCGTACTTTCAATCGCCAGAGGCCCACCCGCCCTCTAAGCCAGTGGTTCCTAACCTTTTCTGTCTTGAAGCTCCCTTGCCAAGCCTTTCAGAAGTCCCCGGCACCCTTATTAGAAAATCTAAATTCTAGTTTGTCAGTATTTTTTTTTATTCAACATCAGTGTAACAAAATTTTTTCCCCTGGATAGTATGAAAATACTTATCTGTACACTGATGGAGGAGGAGGTCTGAAGTTGATTATACTCCGTTCATTTTGACCTGGCGGAGTTGTACTAGAGAAACTTTACATCAACCATTAGCTAGACAGTCTTGGCAAAATGCAGACACAATCACAAAAAAAAAAAAAAATAGAGAATGCTGAAAAAAATAAAACAAAAACGTATAATGAAAAAAGACCATTCGGTAACATTAGTAATGAAAATCCTCGTCAAGTTAAATTAGACAATTATTGCACATTCCTAAACCCCGCATCCCTGTCACACTGGTTTTCGAGGTACACGAAGAAAAGTTTCAATTGAAGCTAAAAAAATGTGACTGAAAAGATCATTCTTATTTCTGGTATTAGGATACGTTAATTTCATTATGTTACGCGTTATATTGAATCCTTCTTTTCATTTTTATATCAGGAAGGAATGTTGGCGATTGTTATATGATTTTTAGTGCCACCATCAGCACTCATGATAAACTCCAAGTATCATTGCGTTTGATACTATAGGTTAGATAACAACCATAGCATCTTATATAAATCGTATATTTTGTGTTGTTCCATAACTTCAGGAATCGCCTTCATCTTCACCATTGTTATGGTAATAAGGGTGTGCTGAACGCCCCACAAAAACTTATGCTAATTTCTTTAAGAGGATATCAGGTAATGACAGAAGGGTAGACAGAGAAGAGCATAGTAGCCTTGATTCTCCTTGTATCGGTAATCGATTTTTCTTAGTATTTGTCAAAAGAATTTTACCTGAATTAGTCGCTTGCATCTGAAATATTATTTGTCATTTTTTCGATTTATCTTTATTCCATCCATGCATTACGTAATCTTGGACTTACAAAGGATTACAACCGAGGAGCATGCCGACAGGAGACCTTTTGATCTATAACTAGGTTGGATGCGGAAAGAATTATAATAATGATAAAAAAAATATATAATAATATAAATGATAATAGATAAGATAAATAAATGCATAGGTATAATTATATAATAAAGAAACAGGTAAATAGTAAATAATAATGATTTGATAGATAACTATTGATAAATAAAAATAAAACAAATAAAAATAATATAATATAAATGGCACTCATTACACCATCTTACTTAGATGTTTATCTAAACGAATCTGAAAGCTTGAATTGAACTACATTGCACTACCTCTGCAGGAAGTTTGTTCCACTCATTAACTACACGGTTGACGAAGTTGTTTCTACCCAAATTAAATCAATTTCCTGATAGTTTGAGACCATTATTTCTTGTCGGATTTTCATTCAGTGTGAATCCGATTTGTGATCTTCTCTTTGTGTTGTCCAAAACCGCGTTTAGGTTTACAAAACTTGTACGAAGACATTGTCCCTTGGCTGTCAGATTTTTTGTTGCAAGGAATAATATCTTATTTGCGGATTAGAGTCTAACTAGTTATCTATGCGATTTTTAAGTGTTGTTATTGTGTTACTTTCAACGACAGTGGAAAGTAACGAATTTCGTGCATTAACAACCCGGTTAGAAAAGAAATGCTTACTTTCATTCGAAGAAAATCTTCTACCAATTACTTTCAAATCGTGACGTCTTCTTGTATAGGCACAATTCTCATTGTCCCTTGGATTATCATTAAATTGATTTATGCGAATAAATCACAAAAGCACGTGATTCACAAAATGTGTAATAAAACCACTTGGAAAATAAAATGAAAGGTGACCGAACGTTTTCGTCAATTTAAGACAAGGTCCTCTGAAAATGTCTTAAATAGACAAAAACGTTCGGTCACCTTTCATTTTATTTTCCAAGTGGTTTTATTACACATATTGATTTATATCTAATTATTGACGAGACGCGATCGTATAGAGACCTTTACTTTCAAAACAATTCATCTGATCACAATGGCGAAGAATTATGATGAACCAACAGTTCATTCTGCAGCGATTCTTGGAACCAGCAATTTTCTTATTCTGCCGATGCCAAGCTACGAATCTCTAATGGGAGGGAAGACCACAAAAGATAATTTGATGTTTTTCATCACTGTTGGCTAAATTGACCGGTTGAGGGGCCGTCTATCCACTCTCTGGATGTCTGGAACCATCCACTCTCTGGATCTCTGGAACCATCCGCTATTTGAATGAGCAAACTAAAGTCTTTTCACAGTGGAAGATGGATTCTTCAGCGTTTTTCTTTCTCATTTAGACGCTTCGAATATACGTTCACGTTACAAAAATCTTTAGCTACTTACATACTTTTTTCTGTTTTTGTATATTTTATCTCCCTCCACTGACTCTTGAAGATAGGTAGTTCATTTATCAGATGTGCAAACATTCTAATTGGTGTCCTTATCTCTATTGCTGTCTTTATCAGATTTATTTTAAGTCCGATCGTTAGCTTTTCTTTTCTTTTTACGCTAATTGTTCCACTCGCATTCCATTGGGCGTAGGCTCATGGTGTGGATGCATTTTGAGGTATAGAGATCACCCCCCTGGTACTATTATAAAAGAAAAAATAATTGGTAACAATTATATATATATATATTTATATATATATATATACCTATATATATATATATACATACATACATACATATATATATATATATATATATGCAAGCAATCACATCACCGTGATACAAAAATGCAAAATAACCACAGGAGAAGAGAGAAGATGTAATATACGAAAGTACTTACTGTCTACAAGTTTCTTATTTTATATATATATATATATATATATATATATATATATATATATATATATATATATATATTATATATATATATATATATATAATATATATACTAGATCGTTGAAATCTCCATACGCACCTGTTCCGTCGGGGCTGGAAATCTAAGAAGTGGAAGATGAACGACGAAGCGTTTGTGTCAGAACTTCCACTTAAGTGTGTCAGAACTTCCACCTAAGAGTTTCATAGGGGGTCCTTTCGGTTAGTGTGCGTATGTGTATTTACTTGATTGTGATATACAAGGAAGGCGCTACGTTCGTGGGGTTTCGTCTCTTTCTCCTAATAGCATGGCTGATTTTAATGTTTGGCACGGTTTTAATGTGGGTTATGTCGCATTGTATGTTAATGCAGGGGTTGATATATCTGTGCAGGAAAACTTATGTTTGTGGGTGTGTGAGCGTGTATCTAAGTGTAAGAGAGGGAGAGAGAGAGAGAGAGAGAGAGAGAGAGAGAGAGAGAGAGAGAGAGAGAGAGAGAGAGAGAGAGAGAGAGAAAGAGAGATTGTGTGTATGTGTACAGTATGTGTATGGTATATTTACGTCAACATCCTCTTAAAGAGAAATTGAAAGTACAGAGCATTTGCCTTTATGTTTTCAGTTGAATTGTAAGGAAGGGAAGTAGTGACAATTGGTGAGATGTCCTGGCCACAGGAACGGACAGTACTGGTAGGAGCAACTGATGCAAATATGTTTTATGTGATTACAGCCGTAACAGAAGTGTTACGAGCAGTAACGGTAGCTGTCGTTTATTTCGTAATAGGAGTACTAGGTGAAGCAGAAGATGGAGGAAAAGAGTAAGAAGTAAAAGAGGAAGAAGAAGAAGAAGAAGAAGAAGAAGAAGAAGAAGAAGAAGAAGGAGGAGGAGGAGGAGGAGGAGGAGGAGGAGGAGGAGAAGGAGAAGAAGAAGAAGAAGAAGAAGAAGAAGAAGAAGAAGAAGAAGAAGAAGAAGAAGAAGAAGAAGAAGAAGAAGAAGAAAAAGAAGAAGAAAAAAAGAAAAAGAAGAAAAAGAAGGAGAAGAAGAAGAAGAAGAAGAAGAAAAAGAAAAAGAGAGAGAGAGAGAGAGAGAGAGAGAGAGAGAGAGAGAGAGAGAGAGAGAGAGAGAGAGAGAGAGAGAGAGAGAGAGAGAGAGAGAGAGAGAGAGAGGGAGGGAGAGGGATTGGGAGAAGAGAAATATGAGGGGAGAGGAGAGGAGGCAACCGTCTGATCGTCCCTTTAGCCTATTAGGAGGCATTACTAGGCTGGTGGTCCCAGGCACGTCGGAATTTGATAGTTATTTACGCGTGGGGCGGGACTCCTGGGGTTGTTGGGGGCGGGGCTGGCTAGCCGAGAAGCCAGTAGGTACCCGCACCAAAGGTGAACAGGTGAACAAACCAGTCTGTCTGCGTTTGTCTAAAGAGTATGTTTAAGTTGTTCGTCTGAGTGCAATATGATAATTTTATGACAGTCGCATGCAGGATTCGAACCCACTGCTTTCGGCCACCCGTAAGATTGCCTTCACAGAAAGATGTGGGTTCGAATCCTACATGCGATTGTCATAAGAATGATCAGATTAATGTCGCTCTCACTAGCGAATGTCAACCCATGGGTGGTGCATGTTAAGAGGTTACTCGTCTGGAGGTATTATGTTGAAAGTCGTCGTCTGCACGTTCTGTGCAAGGATTGACCTCTAGCGTGCTGGTATAAGTCAGGTTGTGCATTGTGACGTGTTATGGTATGTTGGGGAATGTATTAGTTTTTGGAAAAAACAGTCAGGGTTCTCTAGCGTGTTGGTATAAGTCAGGTTGTGCATTGTGACGTGTTATGGTATGTTGGGGAATGTATTAGTTTTTGAAAAAAAAACCAGTCAGGATTCTCTAGCTTGTTGGTATAAGTCAGGTTGTGCATTGTGACGTGTTACGGTATATTGGGTAATGTATTAGTTTTTGAAAAAAAACAACAGTCAGGATTCTCAAGCGTGTTGGTATAAGACAGGTTGTGGATTGTGACGTGTTATGGTATGTTGGGGAATGTATTAGTTGTTGAAAAAAAAACAATCAGGATGATTTTTTTTTTAGGAATTTTTGGGTTTGCTCAGATGTGACAATTTGATGGTACCGTATCAGTTTTCTTCTTCGCAGTAAGTATATGTCTCTCATTCTGTGTTCAGATCGTTTGGTTGTGTATTAAAACCACTTCTTCTGGGTATACTAGAGTTCAGGAACCACTCTTGGGTTCCAGAAAGTGTAAGGAAGGCTAAAACAAACACGCCCCTGTGCTTTATGTACACGAATATCCTAAACATGTTGTATAACTAGGAGGAAATTCATGCGTAAGGTCTGATGCGTCAAGATGGCTGTCTGCGCATTTACGAATCACTTTCCTCCTTTCCTTATGTCCGGCACAAATTCATACAACGAAAAGATTATAATTATTTATAATTATTGCAAAGATCACAAATATATTTCGCGAGGTATATACCTGTAATAAAAAACATATCGCCTTTGTACCGCTATTGTATGTTTCTTAGACGTGTACTCTTAACATATGACAACTATGCTCATATACACTTGCATGTCAAAGTTCACACATAACTCTGTGACGTTTTGTTTGCTAGGAAATAACACCATAGACCTTATTATATAACAATTCATTTCTAATTACAGACAACATACACCGGACGATAAATAAAAGAATGATTTATTCTTAAACGACATCCGGAAGACCGAATTCATGTAAATCAAACGTATTGCAACAAGATAGACAATAAAAACACAATAATCATATTCATTGGGTGACTTTAATGTATAGAACTCCATATTGATGTGTTACACTTTAGTCACGTTCAGAGAATTTTTTACCAGATGGCTATCCTGAATTTGATACATTTGTGTGGTCACACACACTCACACACACGCGCACACACACACACACACACACACACACACACACACACACACACACACACACACACACACACACACACACACACACGCGCGCGCGCGCACACAGACACATGTATATGAATATTATGTATGTATACGTATCCTGTATATATGTATGTATATATATATATATATATATATATATATATATATGTATATATATATATATATATATATATTGTGTGTGTGTGTGTGTGTGTGTGTGTGTGTGTGTGTGTGTGTGTGTGTGTGTGTGTGTGTGTGTGTGTGTGTGTGTGTGTGTGTGTGTGTGTGTGTGTGTGCATACACACAAAGATATATGAAAGAGAACCACAAAATTATATGTAATTTTATCCGGGGGACTGTTTGGTATTCGTCTGGTATGTAGGTGGTATACGTGTGTGTCGGCATGTGGTAGGGAGACTGGTTGGATAGGATCGAGAGGAATGTTTGGTTGCTGAGCCGATTTGCTTTGGGTTCAGAAGGATATTCCGATCTCACATTTCCTTGTACCTCCGGATCAACACTGAATAGTGTAGGCCTTATGGTCTCTTGCAGTCTCCTTCATTCTTACGTTCTTATGTAATTACGGTTATGGTGTATTTGTTAGTTGGAAAGAGTTTGCATATGTACCGATGTATACACTAATACACACAAACGCTCACATACACATACATACATACATACATACATACATACATACATACGAGTACATACATACATACACACACACACACACACACACACACACACACACACACACACACACACACACACACACACACACACACACACACACACACACACACACACACACACACACACACACACACACACACACACACACACACACACACACACACACACACACGTTATACATTGTTCAAATCTTACTTAAATCTAGACTGATATTGATGTAAAAAGAAATAGAAAATTATTTTCTTCTAATGAATCTTCTCAATAATATAATTCCTAAATTGCAACATAAATATTCCCTATTCTAAACAAGAAAAGTGATCCTTATGATAAATACAATATGATTGGTATTTGTATGACCGTTGATATATCACTTAACCTTTAAGTAGACTTAGTAAACTTTGTAAGATAAATATTAGGTATTTGTTGCCTTTGAAGACTTAATAGTACGAAAACTGTCTGTTAAATATTTTTCTTCCTCGATCCGGAAAGATTTTTTTTTTTTTTTTTTTTTTTTTTTTTTTTTTTTTTTACAACTGAAAATATTTTTCTTTGCCGGGAGAATTAAAAAATATCTTATTCACTGAAAATAATTTTCTATCTGATTGAGGAGAATTGAGTACAATTCGGTTGACGAAGGAACTTTTATACGGAACTTTCCAGAACCCTTTTTCAATTCGGGTTGAGTAGACTTTTTCAATTCGGGTTGAGTAGACAATTGGAAAACGCAGATATCGTGGAATCCATTCTTAATGTTAAAACCATCGACTTTCTTCGTTTTCTCTTGCTCTTGAATGATATTTTTAAAGTTTGAATATACAAATTCTTGAGTCTTGTAAGATTTATACAGCGACTTGATTAGTTGCAAGAAATGGATCGACGTTTATAAGGTAAACCACGGATATCTGTAAAATATACATGGAGTTTTGATCATTTGGAAGTAATTACAATAGTACCCAAAATGTGTCGGTGGATGTTGAAACAAGTTGATGTAGGTAGAGTAGATGTCAGATAGACCAAACGTCCTATTGACTGGGTCCTAGTCAGAGATGATACTTGCAGCAGCAGTAAGCCAGATACATGATAGATGGACGAAATAGAAAAGTTTGCAGGAGTGACAGGGCAAAAGTTGATAAGCCAGCAAGTCAGAAAAAGAAATATTAGGAAAGGTCTTTGTTCAGTAGTGTCCTATTGACTGGGTCCTAGTCAGAGATGATACCTGCAGCAGCAGTAAGCCAGACACAAGATAGATGGACGAAATAGAAAAGTTTGCAGGAGTGACAGGACAAAAGTTGGTAATCCAGCAAGTCAGAAAAAGAAATATTAGGAAAGGTCTTTGTTCAGTAGTGATCTCCAAATGACTGATGGCGGTGAGGCGAAAGAGGATAATGATGACGCCTTGGTTCTGAATGCGGGTGAAGACTGGCGGTAATGGCAGATGGGTAACAGGGTGCGTGAGTGTGTAGAACGCCAGGTGGCTGGCGGGGCTGAGGGCGTAGGATGGGGAGTCTGGAAGGACTGGAAGAAGGAGAAGCACAGAAAGAAGTGGGACTATAAAGTAGAAGAGAAGAAGAGAAGGTTGGTAAGAAGAGGAAAAGAGGACGTGCATGGGGAGTGAAAAAGAGGAGGAACACAGATAAAAGCGAGACTCTAAAAAAGAGAAGATTGGAAAAGAGAGGAAAAGAAAAGGTGCCTGAGGAGTGAGGAAGAGAAGGAACACAGAAAGAAGAGAAGAAGAGAAGGTTGGGAAAGAGAGGAAAAGAAAAAAGGATGCGTGAGGACTGAAGAAGAGGAGGAGGAGCGGGGAGAGGAACGAGAGGAGGGTAGTGATTGTGACATGGAAGGTGGTAGAAGAGGGATTGGGTGGAATGAAGGAAAGCAAGGAGGGGGAGAGAGAAGAGAAAGAAGTTGGTGGGACATGCACACGCACACACACACACACACACACACACACACACACACACACACACACACACACACACACACACACACACACACACACACACACACACACACACACACACACACACACAGAAGAGCGAGAGAGAAGAGAGAGAGAGAGAGAGAGAGAGAGAGAGAGAGAGAGAGAGAGAGAGAGAGAGAGAGAGAGAGAGAGAGAGAGAGAGAGAGAGAGAGAGAGAGAGAGAGAGAGAGAGAGAGAGAGAGAGAGAGAGAGAGAGAGAGAGAGAGAGAGAGAGAGAGAGAGAGAGAGAGAGAGAGAGAGAGAGAGAAGCCATTATCATGGGGGAAACATAGAAGGAGAAAAGAAAAGTGAGATAAAGAGTGAATTAAGTTGAAGCCAGAGGCACTGAGATATAAGACCTTGAGAATCTGTGTAATGTTGACTCGTCTTACTTTGTACATAACTACTGGAAGCGGAGGAGGAAGAGGAGGAGGAGGAGAAGAAAAGAGAGGAAGAAGAGGATAAGGAGAAGGAGGATGTTGAGGACGAAGGAGAAGAGGAAGACAACGACGACGACTAGGGGAAGGACAAGAAGAAGAAAGGAGAGGAAGAGGAGGATAAGGAGGAGGAGGATGTTGAGGACAAAGGAGAAGAGGAAGACAACGACGACGACTAAGAGGAGGAAAAGGAAGAAGAAGAAGAAGAAGAAGAAGAAGAAGAAGAAGAAGAAGAAGAAGAAGAAGAAGAAGAAGAAGAAGAAGAAGAAGAAGAAGCAGAAGAAGAAAAATAGAAATTGAGAGAGCAATTAGCAGCCACATTTCTAGTCATATCATAGCGGAGCTAAGAATATGTGAACTGGAATGTGAAAGTCAACATCAAGAAGCTTTAACGAGATTGAGTTAAAACGAACGAGACACGATGTCAAAAACTATTTCTGTTAGATTTGTCAAGAACTGGAATCTGAATACGAGGAAGAGAGCATCAGTAAGTGGAAGTGGAAGAGGTGAAACGGGGAAGAGGAGGAGGAGGGAGGAGGGAGGAAGAGAGGAAGGGAAGGTGACAATGAACTAAAAATGGAGAAAAGGGTTTTTCATGTTTAGTCACTTTGCCACGGGAAGGGCTACTACGAAAATTAATAAAGACGCTCAGGACTAAGCCGGAATGAAAGAAGTGTTTTCTGATTCTAAAGGGATTAACCAAGAAGGGTCCTTGGCTATCGAGGAGAACTGTGGGGGGAAGGGGGTGTTAAGAACCCCCTCCACCCTCCCACATTGGAGGGAAGGTGTAGAGATCTGCAGGTGGAAGTAGAAAGAAATTATGGATCAGGAAAACAAATTATCGACCCACAAAGACCACATTTTCCTTTGAGAGGTGATCAGATTTCTTACACAAGATTGTATTGTTGTGTGGGACATACACACGCACGCACACACACACACACACACACACACACACACACACACACACACACACACACACACACACACACACACACACACACACACACACACACACACACACACACACACAAAGAGAGAGAGAGAGAGAGAGAGAGAGAGAGAGAGAGAGAAAGAAAGAAGTCATTATCATAAACTTCTAGGCCCTGAACGTTTTATGGACACAAAGGGAACTGATATTTTTTTCGGTCTGAACCATTCTTTTAACCGAGTTAGCAGAAGAAAAATCGAATTTTGAGTTAACTAACATGGTGACGAAGTATGGTTTCATGGCTTCAGTCTGCTGAGAGAAGTGGTCGAAGCAGCCAGAGTATGATGACGGAATTATATTTCCTCAGCTGAATTAAAAAAAAAAAAAAAATCTAAGCCTTTCTATTGAGGTTCCTACACCTGTGTTTGAGTTAGATTGTCTTCCACGAGCAGGAAACAATCCTACGCAAGTTTGCCACTTATTTCAGGGTTTATGTATTAGTTTGAGGAACCTCATGATGGGAATTGATGACGATCTTGCATGATTTCCTGAGAGGAACTTGTTCGCTTTTTGAGCCACGGCACGTCCTGCCAGGCAAGAGCGTCTTGCGAAGACTCTCATGGAGTCCAGAAGGATTGATAAAACCCTCAGAAGACTCCTTCTCTCTCTCTCTCTCTCTCTCTCTCTCTCTCTCTCTCTCTCTCTCTCTCTCTCTCTCTCTCTCTCTCTCTCTCTCTCTCTCTCTCTCTCTCTCTCTCTCTCTCTCTCTCTCTCTCTCTCTCTCTCTCTCTCTCTCTCTCTCTCTCACATGCTGTAATTTGATAACTTGGTTGAACATGTGATAGAATACGGGGTGCAATGTTATAACTGGGTATATGAGCAGGCATGCATCCCGTACGTGCTCACACACATACCACACATACACGCTCACACACACACACACACACGTACACACACATGTATACATATAAACACACACGTGTGTGTGTGTGTGTGTGTGTGTGTGTGTGTGTGTGTGTGTGTGTGTGTGTGTGTGTGTGTGTGCAGTATATATGCATGGACTAGTCACAACAACAAAATATGTAACGCTGTGTGTGTAGAAGTTTCCTTTTGCAGGATAGGTATTGTGGAAGAATTGAATTCATAGGATAGGTATTCGGGTGGGAGTTGAATACGTAGGATTGTTATTGGTGGAAATGTTGAATATGTAGATAAGAAATAATTAAGATTATCATTTGCAATAAGATTATAAATTTTAATATATGAGAATACCGTTTTCTCCCGGGGGTGTTGTTTAGAATAAAATATTTTCAGGGATAACTTGTGTTAACTTCGTCAATACGAATAAAAATTTCGCGGGCTGCATCAGGTGCCTGATGTATGATGATTCGATGATGCACCACAATACTCGCGTTATGAAATATAAAAGTTACAGCTGTATTACCCGTTCTCTTTCACCCTGAATATTAATAACCACAGCAAATATGATCAAGCTACTTCACAAGATATAGAGGTCACTCAGTTACAAGTACAAAATACAGTAAATATAATCAAGACACCAACGCTGGAATACTCGTATACCCACGCGTGCTTCATAACGCGTACATAGGCATCATCGTATGGAAGGTTGATTTGATTTGATAAATTTATTACGCCTAATGGCGGCAAGCAATTTACAAACTGAAGTAGTTACAGAGAGATGAATGTCGCGCAGGACATAGTGGAATCTAAATAAATCAATAATCACCAAGATATGGAAATCTCATGAGGAGTGAATCCAAATTATTCTGTAAGAGATATTTGTAGATTACGTATGTAAAGGGTTAAAGACCTTATTGTCTCAATAGGATCAACTGGTAGTGGATTCAACTCCTCTGTTGAGTTGACCTGAAGAGGTTGAGGTGTCAATCAGAAATAGATGATCCATGTTCGATTTATGTAGATGTAGTAAGTGGCGTGTGGGTGGCGATAAAATAGAATTCTCTCCCAGCAGGTCCATTCCCCGACGTTTGGAATCCTCGATCTTATCTAACCTAACCTAAGTTGACCTAACTTTCTTTTTCCTGCTGTTAAAAATCATGATGACAACGTGGAGTGTATGGACAACCGTAGTGGTTGGATGTCACAAAAAAAGAAAGAAAGAAACAACAACAACGCTGAGAACTAATTATATTTCATTGGGCCAAGGTCAGTTGACTGCATAAAGAGAAATAACAAAATGACATCATAATAAGGCGTGGAACTCTGCTTGTGTATTCATTCTAACTCAGTATTGTGACTCCAGACAGCCTGGCGGACTTGGAGTCAAATGTGGAGTCGCCGTGGAAGCTCTCTTTGTGTGCCGGATTTAAGTGGCGACGGGGCGGGCCGTGAGGGTTAGACGACTTGCTCTATTATGACGACGAAAACTGGAAAAAAAAAAGAGAGACGAGTTATTTTTACCTCTGTGGAGGGAGAGGAAGGTGGAGGTTGGGTTTTGAACCGGTTTGTGATTTTTTTTTGTATTTATATTTTGTTGTAAAACTGAACCCAGGAGCTGAGGAGTTGGCTGGATTATTACACAATCTGCCATCGGAGTGGTTTCTATGTCGTCAGAGACTGAATATCAATCTATGGGTTGATCTTACGTTTATTTAATCCTGTAAGGAGGTTGGTATCTTGATGACGTGGTTGGATAAATCTCGTTTGGTGATTTTATTCATTATAGTAAGCATAAATGGAGGATTTGAGGGAAGAAGGAAGCTTTGAGAGGACAATCTGGAGAAGTGTGCTGGCCCGGCTGACAGGCTGAAAGCCTACTTGGGAACAGAAGTAAGAAGAAGTAAGAAGTAATTAAGCATAATAGGGCTAAGGGGCTTCATTTGGGGCTTTGGAAGGGTGATGGGGGGAGGTAGGGAGGGGGTTATGCCGGCCGGAAAAGGGCGTAGGAGCTTGCGTGTTTGATGAGTTTGTTACATAAGCAATATGTCGTAATCACGCCCCCCATCCCTCCCACCCCCCATCCCCCCACAAGCTGAACGGAAACGTCTTGCGACGTTTTCCAGAATAGAATATCTAAACTACAGCCTCTGCAGCTTGAAATCTGCAGTAATGGATTTAAATTGGACAAATTTAGATTTAAGAAGGAAATGGGAAAGGTTTGGTTGGCTAATAGGGTGGTGAACGAATGGAATAGACTTAGTAACCATGTAGTGAGCGCTGACACTTTCGGTTGTTTTAAGAAACGGTTAGGCAACTTTACGGATTGGAATGACGGGTGGTAATAGACATGGAACTGCATAGTGTAGGCCTTATGGTCTCTTGCAGTCTCTTTCATTCTTATGTTCTTAAGGTCTTCCTTCAGCTGATTAGAATTACCTGGCGTTGGCTAAAACAAAGTCTGAGAATACTCTATTGTACCGAAGAGGTTTATTACATATCATAGGGAGTTTAGTTGCTAAAAAGTGATGTGAATTCGCTTTCAGGAACTCCAGTTCAATGGAACGTGGAACGCGACGGAAATGGGGGGAAAGGGTTGATGGAATAGCGGAACGGAGTGAGGGGTAGATGGAACGGGTAGAAAACAGAAATGGGACAGAAATTAAAATTGACGTGGGGGAAGGATCAAAGATTATCATGAACAGAATGAACACAAAACGGTATAGATCGAAAGTACAAAGAAGTGAACATGCAGGAGGAACGTGAAATGGAACAAGATATGCGGAACAGGACAGACTTAAAAGCGGGATAGAACGTACAGGAACGTAGAATGGAACAGAGAGAAGGAACATGGAACGGAACAAGTTATGGAAAGTAGTGGCGCCGGATCCAGGATAAAAATTTGGTGGGAGAGGGCTAACCTGAATTTTGTAAATATAGATGACGCTTGGAGTCGGGGGGGGGGTGTCTAACCTGAATTTTGTAAATATAGATAACGCTTTTAGGGGGGAGCTAACCTGAATTTTGTAAATATAGATGACGCTTGGAGTCGGGGGGGGGGTGTCTAACCTGAATTTTGTAAATATAGATAACGCTTTTAGGGGGAGCTAACCTGAATTTTGTAAATATAGATGACGCTTGGAGTCGGGGTGTGTGTGTGTGTGTGTGTGTGTCTAACCTGAATTTTGTAAATATAGATAACGCTTTTGGGGGGAGCTAACCTGAACTTTGTAAATATAGATGGCGCATCTGAACAGATGTATTCTGTAGTACAAATACGAAGGGTTGAAATATAAATAGAAATATATGTTCTCAATTAATTTAGTTTCTTTCAAAATATTGGGCAAAAGTAGTATTTAATCTTACATTTATAAGGATTTATCCTCAATAAGTGTTTTATTAAATGCTGGAAAAAATCAGCTACTGTATTACTGCTTTCTGTATTACCGAATATAAAAAGTAGTAATACAGTAGTAGATTTTTTCCAGCATTTAACAAAACACTTATTGAAGATAAATCTTTGGAAATGTAAGATTAAGTAATACTTTTGCCCAATATTTTGAAAGAAACTAAATCAAGTGAGAACATATATTTGGCTACCCCCCGGGTAAGGGGGAAAAAGCCTCTGGTATATGTTGGAATATGTATTACCGAGTGAACATAAAGCAGGTTTCTCGACCTCGGCAATATGGTAATGAAAGAAATTTGGGGGGGTGGGGTTCAGATCCCCCAATCCCCCCATTCCCTTTCCTTTATTCCTCCCCCCTTCCTCTCCCTTTTCCCCTCCCCTCCCTCTCCCCCTCCCCCTCCATTTTAAGCTTCTTTCCATGAAAAAGCAATTTAGAATTTTCAGCTTCGACCGGATTCGAACCGAGGCCATGCGTGACGCGTTAATCACGGGAAGCCTCCTCTGCCCACAGGACCACCATGATGTCAGTGGATGTTGAGGTGGAAAAGACTTCTTTAGATCACACACGACGTATTCGAAGAGCTAGAAGTGAGGGAGTATGTATGAGAAATCAATTGACGCAGCCCGAAGGGATTTCTCCCCGTCTTCTCCTTTTCTGCACGAGAGGACGGAGAGCGGGGGTCGCCGAATTAATGAAGCGGCCTTGCCGTGGATGCGCTGTGTCTTGCGACACTGCTTCTGACCCAGGGCAGTGGACAAGATGCAGGGATGACCCGTCATCCAGGAGGTGCTAAGATAAGAGGGAGGGAAGAGGGTAGAGGGGAGTGGAGTATGTAGGGGATGGAATGGGTGGGAGTGGTCTTTGTTATCTGGCTACCTCCCTTGTAAAAGGGAAAGGGCCTTTGGTATATGTTTGATATGTATGTACATATAATGTGTGTGTGTATGTGTGTATATATATATACATACATACATACATACATACATACATACATACATACATACATACACACATTGTCAATGTGTGTATATATGTGTGTGTGTGTATGTGCGTGTGCATATATATATATATATATATATATATGTGTGTGTGTGTGTG
>NC_134777.1:8185902-8213402 GCF_046742065.1 Oratosquilla oratoria
ATGACAAGAAAATATGAACAAACACAAAATTACCGTGTGTGTGTGTGTGTGTGTGTGTGTGTGTGTGTGTGTGTGTGTGTGTGTGTGTGTGTGTGTGTGTGTGTGTGTGTGTGTGTGTGTGTGTGTGTGTGTGTGTGATTGACCATGGCCTTAGATCACGTGTTGGACTTATGATTGACAGTTATTACCCTCCCAGATGAGAGCTCAAAACTCATATATGATTGATCTATGGGTAATGTTGTGACCTTACACGTACACACACACCCAACTACCCGCCCACGAGAGTTGGAGTGACGATACTGAAATTATTTCATCCCTGGGCAGGAGTCGAATTAGGATCGCCTTAGTGGCGGCCGCGATCGATACCACTGCGCCGTCGAGTCGTGTGTGTGTGTGTGTTGATATTGTGAAAACACACACACACACACACACACACACACACACACACACACACACACACACACACACACACACACACACACACACACACACACACACACACACACACACACACACACACACTGCTGAGAAACCCATTCACTCATTGCTTACGCAATTACTATCAGAGTGGCCATGTCTGAGTTCTCCCTGACTCGCTTGTACATATTTATGCGTGTGTGCTTGTTTGATATGCACACTCACAACTCCACACACTAGTCTTGTTGTCATAACATATAGATATACTCGTGTATTATCATACTATATTCGGCGTCAGATAATTGATGGCTTTAGGAAGTTTGTGGAGGTTATTACGATACAAACTGGGAAGCCATTGGCTGTACTTTGCTTTCGGTAGAGTGAAGAGTGAAATGTTTGATGTGTCCTGATGCGTTAAGAGAACCCCACCCTGTCGGTTGGATCCTTCACTCAGAGCAGAGAAAGAAATAAATGAGAACTCAGAATATATATAATTTCCCCCTGGAGCCAGACGTCGTTGCCAAATCATTTTTCTTCTGCGGATTCAAGTCGTCGTCCATGAACTCAGATGTCGACTGCGCTAAGCGTACTTCGCTTGTTTGCATGCGAAACTTCTCTTCACAAGACCGACCCGCCATTTCGCGTCTTTTTGTTTTGTTTTTATTCCCTTTCAGTGAATAATATTCAGTATCGTGATGATGTCCTTTAGCGAGGAATTATTGTCCCCGTTTGGGCTTCATTCGTTTCGTTTCATGGTTGCATGCTGTGAGGGCAGGGATGTGGCATTTGGCGTGCGAGGGTCGTCGTGATGGCAAGTGTACACAAAGAACGAGCAAATGGTCGAGTGAACTGGGATGCTTGGTGTCGTTGACGTTGTTTGTGTGTGTGTTTGTGTGTGTGTGTGTGTGTGTGTGTGTGTGTGTGTGTGTGTGTGTGTGTGTGTGTGTGTGTATGTATGTGTACGTGTGTGTGTGTGTGTGTTTATATGTGTGCGTGTGTGTGTGTTTGTATGTGTGTGTGATTCACCATGGTCTTGGACCACGTGTTGGACTCGTGATCGACAGTTATTAACCTCCCGGAAGAGAGCTCAGAGCTCGTATGACCGATCTATGGGTAACACTGTGACCTTACACGCACACATCCCCAACTCCCAGCTCACGAGAGTTTTGTGTGTGTGTGTGTGTGTGTGTGTTTACCTAGTTGTATTTTGCGGGAAGGGGAGCTATGCTCGTGGTGTCCTGCCTTTGTATCTCGCAGTGTCTAGTTTGCTTTTAAACTCATAAATGTTTTTTGCGCATACTATTTCATTATCCAGTTTGTTCCAAGTGTCCACTACTCTATGTGGAAAACTGTTTTTCTTCAGTTCTCTTCTGTGTGTGTGTGTGTGTGTGTGTGTGTGCGTGTGTGTGTGTGTACACGAGCTCCCGAGGGCACAGCACTGTTCTTGCAAGTCTCTTTTCTCCTCCCTCACTCCCTTCCTCCACCCTCCGTTTCTTCAAGGGTCGGGATTATTTTGGTCCTTTCTTGTTTCATCTTTTCCCCCCAATTATATATAATTATGTGACGACATCTGGACAGGTTGTGAGAGAGGCAGAGGGGGAAAACACACAACAAATTCTTTCCGAAGAAGTCCCATAGTGCGAAACTAGTTAAAGAATAAACTCTCGGTCTATTCGTGTGCTTTCCCCTCTGCCTCTCTCATACACAATTATCTTCAGATTCGTGCATTTGCTCTGAGTTCCCGTTTTCTGTACGGCTTGATTGGCTGGAGACGACAACCTTTCTCTTCCCGTTTTTTCTAAACGTTTAAGTTCGCAAGACAGTTTGGATTCTGAAATGATATTTCGTCCTGCCAGTACGATTACAGATACCGTAAGATTATTTATAAACGTGAAACTTCCATCATCTTTTAGGTCTTGTAGATAATTTTTGATGGACCGCTCCTACATCTCTGCCCGAGCCTCGCATATTGGAACTGATCTGCAGTCGAACTTGTTGCTGCTTGTCGTGAGAGTGAGCAGATAACTTTCTCAGTTATAACTGATATTCTGAAGACTCGTTTCTAGACCAATACTGGATTTATCACCTTGATTTTGTCTGGTACTACAGGAGCCATATTAGAATTATAGAAACGGTGATATGTAATGTTTACTCTAGTGCCTTGTTCGTTATTATTATTAATGGTTGTGAATACGACGCGCGATGAAGGTGACTGGGAATTGAACCGAAGATTTGTTTTGTTATATTGTGGTTGGTTTAACATCATAAATGATAGTCATTGTTTTAACATGATTGACAAGATGATTCCTCCCCCGTTTTCTTTTTTATGTGGTGGAAGAGGAGGGGGAGGAGGAGGAGGAGGAAGGGAGAGTGGAGGTTTGTGAACGCGGTAACAAGGCGGTCGAGGTAGCGGGTTGACCCGCGCACCACACTTTCTTGTGATTACTACGACGCGTTGCCAAATGTCGCAGTTGCGATGTTGCCACAGATAAACAGAAACTCTACTTCAGAGTGTTTCGAAACCTGTCCCTTTAAGTTTACATGTTTATCATAGGTTCTTAAACATGTACTCGTTTATATATATATATATACTGTATATATATATATATATATATATATATATATATATATATATATATATATATATATATATATATATATATATATATATACACTATATCACTTTGTTTTATTGGGTAAGGAAAATCACTCGTTCCAAACGGTTCTTGTACGTTTCTTGAGATTATCTTCATGCAGAAGACGATATTTCTCAGCTGCATTTCCAATTTTGGTGCTTCTCTCGGCCGAATAGAATTGCATTTGAGGATGTAAAGTAAATACTAAAGTAGTTTAACGCGATGAAAGGGTTAATTGAGGTTTTATCTTCTTGCTAAATGAAGACAGAACGACAACTGTTGACGACGGTTAGAAGAAAGGGATAAATCGTAAATACATAAGAACATAAGAATGAAAGAGACTGCAGGAGACCATAAGGCCTACACTAGGCATACACAGCAAAAAGGTGATCGGGCTGATTGATTTGCATGGACTGTAGAGTCTGTAAATCGAGAAATGATGATGATGATGATTTGGTTTTACGTTACGAACTTCCTGTATTGTTCAGGGCCAAGAGATCGATGTCTTACGAAAGGATTTTGGTGATCAAGTATTCTGTGTAATTCCATCAACTCATAGGAAGTTTTTTTCATAATTTTACCAATTTCCTTTCTGTTGTTGCTTTAGTCCTCTTTCCTTCCCCTCCTCCCTCTTCTCCTCGTTTTCCTCCTCCTCCTCCACCTCCTCTTTCTATTTTTTCCATCTCCTCCTTGTTCTCCTCCTACCCCTCCTCTTCTTCCTCCTTGTTCTTGTCTTCTTCTCCTTTGCTTCCGTTTCCTTCTCCTTTTCCATCTACTCTTCTTCCTCTTCTCCTCCTCCTCTTCCTCCTCCTTGACCCCCTCCTCCTTTTCCTCCTCTTCCTCCTTACCCTCCTCCTCTTCATCTTCTTCCGCCTCCTCCCTCCTCTTCCTCTTCTTCCGCCTCCTCACCCTTCTCCTCTTCCCCGTCTTCCTCCTCCTCCTCCTCTCCTCCTCACCCTCCTCCTCTTCTTCCGCCTCCTCACCCTCCTACTCTTCCCCCTCTTCCTCCTCCTCCTCCTCCTCACCCTCCTACTCTTCCCCCCTCCTCCTCTTCCACCTACTCTTTACTTCCTTTTCATCTTCCTCTCCCACTTTTCTCTGTCCTCTTCCTCCTCCTTTTCCTCCTGCTCTTCCTTCTGTTCCTCCTACTCTAGCTTCTCCTGGACCAGTTTCGATCAGTTCTCCTCAGATGTCTGAGGGCTCTGCATACTCTTATCCCAAAGCATGATAGCGTTTCCGTCTCCCACGACCTTCCCTCCTTCCAGTTTTTCCCAGACCTCTTCTCCAATTCCAGCCTTCCCTTCTCAGTCCGTTATTACTTAAACAAGTGTCCGTTATTCGTGATTTTGTTTTTGCCCGAAATTATATATCCTTTTCGTGATTTATTTGTATTTCATTTCTCTCTCTTTTCGTGGTTTACTTATATCTAATTTCTCTCTTTTTTCTCTGTCTCCCTCAGGTGCGGTCCCCCATGGGCCCCGGACCGCCCCCGCGACGCCGTCCTGGATCCCCAGATCCGCGCCAGGTCCCACGCGGACATTCCAGGTCCGCGCCGCGGGAGTCCCCTCGATCGTCACCCAAGTCTTCCCCCAGAAACTCCCCCAAATCTTCGCCGGTACGACAGCTCAACAGGGAGGTGAGTGCTGGGTGCTCGGGGTGGGTGGGTGCTACTCTTAAGACGGGGGTTTGCACGGTTCGACAGACACGTGTTTGAAGTGATGAAGAATGACCAAAATGATACAAGGACTCGGAAATTTGCCTTACGAAGAGAGGCTTAGGCACCTACACTTACACTCTCTGGAAAGACGCAGAGTGCGGGGTGATCTAATAGAAGTGTTCAAGTGGATCAAAGGCTATAACAAGGGTGATGCAAACAAGGTCATCATAATAAAACAACAGGGCAGGACTCGCAGTAATGGGTATAAACTGGACAAATTTAGATTTAAGAAGGAAATAGGCAAGAATTGGTTTACAAATAGGGTGGTCGATGAATGGAATAAACTTAGTAACCACGTAGTAAGCGCTGATACTATCAGTTGTTTTAAAAAACGATTAGACAACTTTATGGATGGGGATGACTGGTGGTGATGGATACGGAGCTGCCTAGTGTAGGCCTTATGGTCTTTTGCAGTCTCCTATATATCTTATGTTCTTGTGTTCTTATGTTCTTATGTTCTTATGTGGGTGAACGGGGTATTTGGGGTTTAACCAACGTGTTCGACAACCAAATACCCCGTTCACACAAACACGTGTCTGTCGAACCGCGTTCGACGAACCGTTAGACCGTATAAACCCCCTCTTAATTGATTCGCGAAAAAAAAGTCGACGGATGAGAGTTAAGTTAAAGATTTCCGAACCTAACCCAATCCAACCCAAACTGACCTTCACCTCACCTCACCTCACCTAATCTCACCTAGCCTAAATTAACCTGGGATCCACCCATTTAGCCTTCGGACATTTAGTCTTCTGGACATTTAGTCTTCGGACATTTAGTCTTCGGGCATTTAGTCCTCTGGATATTTAGTCTTCGGACATTTAGTCTTCGGACATTTAGTCCTCTGGATATTTAGTCTTCGGACATTTAGTCTTTTGGACATTTAATCTTCTGGACATTTAGTCTACGGACATTTAGTCTTCTGGACATTTAGTCTTCTGGACAATTAGTCTTCGGACATTTAGTCTTCTGGACATTTAGTCTTCTGGACATTTAGTCTTCTGGACATTTAGTCTTCGGACATTTAGTCTTCGGACAATTAGTTCTCTGGACATTTAGTCTTCTGGACAATTATTTTTCAAAGGAAGACTAATTGTCAGAAGACTAAATGTCCGAAGACTAAATATCCAGAAGACTAAATGTCCGAAGACTAAATGTCCAGAAGACTAATTGTCAGAAGACAAAATGTCCGAAGACTAAATTTTCGAAGACTAAATGTCTAGAGGACTAAATGTCCGAAGGCTAAATGTACAAAGACTAAATGTCCGAAGACTAAATGTTTAGAAGACTAAATGTCCGAAGACTAAATGTCCAGAGGACTAATTGTCAGAAGACTAAATGTCCGAAGACTAAGTGTCCATAAGACTAAATGTCCAAAGACTAAATGTCCAAAGACTAAATGTCGGAAGTCTAAATGTCCGGAGACTAAATGTCCAGAAGACTAAATGTCCGAAGACTAAATGTCCTACATCCATTAACCTAGCCTCACCTACGCAAGAACATAAGAATGAAGGAGACTGCTAGAGACCATAAGGCCTACACTAGGCAGTTCCATGCCCATCACCACCTGTCATCCTCATCCATAAGGTTGTCTAACCGTTTCTTATAGCAACCGATAATTTCAGCGCTTACTACATGGTTATTAAGTCTATTCCATTCGTTGGCCACCCTATTAGTAAACCTGTTCTTTCCCATTTCCTTCTTAAATCTAAATCTAACCTAATTTAACCTTCCTCAACCATAATTTCTTTCATAACCTGCCGGTAGTCAGCATAAAATGAAGAAATACTTCCCAGTATCGAATAGATTTATGGGACTCTGTCATAATTCTTTGGCCACCGAAGTGATGCCACGAAAAAGAATATAAAAGTCTGGTGATAACCAATAAATAAATAAATAAATAAATAGATAAATATATAAATAGATAAAATGAATAAATAGATAAAGAATAAATAAATAAACAAAAATATCCATTCTGTACGGAAAGTAAAGGGAAAAATAAGAATTATTTCCCTCGTCACCCAAGATGGATTGGTATGCCTGCTTGTTGCTTCGCTCCGTCCTGTGACTTAGTGAGTTAATTGAACAAATATTTTCTTGTCACTTTCAACGACAGGAGATATGATAAAAAAATATGAAGTCATACATATCGTTGGCAATAAAAAAATAAATCATGTCGTTGCGTCCTGAAAAGAATCAGACAGAAATACCAACAAACTTTACTTTGATAGCAAAGTAAAAAACATTTCATTAGTTTCAAGAACTTGATTTGTACGGTCTGATGAATCCTTCATATTCTTGGTCATATTCAGAGGATTACGGATATATATTTGGTTAGTTTATCACATGGGACTGTTCATAACAAATGTTCATCATTGTGATCGCGTTAGTGGGAACGATTCCGTTCGAAGTCACGTGACTGATAGTGACGTGGCGTGAAGAGCCAGACGGTGACGTGATGAATAGTTGGAATTGACCTCTATGGAGACTACGAGACCGCCAGACAAAATGATACATCGAATAGAACGTTTAGAGCCAGTGATATATATATATATATATATATATATATATATATATATATATATATATATATATATATATATGTACAACACTGAATGGGTCCCAGTGAACAGATTTACATTTATCAACCACAATTCACAATTCTAAGCCTTCAACATCGAGAACATGTATGCCTCCTCGAGGTTCTCGATGTTGATGGCTTAGAATTAAAGAAAGTGAATTGTGGTTGATATATATATATATGTATATATATATATATATATATATATATATATATATATATATATATATATACATATATATATATATATATATTAATATATATATTATACCCACTGAATGGTCCCCAGTGTACAGATATTCATCTTTCCAACCTCTTTAATTTTCACTTTAATTCCATGCCATTTCGGTCGAGACTGACGAGGAACTCGATGCAATCTAAGGACTCGAACCCAGCTCAGACGTAACAAGTGAACAGTGACTTGACCATATATATATACATACCCGGTATACATACACACACATATATATATATATATATATATATATATATATATATATATATATATATATATATATATATATATGCACACTTACGACCTAATTTCCTTTATGGATGGGGATGACAGGTGGTGATAGATACGGAGCTGCCTAATGTAGGCCTTATGGTCTCTTGCAGTCTCCTTCATTCTTATGTTCTTCTCTATGCTCCTAATGTACCATCATGCGACCTAATCATTACCTGCATTCAGCCCTCCTTACGGTAACCTAATTCTCTTGTATTTTCTTTTCCCTTCAGCGATCTATGAGTCCAGGTGGCCGTCGCATAGCGGGCAGGACCCCGACTTCGATGGCCAACAGTCGAGGGTCATCCAGCCGAAGCGGACACAACGCGACCCCCCCGTCACCCCAGACCAGAAGATCCACGGCCACGGCCCCGACACCCCCAACGTCCCCGCGGGTGCGCCGTCACCCGTCGCCCTCAACGGGCGCCGTCAGGAGGAACCAGTCCCCCGCGCCCTCCTCCTCCAACAGTGCCAAAGTCTCGGGGTCTTCTTCTTCTTCCTCTTCGGCCGTCGGATCGAGTGCCGCCAAATCACGTACCTCTTCCTCCTCTACGACCAAACGAGGGTCGTCGCCGGGAAATGGAGGAGGAGGAGGAGGAGGAGGGGGAGGAGGAGGAGGAGGAGGAGGCAGTGGTGGTGGTGGCCGGACATCTTCGAGACCTTCTTCACCAACCACACCAACGACCTCGCCCACATCCTCCTCCTCCTCCTCCTCCCCCGTCACAAACTCAGGACCCACCACGTCACAAGCAGCGTCCTCTGCCTCGGGAGGATCTGCGGCAACTCCCGCAGGAGTCGACGCCGCTGGAGCTGCGGCGGTGGCGACGGCGACTGCGGCGTCCGTGTCTCCCCCAACGGGGAAAAGACCTCCTTCTCCGACCAGCGCTTCAGGAGCGGGAAACTGGCGACCTCCTTCTCCTGGTTCGAGGCGGCCTCCGTCACCGAGGGGGACCTCCCCGAGGGGCAGGGGCGCCTCGCCCGGTTCCCGCGGCCCCCCGATCAGCGAGGAGGCGCTGACGGCGAGGGTTCGACGGGCACTGCGAGCGAGGCTATATCTTCTGCACCAACCTGGGCCCAATTCCTTCACGGTGGGCGGAGACTCTCCCACGCACAAGTACAGGGTCATCATCGGCCCGCAGGTATGCTACACTTTATGTTTTTCTGTTTGCTTATGGGCTTTGTTCTTTTGCATGCTGCATTTTTTTTTTTTTTTTTTTTTTTTTTGCTGATGGGCTTTGATCTTTTGCTTGCTACAGTTTATGCTTTTCTGTCTGCTGATGTACAATCGTCGCCGCCATGTGACCTGGAGGACTCGAATCCGGGTTACTGTAGTTACTCTGGGCCGTAGGGGTTCCTTCAAGAAATTGAAATAGTTTGGCGAGAGCAGAGCGATGCCCATAATCTCTTCATCACAGTGGCGTAGCTTATATATTTTGTTCTGGCAGTGGGTAAATGGTTTTATGCCACTGTAGGATGGACTACGGGCTGGAAGTGAGCTTGATCGATCTTTCTTGTTTTTATTTATTTTCTTACTATTGCTGTATTTTATGTAAATCCTCCTGAATACCTAATTGATTATTTGTGATCATTTGCCTTTCAGCACAGTTTTGTGTCTGGCAAATTTGGTTATATTTGCATTTAGAAATTATGTTTGAACATTTGGTGACGATTGTAAACGCCATAAGTATACTTTTTGTTTTAAAAGTTTCCAAAGTCCAGAAAATCTTGTGTATAACAACTTCTGTAGGTTTACGCGTATGAAGATGTATGTATATTACGGCTACACGCGTCTTGTACATGAATATAACAGAAATAATGAACAATTAGTGCACGTCTTTCGCTCGTATGTACCTACATGTACTGTACCAAACGTGCTGTTCAATATAGGAAGAAGTAGCGAGTCTGAATATATCAATGTATTTTCTCCATTGCAAGGAGCTTCCGTATTTCGTACAAACAGAAGCAGATCGTCGTCTTCATTGAATTTCTGTTTGAAGAGAAAAAATCTTCTACGTAGTTGTGCCAACGATTCCTGTTTTCAACTGTCCGTGTTCAGAGGACTGTTCAAATGTACAAGGTGGTCCGAATGTCTTGTTATTTCTACAAAATAAAGGTACAAGTATTACAGTAATACAAAACACATGTCCAGGATTCAGGCTGCTCGTAAGTGTTGAACGATCGAGCGACATGACGTCACTGAAAGATTCGGCAAACCAGCTTCTCCGATGGGAACATTATCTTCCAGTGTTCTTATTTTATTCTATTGTTCTTACAGAAAATAAACTGAATCCAGGACATGTATTTTGTATTACTGTAATCTTTGTATCTCTATTGGCAAGGGTAACAAAACATTCAGACCATCCTGTACAAGTTCACAGGCCAGGCATTCCTTTCCAAGGTTATCAGTGTCTGACCGAAGTTCCTAAATTGTTTTTGTCGTCCATTTGGGTCTGCTGCCTTCGTCCTCGCCGCCCTTGGAGTACCAGCCGGGGCGAGCGTTGCCCCGGCGCGCCCCTGCGCCCACGGCGGGGGCGGAGCTAGGGCGGGGAAGGGACAGGGCGGCGATGGAACCGGAACTCGATGCAGCACGCAAGAGAACGCTTGTGTTGCAGGCAGGCGCTGCTGGGCTGTGTTTTTGTGTCGTGTTTTGTGTACCCGGTTAGACGTGTCCATGCATCTATGTGTACACTCCTGAGGTATATCCGCTTTTGTGGGGAGGTGCACACGCGCACGGTCACACACACACACACACACGCGCGCACGCACGCAGGAATGGGTTAATTGATAAGGGTTGCAACTTTGTCGTTACGTAATAGGTTCAAGCGAAAGGAACGAATAAAATTCCTAGGCGACAACCAGATGATGATGATGGTTTAACATCACAAACTCCCCCCTATCAGGAGGCTAGGACGGTGCCCCTTACAGAGGACTTTGTAGCGTGGAATTTATTAAACCATGCCCTTGGTCCAACTTCGCCGGTGGCAGGGTTCGAACCGCCATCCCTCTCGACCTTCGCCGCAATTAACGACGCCCTAACCCGCACGGCCACTCCATACGGAAGGGATTGCTATCATGCATTGTTTTGGTCTTTTCTTTAGTTCTAACTTCTCGTTTTATTTTCTCTTCACGTTCTGTTTTTGTCCAATTCGCTGTCAAGGTTTCGGAGAACGAACATGATGGCGGACTTGTCGCCTTCGTAAACGTATTATTATTGTACCGTTTCGTAATGCTGTTGGATCATAGTATTCTTCAGCGGCATTTTCAGTAACATGTTACAGTTGCACGTACATATATATATATATATATATATATATATATATATATACATATATATATATATATATATATGTATATATATATATATATATGTATATATATATATATATATATATATATATATATATATATGTACAACACTGAATGGGTCCCAGTGACTAGAGATACATTTTTATCAACCACGATGCACTTTAATTCTAAACCATCAACACCGGTAGAACCGTGGAGGAAGCATGCAGAAATTGAAACGTGGTACCCCCGAGGACTCGAACCTACGGCCAGCACGTGACCAGTGCAGCAATGGTCTAAGTCACTGCTGCACTGGTCACGTGCTGGCCGTAGGTTCGAGTCCTCGGGCGTACCACGTTTCAATTTCTGCATGTTGCCTCCAAGGTTCTTCTGATGTTGATGGCTTAGAATTAAAGTGCATTGTGGTTGGGAAAAAAAAAAAAAAAAAAAAAAAAAAATAAATATATATAAATATATATATATATATATATATATATATATATATATATATATATATATATATATATATATATATATATATATGAAAGAAAAAGAAGTAAGAAAATATCCATCAACATGGCCCGCATCTGCTATAGAACACGAGTCTCCCCCGTCCACTTGAAATCTTCCCTTTCATTCATAGTTGCCTTTATAAACACTATCGTGCGGGCACCAGTAACCCTGGTGATGGCCACCCGTCTCCCATTAGTTATAGTAGGCTCAACCGGGAGGGCAACACACACACAGACACGCACATGCGCACGAGCGGGCGGACGTATACGCATATACCCACAGACACATGCGTGCGTACGCACGCACGCGTACACAGGGACGCATACGTGTACACACACACCCACACCCACACACTCACACTCACTCACACACACACACACACACACACACACACACACACACACACCAGTGTGTATGTATATGTGTATATATATATATATATATGTATATATATGTATATATATATATAAATGTATATATATATATAGTCCCAGAACACCGTTTTTCTTCATTTGAGAGAAGGTCTGCCGATAGGCAGATCTGTAGACGTCTCGTGAAAATTGAAGTATCCTATTGGGTCGCGTTCATTCGGCCCCGCCTTCCGCTAGTATGGTGTTTGTGTATTGGATGACAAAATGACGCTTCCATGTGACGTCATCTAAACCCGTGATAGTTCACAGTAATCAAACCATCTTTCTCTGGCCCTTGGTACTAAGAAACACGAGGGAATAGGAGATGGGAATAGAGAAATTATTAAGTGGGTAAGAAAATATCTTGAGGAATATATATAAGGCCAAATAGATAGGATTGCACCTAGAAACAAATAAATAACAGAGAAAAATACCAAACCAAACCAAACCTAACCTAACCTAACCTAGTCTAACCTAATCTAACCTAACCTAACATAATCTATCTTAATCTAACCTAATTTAACCTAACCTAATCTAACCTATCCTGATCTAACATAGTCTAACCTAATCTATCTTATTCCAACCTAAGCTAACCTAACCTAACAATGGAGCTGATCAGAGTAAAAATGAAATTTTGTCATAGAGATGAAAAGGTTATACAAGAAAATTAACATGGTTAAACTTGATATTTAACCCATTTAGTACAATGGCGTACTTTGCAGAGCTGAGATGTTGGCTTCAGATTTAGCGAACTCTCCGTTAGCGTTAACCAGAATAAAACCTGGAAAGTTTGTCCATATAGCGAAGGCGTTCTCAGGAGTAGCCCTGACGCCTTCGT
The DNA here is from genome assembly GCF_046742065.1 of Oratosquilla oratoria. Taxonomy (NCBI): domain Eukaryota; kingdom Metazoa; phylum Arthropoda; class Malacostraca; order Stomatopoda; family Squillidae; genus Oratosquilla; species Oratosquilla oratoria. Next base: position 8,198,802 of record NC_134777.1, read on the forward strand.
CACAAGGATTCTGTCTTCAGCTGAATAAAATCCTTTGGTGCATCGTCAGAGCATAGAGATTCAGTTAGCATGAACCCCCTTCAGCATGGAGAGCTTCAGCCCTCAGCTGAAATATGTCTCTGTTATGGACTATGGGCTACGTAGGATAGACCACCCGCGCTCGCGGGATCGGTAGTTGTAGGAGGGGAAGAGATGTCTGTACGAAAATGAGAAGATAGTTATGCATTTATTTATGTATTTAGTTATTTACATTATCATAGTTTTTACTTATTATTCTATTATTAATATGATTTTTTTTCGCATCCGACCTAGATATGGATCAAAAGGTCTCCTGTCGGCATGCTCCGCCTTTGTAATCCTTTGTAATAAAAGAGGGCTATCGCCACCGGGCGATTTTTAGGAATATTTATTTCGTGGTGTCGTGGAAGGATGGGCAGGAGACTTGGAGACTGAGAACCCGGACACTAACAGATGACCCAACTGACCTCGGCAGGAGTGGACGGGACTTGAGGCGGCCTGGCCGGAGAGCTTACGAAACCAATATACACAAGGATAGGTGTGACCGGCCATAGTATCCTTCCATATGTTTCGTCCTTTTGGCGCTGGCGTAGTAGTAGTTGCTGGCACTCGTGCTGGCTCCAGACACGTTATGTTGGGGAACGGTTCCTCGGCGCTGTCGCCAGTCACGCGGCACTTGCCAGTGTCACTGACATTTACCGAGGTGGTGGTGGTGGTGGTTGGAAGGAGGAGGTGGTCCGTTGTGCGTGACATTTGACGTCAACCCCGACATGGCTGGAGGACTAACCCTCCCTCCCTCCCTCCCTCCCTCTCTCTCTCTCCCTCCCTCTCTTCCTCCTTCTCTCCCTCTCTCTCCCTCCCTCTCTTCCTACTTCTCTCTCTCTCTCACCCTCCTTCCCTCCCTCTCTTCCTCCCTCTCTCCCTCCCTCCCTCTCTCTCTTCCTCCCTCCCATCCTCTCTTCCTCCCTTCTTCTCTCCCTCTCTCCTTCCTTCTCTCCCTCTCTTCCTCCCTCCCATCCTCTCTCCCTCCCTTCCTCTCTCCCTCTCTTCCTCCCTCCCTCTCGCCCTCCCTCTTTTCCTCTATCTTCCTTCCTCTCCCCCTCCCTTTCACCCTCTCTCCCTTCCTCTCTCTCTCTCCCTCCCTCCCTTTCTCCATGTCCCTCTCACTCTCTCCCTTCCTCTCTCTCTCCCTCCCTTCCTCCATAACTACCTCACTCCCTCACTCCCTCATCCTGTTATCTCACTCTTTCCTAATTACCTCCTCGTCCTCTTCTTCTTTCCCTTCTTCTTCCTCCATTTTCTCCCTTCTCCCTTTCACTCTTCCTTGTTCTCCTCCTCTTCCTCCTGCTACTCGTTCTCTTCCTCCTCTTCCTCTTCATCTCCCACTTCATTGATCTCTTTCTCTTCCTCCTCCTCCTCTTCCTCATGCTAATCGTCCTCTTCCTCTTCTTCCTCTCCCTCTTCCTTGTTCTCTTTCTCCTTTTCCCTCTTCTCCTCCCCTTCTCTTATTTCTCATTTTCTTCTTACTTCTGCTGCTCCTCTCTCTCCTCCTCTTCCTCCTCCATCTCCTCTTCCTCCTCCTCCTCCTCCGCTTATCAAGAAAAAAAGTAAGTGCATCTTTGCATCAGGGTGACTGACTTAATATATTTCATCATGTAACCTTTTTTTAATTATATTTTTTCGTTCACGTTGGATAAATCTCCACTATTTTCTCCTTTTAGCTACCCAATAAAGGCCCTCCACTCACCTCAAAATCCTTCACTCCCCACCCTTTACTCCTCCCCTTCCTACTCTTCTTCCTCATCTCCTTCCTCATCTCCTTCCTCTTCCCCTTCCTGTCCTTCCTTCTCATCCTCTTCCCCTTCCTCCTTCCCTTCCTCCTTTCTTTCCTCCTTCCCTTCCTCCTTTCTTTCCTCCTTCCCTTCCTCCTTCCTTTCTTTCTCCTCTTCCTTCTCTTTCTTCACCCCTTCCTCCCCCTCTTCCCCCCTCCTCCCCTTTGTCCTCGCCTTCCTCTCCCACTTTTCATTTCTTCCTTTCCCGCTCTGTCTCTCTCTCTCTCTCTCTCTCTCTCTCTCTCTCTCTCTCTCTCTCTCTCTCTCTCTCTATCTCTCTCTATCTCTCTCTCACTCTCTCTCTCTCTCTCTCTCCCTCTCTCTCCCCCCTCTCCCCCCCCCTCTCTCTCTCTCTCTCTCTCTCTCTCTCTCTCTTGTTTCGATACCTTGTTGTGACAGATCTCAAGATCGACTTGTTTTTATGTTAGTGTCACTTCTGTTGTTAAATCTCGTTTGATATAAATGTCATCATGAATATTATTATCATCTTTATTATCATCATTATTATCCTTGTTACTATTACTATTATTGTCATTATTATTATTATTATTATTATTATTATTATTATTATTATTATTATTATTATTATTATTATTATTATTATTATTATTATTATTATTTTTATTATTATCATTATTATTATCAGTGTTGTTGTTATTATTATTATTATTATTATTATTATTATTATTATTATTATTATTATTATTATTATTATTATTATTATAACTATAGTTGTTGATATTATTCTAATTATTATCATTATCATATTATATTCTTTTTATTTGTAGTATTATACGTGATATTCGTCAATAGTAAATTTTCAGCAAAGTATTTGGGAACGTGCCCCTCCAAAGAGAGAGTGAGGAAAATAGAGAAGGAGGGAATGAAAGAGTGAATTAGGGAGGGAAGGAGGGAGGGGAAGGGAGGGGAGGGGAAGAGGTAGAGATTACAAAGTGGTGGAAGAATCTGGAAGTTACGCTCTCAGCAGCTGTATTGAATATCACTTTAGGGGCTAAGTTTAGCTCCACAGTAGCTCTTTGTCACGGTGTTCGCGCTCGTGCCGCGTGTCAGTCGTCTTGAGGTGCTTCGTGAGAACATAAGAGTATAAGAATGAAGGAGACTGCAAGAGACCATAAGACCTACACTAGGCAGGCCCGTATCCATCACCACCTGTCATCCCCATCCATAAAGTTGTCTAATCGTTTCTCAAAACAACTGATAGTTTCAGCGCTTACTACATGGTTACTAAGTCTATTCCTTTCGTCGACCATCCTATTAGTAAACCAATTCTTGCCTATTTCCTTCGTGAGCTGTATCGTATGTGTATGCTGCTTCATTACGGAGGCACAGAGGCTGGACTCTGTCTGAGACTGCCTCAGCGGGAAGGGTGAGGTCTATGAAACCAGGTCTTCCATTCTTGGAACTTCTTTGTGGAGCGATCGTCTGGTCCCAAGCGTCCAGCAGACCCCACGTAGATGTCTTTATTTGTGTTTATGAGAATTATCATTTTCCTAGGAGAAGCGGGGGCTGCAGAATTGGATGTATCTTTTATAAATTCCTAATTTAAGCTTAATTGTGTTCGGTAGCCCGTTGGTCTTGGTGGTATAGTTACTTTGTAGTAAGGGTATATATTATACTACATTAAGTTCCCTGATTTATGAAAGGTCATCAATAGGCATCGTCCTAACCTTCTCTCAGAGGGGGAGTTTGGTGTTAAATCAAATCACACACGCGTGCATACACACACACACACACACACACACACACACACACACACACACACACACACACACACACACACACACACACACACACACACACACACACACATACAATTACACAGTTGAGAAAAACCACTGCCCTATCCAGTATCGTTAACTGATGATTGGCTGACCAAAGGTTGCTTGAATGTCGTCATTATTATTACTGTATTGCAATTGTAAACATATTTGATTGTAACGTAATGGTCTTTAAGTTTGCCTTGGTCGTTCGGTCAGGCAGTTCAGACGTGCAAAGCGAAAATAATTTTTTAGACAAAAAAAAAATGGAGAGAGAGAGAGAGAGAGAGAGAGAGAGAGAGAGAGAGAGAGAGAGAGAGAGAGAGAGAGAGAGAGAGAGAGAGAGAGAGAGAGAGAGAGAGAGAGAGAGATAATTGGGCTTACTACCATGCTTCTTATACTGTCTTAGCCCTCGAACTGGGCTTGTGTAGTGCCCTTAACCCAAATCTTAGTTTCTGCTTCGTAATTTCCTTCGGGTTTTCCAAAAGTACGAAGTTGGCCTGTGAGGGGCACCGTCTTAGCCTCCCGATAGGGGGGAGTGTGTGACGTTAAACCATATCATTAAGTTGGCCAAAGAACGTAATGCTCTTCCACTGGAACTGTGTGATTTTTAATTTTGAATATTGCGTCATCAGTTGTTAATATGATATATTTACTGTTTATTACAATATTAGCATTTTTTCCTTTTTATTATTATCATTATATTACAAGAACATAACTATTAAGTGACTCCAGCGGGTTTAATAAAAAATCAATTATATTTACTTTGTAAAGGCAATATTCATGTTGAATATTGCGTCATCAGTTGTTAATATATTTACTGTTTATTACAATATTAGTATTTTTTTTTCATTGTTATCATTATATTACAAGAACATAATAATTAAGCTCCAGTGTGTTTGATAAAAATTATTATACTTACTTTCTAAAGGCAATATTAATTTTGAATATTACGTCATCAGTTGTTAGTATGATATATTTAGTATTTTATTTATTACAATATTAGTATTTTTTCCTTATTGTTATTATATTTATATTACAAGAACATAATTATTAAGTGACTCCAGCGTGTTTGATAAAAAAAAAATTGTATATTTGTTTTGTAATGGCGAAGTAAATTAGCCAAGATTATGCGAAATTTATATTTTGATTTTTTTCTGAAATTATAATTTCGTGTGCAGTTACAGTCATTCTCGAAAACCGGATTCTGTTCTTCTTTTAACTCTTCCCTCATCGTCTTTTCTTTGTTGAAATTATTTTCCTCTTTTTATTCCACTAAGATACTCCTTGCTCCTTCTGACATGACCGAATGGCAAGAATAAGTTGTTTTTATTATGAATATACCGGCAATAATGATTATGATCTACTACTACTACTACTAATGATGAAGGATATGATAATGATGATAGTAACTGATGATGGTGACAATAATGATAATAATAATAGTATTAATAATAATAATAATAATGATAATGATAATAATGATAATAATAATAATGACAATAATGATGATAATAATAATGATAATAATAATGATAATAATGATGATGATAATAATGATAATGATAATAGTAATAATAATAATAATAATAATAGTAATAATAATAATGATAATAATAATGATAATAATGATAAATTATCTAAACGGCTAATACACAAAACCAGAATAATTCCTTTTTGTTTTATTTACTCTTCACTCGAAAAGGCTTAAGCTTTTGTTGCAAAGATCTAAACTTAGATGCCCTTGCTCTTACGCTGTGAAGACTTAGAAGATAACCCCCCCACTCCCCCTCCCCCATCCCTCCCCTCTTGCCTGTAGAGTAGGAAGGTCGCAACCCATAGAAGTTTGTATTTTTTCTTGATAAAAATGCTGCTTCCTCTCCTTGTGACACAAGAAAGAGGTTAGTGGGTGACGTAACTGGTTAACGTCATACATTGGAACACGGTAATAGAGATAAAGTCAACAACAGGTAGATTATAGGAAAATGATACTGATAACAAAAATATTAATAACTATCATGAAAATAATATCGATACTACTACTACTACTACTAGTAATAAAAACAATAACAACAGCAACGACAATAATAATAGTAATAGTAATGATAATAATAATGATAATGATAATAATAATAATAATAATAATAATAATAATAATAATAATAATAATAATAATAAAGATAATGAAGGCATTAATTACATACGTATACCAAGGGCTTTTTCCCCCTTATAAGGGAGGTAGCCAAAGTCAAAGGCGTAAATCCACTCCCACCCATTTCATCCCCACCTACTCCACTCCTATCCACCACCCCTCCCTCCCTCCCTTCCTCTTTTCTTGGCTCCTCCTGGATGACGGGTCATCTTTGCATCTCCCCCACTACCCTGGGTCATACGCAATGCAGCAAGACACAGCATATCCACAGCAAGGCAGCTTCAAGCATTGATAATGATACTAATAACAATAATGATGATAAGTAATAATGATAAAAGTAATGATAACGACAATATTGATAATGATAATCATAATAAAGAGAATTAATTATAAAACAAATAATGATGCTATCAATATAAGAATGATAATAGTTGACAAAAATTATGTCAGTGTGTGTGCGCGCGCGTCTGTGTGTGTGTGTGCGTGCATGCGTGTCAGGGGAATTTTAGGTTGAGTCTTGGTCAGACGGATTGGAAGACTCGGGAGCGCTGTGGATCAAGTGTCGGTGAATGGAGTCCAAGTGTGTGCCTTCACCTTCGGGAACAGGTGGTGGAGAGAGAGGTCGAGAAGGTGTGATGGTCGAGTTGGGTGTGACTGCTCCTCAAGGTTACCAGGAAAGGAAGGAGCGAAAACTCTTCTGCCTGAAGGGGAGTGGAAGTAGTGTATAGGTGCGGTCTTCTGTAACTTTATTTTATTCATATCTACGTTTTCTTTTTCTTACCTTCCCTTTTCTTCTTACCAGTCTCCTGTTAAGCAGCCCCTCCATCTGATCCTGTCTTCATATAGATGATGCTGGTTTCCGATGTTTTCAAGATTCTCTCCCCTGGCTTACATTATATGTTAGTTTATTTATGTAATTGTCATACAGAAGAGGGGTGAAAAGATTTAATTTGTGTGTGTGTGTGTGTGTGTGTGTCACAACCCTTTGCTAGCTAACCTCAAGATTAACAGTTCCAGGTGATTTTTCTTTCCAGTCACGACTTCGACTGTTTGGTAGAAAAAAAAGTAAAAATAAAGATAAAAAAGAGGTTCTCGTCGTCCCTTCTTGTTGACACCTGATTAATTGTGTTCATTTTCTTCTCTCTCCCACGTGACGCCATATTTGTGGGAATTCTCTCAACCATAGAACAATAATCCACCCTTTTACTACCATACAGCAGTGCAATTTGCCTAACGTTATCCACAATAAGTAAACAGATGCCACTTTGGTGCGTAAAGACTTGAGATCAGTTTTACCCACAATGCAAATGCATTGAAGGAGCATTGTCATGAAGCAAGTATTCCTTGGTACGGGTCGTAGGGTTAAGATGACTACGGGGCATGATTTTGCAGGAGTTTACGAGACTCCTCATTGGGTATTATGACGCGAGAAAAACGGCGCTTGATTGGCCCAGTAGACGGCTGGTGCTTTTGCCTCACTCATGACGTCATCCATTCAGTAGGACGGCAGGGAAAGGTTATAGTAATTGGTTACAATGACCTTTTTTAATGTGTGTGTACATAAAGAAACGGGATGTGTTCAGTGGGTGGTGGGGAAGAGTATGTATTTGTCAAAGGGAAAGTGTATCAGGTTGTGTATTGCGTATAAATAGATCAACAAACAAATGATTATTGAAGATGCTAGAAAGGGCATAACGTGAACTGGGTTACATCGTTGCCTTCAAAAGTTTGTGTACTTGTCTACTCCCAAAATGTCTACACTCTTCTTCCAGAATGTCTACTATAGAAACTGACTTTTTTCTGTATTACACCACACAGAGGTCGCATTTCTAAACTCTCCCAAAGTAAACTGATTGCCCCAATTCGTGATTCGAGCACAGCACTTAATAGTTGAAATTGGTAGCCTGTAAACGATGGAGGTGAATCGGAACTTTGCTTTGAAGCTTGCCAGGGATCCACAGAGCATGCTTTCGTGATGTTTGCATGCAATGATCGCCTGATAGATACGTTAATGCAAGCAGGAACTCAGCAGTTCATATATATATATATATATATATATATATATATATATATATATATATATATATATATATATATATATATATATATATATATTCATCTTATCAATCACATTAACTTTTCCATTTCAATTCCTTGCCAACACGATCGAGACTAACAGGAATTTAATTGAAGTATATTCGGAAACTGATACACTGTCGGTCTAGGACTCGAACCTTAGCCAATACGTAACAAATGGACAGTGACTTAACCAATTGCGCTATAAAGGGGGCATGTTGAGCACAGATTCTTCTATATGTATGTTCGAGTTATATATAGACGAACTTAATACTCAACCCACCCCCGCTGTGATAGCACAATTGGTAGTATAGCATACACACAAGTAGGATGGTATTACAACACACACTCTGATTGGTCTCCAGTACATATATTTTCATCTTATTAACAACATAATCTTTTCCATTTTAATTCCTTGCAAACACGATCGAGACTAACAGGAGCTCGATGGAAACATATACGGAAACTGATACACTGTCGGGCCAGGAACCTAGCCGATACGTATAAGATGGACAGTGACTTAATTTACACACACACACACACACACACACACACACACACACACACACACACACACACACACACACACACACACACACACACACACACACACACGTGTATGTATGTATGAATGTATATGTATATAATTGTACTATATGGAAACCATATCAGTACGGTTTGATAATGTGTCCTTCATTGCTTTTGTAATGATTGTATAGAGATGAATTGTGTTTCATTGTGTGCTTTTCTCTTAAATGACACTAGACTGTTTAGAAACTCTTCTAAGAGAAATATGAAATTAATAAGGATTGGAAGCGGGAGAGAAGGCAAGAGGAAGAAAGATGAGAAATGAAAAATAAGTTGGAAATATATATTATGGAACATAGTGAGCTGGAGATTTGAAAAAAAAAAAAAAATAGATACTTGGATACCTTACCGGTTCCTTCATAAACATTGGGTTCTAACGGTCATAGTGTATGTTTCCCAGTACGGGGAAGAAACACAATCACTACATGACCTCAAAAAACCGTATTCTCATCACTGAGCAAAATGATTTAATAACTGACGACCAATGAAGACAATCTTAAGATATATACAACATTTTCTTTTCCAAATAGAATTCATGTGAAACCAGAGGAGTGAATAACGGAACGATTCCTTCGTAAACAAACAAATAGAATGAGTAGAGTTCGATTTGTTTTATGTAAACGAATAAGTAGATTGAAAAACAAGTGAGAAGAGAAGACTGCAGTTCTGTTGAAGCGCAGGTATGAAGAATACAGAGTGTATTACAGCGAGAGCGTGTTACTCGATGCTGTCCGACTTGTAAGGAGAGAACGTAGCATTTTGCTCTGTTCCGCCTGAGGGCGTTACAGAGCCCAGGAAACGCGCGACTCACCCACCCACGCCACGCCGCCACGCTCGTGAGGGCACTAAAGCAACTGAAAAAGTGTTAGTCTTAGCGAAAGCCAATTTTATATAGCGAAACGGGATTATGATTGTTATAAGTGGGTTATAGTCAGTGAAAGAGGATAGTGATTAGTGAAAGAAGATCACTGTTAGGAATAAGGGCTCTTTATCATTTAAATGAATGAAAGTCAGCAAGGGGACATTCGGAAAGCGCGCACACACAACGTATGTTGTGGAATTGACTCCTTCAGTACACTGAGGGTGTTTTTACATTTTGTCATGGCTTAATTCAATACATTTTTATTGTATCGAAGGGGTAGGTTTAATACTAATTTGTTTAACCACCGCATTGTGGTGGCTTAGCTTGTAGGCTTTCATTTGGAAAGCCGCTTGCGCACTTAAAATGCCTTTGGCATGTTTGGAGTCATGTAGTGTCTGCGTTTGCCTCCCACTCAACGTACAATAGCGAATGAAATTATGTTGGACGAAGATGAGAGTGGAGGGGAGGGGCAAGGTCTTGGAGGGGAAGAGAGTGGGGGTAAGTTTGGGGATGGATTTTTTTTGTGTATCTATTTATTTTATATACTGGTCTTGTGTGAGGACGACCGCCTGTGACTGTGTTTGTGTGTGTGTGTGTGTGTGTGTTTGTGTGTGTGTGTGTGTGTGTGTGTGTGTGTGTTTAGAGAACCAACCCTTTGATAATTGTCAGGGTTTCTGGAGGTAGCTTGCTCTTGATCTGAGGACCACAATCCCCAGACAGAATTTCATAAGTCGGGGCCACACACCGAAAACTAGTCGGATTTGCTGGATAGGGAATTTACTCATCGGTGTTCGGGTGGATAATCAACAGCATTGTATAAGTATTGGATACACAAATAAACAATTGGGAACCCTCGAGTCTGATGGAGATCTCTCAAGACTAAATAAAAAACGAAATGGATTATATTAGAGGAGATGCATTCGATAAAAAAGGAAATATCGAAGTCAAAAAGTCTCTCAAATGGTGCCCACATTTTAACAGAATAACATAAATTGTTTCGCACAACAGAAGATATGCAGTGCATCAACGGAAGGTTAGGCTTTGTGTTGCATTGGTTCCTAAATTATGTCAATTTGGTACACATTGGTTTGAGTCGTGCTCAGCTCGTGATTTTCACTTTGCAATTGTAAGATTTGTTGTCGAGATTTCTATAGATCAATTGCTTATTTTATTATTAAACACTTTATCATATTAGCAAATGCTCTTTGTTTTACGATATTTTGTTATATCAGCAAATACTCCGCAGAAAAAATATAGATAGCAACAAACTTAGTGTTTCATACTAAATGGCTCTATGAACGTGGCTGTATGTATAGAAATATTTCATGTGTGTAAGCACACATTTATATAAACGCGTTTTATGCTATAAAAACAGTGGGTGTTTTCTGTTAGTATGAAAGAGATACATGGACTGTACTGCATGTACGTGTGTATGTGGCATTTGATATTTCAATTCAGTGCAAGTAGTGGATGCTTTCTGTGCGTATGGAAGAGGCACATGTACTTTACATGAGTAGAAGTGCTTGCCTGGATGTATGTGTGTTTGTGTGTGTGTGGTAGTCGTTAGGCCAATTATGCCTGAGGGGAACCCAGGACTTTTAATTAAACACTTAAGGAAGTCAAAGGTCCCATCTGTCGGATTACTTAGCTGGAGTGGCTGTGGCTCAACGTCCCCACGAGGCGGCCGCTCTTCGACAAGAGGCAGCGTCGGGGGGGAATGGCGGGTCGCATCGTGACGTCGAAACGAACGTTCCACAAGGGACCGGGGGAGGGACAACCAGTTCTAACCGGTGACGCTCATGACGTAATTTATTCTGTCTGTCTTGTGGCGGTTTCTTTTTGCAGACGGGAATTGTCATGGCAGAGGGGCGAATGTTATTTTGATTTAAAACCTCTAGGATTGTTACAACACTTACTGGTTTTTTTCTTGATGTCGCAAGGCGATTTTATTCAGCAAGTGGGTGCCACAGAGTCAGAGTGGTATTAGGAGGAATAGGAAGATGGGAAAGAGAAGGAGAAGGAGAAAGAGGAGAAAATGGAGGACGAGTTGGAAAAGGAGAGAAGGAAAAGAGGCTAAGAAGAAAGAAGAGAAGTTGAAAGAGGAGGGACAGAAGAAGGAGAAGGCTGAGGAGGAGAAGATGAATTTGGAAAATTCGAAAGATATGAGGGGGAAAGACGAAGGAGAAAGAAGGGGAAGAGAAGGTAGAGGAGGAAGAGACGAAGGATAAGGAGGGATAGGAGAACAATAGAGGCAAAAAAGAAAGAGAAAAGGAGAAAGGAAAGTAGGAGATTTGTGATGGCGGCATTTTTTTCAGGTGGCATGGGTTCAGTCTTAGCTCGTGGAGTTCCTACATTGATTGAAGTCCTCTGTGCTGTGGCGTAATTAAGTTTAAAGACATGGGCATGTCCAACTAGACCTATTCTTATCGTAAATGCTCGGCGCAAACAAAGGCATTTGGTACAGATTCGCACAAAGCGCAGGGTTTTGTAGTGCTTGGAAGCGAAGGCAGTTGTTGTTGTTGTCGTTCCCTAGACTGTCTGTCTGAGCAGTCCCGCCTCCCAAAGGAATGCCACAGCCGAAACTGGGTTTTCCCACAAATCCTTTATAGAGTGCATGTTGTGTTGTTTGCGTGCATGATTGTGTATAATGCAGTCTTCCATTATGTGTTGTATGGTATGGTAGTTGTGCACACTGCATTGCATGAAAGAGGGTGTGGTGCTTATAGTGTAATGAGGAGTTCTATGGTGAGATGCGAGGAGTGCTATGAGTTGGCACCAGGACACACAAACACACTGGCGACAAGGTCAGGGAGCGTTGTGCCAGTCACTTCTCCTAGTTTCTGCAAGCTTCAGATTTGAAAAAAAGACTACTGTTTCCGTACGCAAGCTACCAAAAATCTGTAACCTGTGTTTGTATAAGCGTTCCGTTTGTGAAAAATAAGATAAAATTAGAGAAAATAGAAATAAGCGGAAAACAGCGAAACTATAAATTTTAGGTTTTGGTTCAGGTTGGTAATGATTTTTATTTGACCAAATATTTTATGGAATAAATGATAGATTGATAAAAAAAAATCGTTGAAAACTTTTAAACATGCTAGGGAAAACGGCCACACTCTCTCTCTCTCTCTCTCTCTCTCTCTCTCTCTCTCTCTCTCACACACACACACACACACACACACACACACACACACACACACACACACACACACACACACACACACACACAATGAAGATCAATCGTATTGTTGCCAAGCGTCTCCTGTGGGTCAGTACAGGAATTTCCAAAACCTGGGTTAGGTTAGGCCGGGTCAAGCAGGGTCGCACTGTCAGAGAAGCGTCAGGTCGTGGGCGACATTACGCGCGTTCCATGCCACGTGATCATCGAGGTGTGAACACCAGGGTCTCTTCTACACCTCTCTGATGGCGCCTGTCCGTCCACACCACAGACTTGGTCTCCAATTTGGTCTTCAGCTTTCGTCCGATTCAAACATAATTCTTGTAGGTGTCCTATTTTCCCTCATCCTAACATCATGTCCAGCCCATCTCATCCTGTTTTCTTTTGAACATATTTTAATTCTTGACTCTGGGATGGCTTCTTTTAATTTTTGATTATGTCGTCTGCTCCATCCGTTGATTTCCATATCATATATTGGTCATGATATTCTTTTAAGAACTCTATTTTCGAATATGTTTAAAACCTCAATGGAGGAAAACCATATTCGAAATATTTATAGTGGCCTGACGTTTGCATTGTTCATAAGAACGGTTGCGACGGTAGAAGGAAACATTTGATAAAGGAAACATGTATTTGTTCAACAATTCGGTCCTTCTGTTCTAAGGAGAGGAGGTGAGCGTGGAAAGGAATAGGATCTCTCTCACTCTCCCTTGATACTCCCCTTCCCCTCACTCTACATCCTTCTCTACTTCCTGCCTCTCCCTCTACCTCTCCCACTCCTTCCCTCTCCCTCCTTTCCCTCCTACTTCTGTTCTCCCTCCCTATGCCCCAGACTCTTTATAATTCTTCCGCTCTGGGGGGGGGGAGGCCTCTTCCCCTCATCTCTTTGTCTTTTGGGGAAAAAAAATGGTGGTCGGGATAGGGCGAGTCCCCTTTTCACAAACAAAAGGGTCTTCCATCATCTTTCGAGAGTTGTCTTCCTCTCTAGAAAGGCCATGTAGGCCCTCAGGCCTCCGAAATTTAAACAAGAGCAGCTCTTCTTCTTCGAGAACCCCCCACCCCCACCCCCACCATCGCTCTGCCCCCATCTCCCTCTCTCCCTATCTCCCTTCCTCTCCTCTCCGACTCTGTAACCATAAAACCGTATTTATTGTTTGTGTATTCCTCCCCACTTGTTATTAATAGTTACTCTCTCTTTCCTATTCCTCCTCCTCCACCTTCCCCTCCCCTTCTCTCTCCCCTTCCTTCTCCTCCTCCTCCCCTCCTCCTTCTCCTCCTCCTCCCCTCCTCCTCATCTTTCCATTCCTCCTCCTCATCTTCCTTCTCCTCCTCTTCTTCCTCTTCTTCCTCCCCTCCTTCTTCTCCTCTTCCTCCCCTCCTCCTCATATTTCCATTCCTCCTCTTCATCTTCCTTCTCCTCCTCTTCCTCTTCCTCCTTCTTCTCCCCTCCTCTTCCTCCCTCTCCCCTCCTTCATCCTCCTCCTCCTCCTTTCTCCTCTTCCTCCTCCACAGCATCATCATCATCATCTTAACCCTCGGCAGGGTGTCAGGCCGGCGCCAAGGCACGGGTGGTTGGCGCCGGGGGTGGGGGGTGGGGGTGGGGAGGGATGTGTAGGGTGAGCCCCGTTTGTGCCCGCATCCCTTCCCTCATTTGTAACCCCCATCAGTCCTATCTACACCCCCGCCATCCCCCAGCCCAGCTCCAGTCCCATCCCCCATACCCCAGCACCAGCCCGCCTTCCTATGCCTTTTTTTCCCCTTCCCTCTCTTCTCTTCCACCTTCCTTTTCGACTTCCTCTATCCTCCCCTTCCTTCCCCCCCTCCTCTCCTCTTTCTGTTCTCACTCGTGGGGTGGGGGTGGGGGGTCTCTCCGGATACTCTTTTTCTCTTTATATTTCGTTCTCTTTGTTGCGTTTTCTATCGCGTGGCCGGCTATTCCTCTCCCCACCCCCAAGGTCCGTTTTATCTCGCTTGCGTAGTAAGTGTGAATGACTTTCTCCCTCATTACATTTTCCTTTTCTCCTTCTCCTTCCTTTTGTTTCGTTTTATCTGTCGCGTGGATTCCACGTTTTCGTTTCGTTTGGAAGAGGTCTCGGGCTGGCCATCCGAATCTGAGAGAA
>NC_134777.1:8218402-8223402 GCF_046742065.1 Oratosquilla oratoria
TTCCTCTACCTGGTTTCTCTTACAATAGCTTCTTCAGAAAAACTGAAATTGCCCACCTCTGAAGAAGCTATTGTATAATCAGATAAAGACCCGTGTTTCCCCCTCCGCACCTTTCCCATAATTTGTCCCAATGTCTCTACATATATATATATATATATATATATATATATATTATATATATATATATATATATATATATATATATATATATATATATTCACATGCATCATGCGTGTGTTTTTGCTATTATGGAGGTGTATAATATATCTTGCGTAAGTCTTGAAATTGTACACGCCCAAAAAGGCTATGAAACATTTGTACGAAGGTTATTGTGTGTGTGCGCGCGCAAGTGTGTGTGTTTGCATGTGTGTATGTTTGGGTATGGATATACAATCTCATCTATAGTCCTGTCCCCCCTTCTAAATATTATTGATAAAATTCAACATCATCTAAGTATTTTGCATGGTTTGGGGTACATTAGTCAATAGAGAATATAATTTCCTTAATAGATATAACATGAAAGGAACTGAGAATATAGGTTTAGGTCATTTGTTCTCTGCCTCTTCTTGGCCATGCCCTCACCTAATCATCTTTAAGATCCTGATGTCCACCATGTGGTTATATACAATTCTCATAATTTGAAAAATAAACTCCCCTTCAGCTGAAAAAGCAAACCTTGGTTTAAAACCATTTCAAAAGAACAAGGCATCAATGAAAAATAAAAAACAAAACAAATGGAATAAAATAGAAATAATTTTTTTGACCCAGACTTCTTCAGTTGCCCTCAATTGCCCATCTTAAAAATCATATTGCCCACCTGAAAAACTGAAATTGCCCACCTGTGGGGCAAACGCCCCACGTTGAGAAGCACTGGTTTAGATATAAATATTTAGAACTGATGATAGAACTGTTGTGGGAGAATGTACTTGAGTTCGCGATGGCGCGCCTTCTGGGACCTTCCCGGATCCTGAAGCTGTGGAGGTCCCTAAGGGCGGAGTGTCACAGGGCCAAGTGTCAGGGTTACCATAGTGACCCCCCTCCCCTCCCCTCCCCCTCCCCTCCCCTCCCCCACCCCTTCCCCTCACCTCCCAGCACCTACCAGACTCCTGTATGTCTGTTCAGTCTGCTATCTGGCCTGTATGTCCTCGGCTTGGAAGTTTAACCTTCTGTTCTTGGTTGTGGAGTCAACGCGGCTATTCATCTTGAAGCTGTTGGGGACTGTTTTGCTCACCTCGTAATCCCAGAGCTCATGTTTGCGTAACATTGGGATTTTTTTTCTCCTCTTTACACAGATGGAACTGTTTTAACCGAAGCTCTGTGTTAGAGAGTAATAACAGCCGTCTTAAAAACCCACCTACACAACTGGTTAGGTTGTGAAGCTCATTTATTTTTTTTCATGGTTTTGTTAGTTTTTCTACTTTCTTAACCCGTGTGAGAGCGGGTCGCCCCATATCTACAGTAATACACCTGTCGTCAGACGATTTTATTCGGCCGAACGAAAGAACCGTCATTTAACAAGAAGTCGAATTCAATGTTTGTTAGCTCGTTCTTATGTGGTGATGGCTCCCTGATTCCATTCATCCCTTGGTTCCACATCATTGACGAAGAGACTAATTATTCAGTTCCATTTCTTAAAAGGTGGGAGGAAAGTCTTTCAAAAACTTTCAAACGAGGCGAGTATTGGAAAAGATTGATTTTTCAAGAACCGCTGAATAAGTTCTATTCATCCCTTGGTTCCACATCATTGACGAAGAGACTAATTATTCAGTTCCATTTCTTAAAAGGTGGGAGGAAAGTCTTTCAAAAACTTTCAAACGAGGCGAGTATTGGAAAAGATTGATTTTTCAAGAACCGCTGAATAAGTTCTATCCCGTTTGATTTATTTTTCTCCGGTAGATACCAGATTCAGGACAGTTCAAAAAGTGGAAACCTCAGATCCGGGTGTAGGTCGTATTAGAAGGACGACTGGGCATGCTATATTAAAGTCTTATGAAGGCGACGCCTTCAGGAACTTCCTGAAGAAGGAGTACACGATTCGCCGACCTGGATACCAAACACGCCAAAATGGCGGACTTCCCTCTCCTTCTTCGCCCCAGAGCTGCTTTGGAAAATGTTCTTAAGAACTTCCTGAAGAAGGAGTACACAATTCACCGACCTGAATACTAAACACTCCATCATGGCGAACTTCCCTCTCCTTCTTCGCCCCAGAGCTGCTTTGGAAAATGTTCTTAAGAACTAGAGACGTTCGGAAAAGGTTCTCCCAAGGGAGCGTTAGGCCTGACGACGAAGGGAGGAGGTTGGGTGGGTGAAAGTAAGGGGGAGGGGGTGCTGGTAGAGAAAAGAGGATGTATGAAGAAGTCTGGTGTGCCCACCCATGTGGACTTTCATTTGTGCGTTATGATATGGCTCCTCCTCCTCCTCTTCCTCCTCCTCGTCCTCTTCCTCCTCCTCATCCTCGTCCTCTTCCTCTTCCTCCTCCTCGTCTTGGTCATTTTTCTGTTGCTCCACCTCCGTTTCCTTGCGTTATGATATGGTTCTTCCTCCTCCTCTTCCTCCTCCTCCTCCTCCTCCTCCTCCTCCTCCTCCTCCTCCTCCTCCTCCTCCTCCTCCTCCTCCTCCTCCTCTTCGTCCTCTTCCTCCTCCTCGTCATGGTCATTTTTCTGTTGCTCCTTCTCCGTTTCCTTCTCCACTTCTACCTGATTCTCTTCCGTCCCTTCTTTCTCCTTCGCCTGATTCTCCTTCGTGTCCTCTCTTTGTTCCACTTATTTACACTACAACAGTGCCAACTACGCATCCTCCCAATCGCCCCGTTTTTTTCCTCTATCTCTTTCTCAGCTCTTCTCCGCCTTTCCTAAGGAGGACAGTATTCCCTTCGGTGGTCCTTCTGGCCTTCTGCGAGGAGATTTGGTCCTCCCCTGCTGCTGCGGCGACGGTTTAAACTGCGGGAGGCGACAGAGCCAAGGTACTTTTTGCAGGTAGCCGAAAGACACGGCGCGGCGCCACGCTGTCGGGACGCGAAGGGTCCGTCTCCACCTTCCCCTCCTCCTCCTCCTCCTCCTCCTCCTCCTCCTCCTCCTCCTCCTCCTCCTCCTCCTCCTCCCCCATCTCCTCCTCCTGCCTGCGCCTCCTCCTGATTCTTCTCATGCTACCCCTCCTCCTCTTTCGCCTTTTCCTCGTTTTCCTTCTCTTCCTCTTCATCGTCCTCCTCCCGTTGTCCTCCTTGTTCTTGTTGGCACAGCTGTACTTGTTGCTGCATTTGCTGCTGCTCGTGCCTTTCCTATTTGCTCCAGCTTTTTCCTGGCGGTAGTGATGGTGGTGATGTTTGTAGTAGTAGTGGTATTGGCGTCGAAGGGGTCTCCTCCAACCAGATTTCCAGGCGACGGAGTCTCAAAACAGTGTTGTCGCCGAAGACGTAGTAGACCTTTAGTGTTGT
This sequence comes from Oratosquilla oratoria, assembly GCF_046742065.1. NCBI lineage: Eukaryota > Metazoa > Arthropoda > Malacostraca > Stomatopoda > Squillidae > Oratosquilla > Oratosquilla oratoria. The sequence continues at coordinate 8,221,836 of NC_134777.1, forward strand.
TTATTTTCAGTGATGTTAGTGCTAACCAGAGGGTGTTCTTGTGCTTACTTCAGCTGTTACTGGATCGTGTTAGTCTCAATTGTGTTTGTGTGAATACTTCTCATGCTACCCCTCCTCCTCTTTCACCTTTTCCTCGTTTTCCTTCTCTTCCTCTTCATCCTCCTCCCGTTGTCCTCCTTGTTCTTGTTGGCACAGCTGTACTTGTTGCTGCATTTGCTGCTGCTCATGCCTTTCCTATTTGCTCCAGCTTTTTCCTGGCGGTCGTGATGGTGGTGATGTTTGTAGTAGTAGTGGTATTGGCGTCGAAGGGGTCTCCTCCAACCTGATTTCCAGGCGACGGAGTCACAAGACAGGGTTGTCGCCGAAGACGTAGTAGACCTTTAGTGTTGTTTATTTCAGTGATGTTAGTGCTAACCAGAGGGTGTTCTTGTGCTTCAGCTGTTACTGGATCGTGTTAGTCTTAATTGTGTTTGTGTGAATACTTCTCATGCTACCCCTCCTCCTCTTTCACCTTTTCCTCGTTTTCCTTCTCTTCCTCTTCATCCTCCTCCCGTTGTCCTCCTTGTTCTTGTTGGCACAGCTGTACTTGTTGCTGCATTTGCTGCTGCTCATGCCTTTCCTATTTGCTCCAGCTTTTTCCTGGCGGTCGTGATGGTGGTGATGTTTGTAGTAGTAGTGGTATTGGCGTCGAAGGGGTCTCCTCCAACCTGATTTCCAGGCGACGGAGTCACAAGACAGGGTTGTCGCCGAAGACGTAGTAGACCTTTAGTGTTGTTTATTTTCAGTGATGTTAGTGCTAACCAGAGGGTGTTCTTGTGCTGACTTCAGCTATTACTGGGTCGTGTTAGTCTTAATTGTGTTTGTGTGAATACTTCTCATGCTACCCCTCCTCCTCTTTCGCCTTTTCCTCGTTTTCCTTCTCTTCCTCTTCATCGTCCTCCTCCCCGTTGTCCTCCTTGTTCTTGTTGGCACAGCTGTACTTTGTTGCTGCTTTTGCTGCTGTTCGTGCCTTTCCTATTTGCTCCAGCTTTTTCCTGGCGGTCGTGATGGTGGTGATGTTTGTAGTAGTAGTGGTATTGGCGTCGAAGGGGTCTCCTCCAACCAGATTTCCAGGCGACGGAGTCACAAGACAGGGTTGTCGCGAAGACGTAGTAGACCTTTAGTGTTGTTTATTTTCAGTGATGTTAGTGCTAACCAGAGGGTGTTCTTGTGCTTCAGCTGTTACTGGATCGTGTTAGTCTTAATTGTGTTTGTGTGAATACTTCTCATGCTACCCCTCCTCCTCTTTCGCCTTTTCCTCGTTTTCCTTCTCTTCCTCTTCATCGTCCTCCTCCCGTTGTCCTCCTTGTTCTTGTTGGCACAGCTGTACTTGTTGCTGCATTTGCTGCTGCTCGTGCCTTTCCTATTTGCTCCAGCTTTTTCCTGGCGGTAGTGATGGTGGTGATGTTTGTAGTAGTAGTGGTATTGGCGTCGAAGGGGTCTCCTCCAACCTGATTTCCAGGCGACGGAGTCACAAGACAGGGTTGTCGCCGAAGACGTAGTAGACCTTTAGTGTTGTTTATTTTCA
>NC_134777.1:8228402-8230902 GCF_046742065.1 Oratosquilla oratoria
CCCGCTAACATTTACCTTCGTCACCTGCCTCCTGTTTCTCCAGAAGTTTGTGTTTACCTTCGTAGTGAGGATTTCTTCTTTGTTTTTTGTTTTTTGGTTTTCTGTCTTTTTGTTCTCTCTCTCTCTCTCTCTCTCTCTCTCTCTCTCTCTCTCTCTCTCTCTCTCTCTCTCTCTCTCTCTCTCTCTCTCTCTCTCTCTCTCTCAAGTGCTTTCTCTGACGTCGACCAGGCGATTTCTTCCAGTCGAATGACACTACACGAATCCCCATCCCAACCAACACCTTAATCTCATCATCGTCGAAGGCGACTTACAAGTTCTGCTATGTATCGCCAAACTAAGGAAATATGGTGTCAGAGAATGAGAAACTATTTCAATAAACCTTTTAAAAAAAAAAGACAAAAGACTTATTCTGGATCTTGCTTAGCGGTTCGTGATTTAGATGCTTCCTCTTAGCTGAATAGAATGACGTGTTTAGTAAGCACAAGAAACGTAGAACTCGAATGGGATTCTGGAAGGCTGAGAACACAGAAACTTTGGTTTTGTGTAGAGCAGTGGTTCTCAACCTGTAGTTTATGGAACTCTATTGGGCCACGAGGGTCAATAAAAGGGACCGCCAACCAAAAGCCACTAGCAGTTAGGGAATGCAAAACGATTAAATTTAGTGTTTAAGTTATCTCCGGTAGGTTAAGAAACAGCAGTGCATAACTACGGGGTATACGTGAAAGTAGGTTGAGAACCCCGGGTGTAGAGGAAGCCATGGGAAGTCGAGAGCTTGTCCTTGGACGGACATCGCGGCACTTGAGAAAGAAACAAACGAGCTGAAACGACAAAGGAAAAAAAAAGGAAAAGGAAAGAAAAAATAGAGTTCTCAGAATAAAATCTGTTCCCGTTTCGTGTTGCGTTTATTAGAACAAAGTCATAAAAAAACGAGCGACTGAGCCAGCGAGCAGAGAGAAAGAGGGAGAGAGAGAGAGAGAGAGAGAGAGAGAGAGAGAGAGAGAGAGAGAGAGAGAGAGAGAGAGAGAGAGAGAGAGAGAGAGAAGGTTCCGACTAGGATGAACAACGAAAGAGAGAGAGACAAGGTTACGACTAGGATGAACGATGAGAGAGAGAGAGAGAGAGAGAGAGAGAGAGAGAGAGAGAGAAAGAACGTTCCGACTGGGATGAACGATAAGAAGAGTAACTAGATTATCCTTTACACACACATACACCCACCTTCACCCATTCCACACCCATCTTTCGTCCCTCCCACCTCCACTTCACCCACCAAATGCTCAGACTTTCTCTCTAATTTCATGAATTCTCCCTCCTTGTCGTTGGCGCTCGGCCAGACTAACCGCAAATGCGTTTTCCTGGCGATATTCATCGAAGTACTCAAGGGGAGTTGGTTCGGGGCTGACCCTCCCTCGACTCCCGAGGGACTCATCCGTCTCTGCTGTAGAGTCGGATGTTTACCTTCGGTGGTACCAACCCACCACCATCACTCCCTCATGCCTATGAGACTCCCTCCTCCTCCTCCTCCTCCTCCTCCTCCTCCTCCTCCTCCTCCTCCTCCTCCTCCTCCTCCTCCTCCTCCTCCTCCTCATCGTCCTCCTCCTCCTCCTCCTCCTCCTCCTCCTCCTCCTCCTCCTCCTCTTCTTTCTCCTTCTCCTCTTGCTTCTCCTCCTCCTCCTCCTCCTCCTCCTCTTCTTCTTTCTCTTTTTTCCTTCTCCTCTTGCTCCTCCTCCTCCTCCTCCTCTTCTTCTTCCTCCTCCATCTTCTCTTCTTCCCCCTTCTCCTTCTCCTTCTCCTCTTGCTCCTCCCCTCTTCCTCCTCCTCCTCCTCTTCCTCCACTTTCTCCTCCTCTGCTTCCTCCTCCTCCTTCTCCTTTTGCTCCTTCTCCTCCTTCTCTTGTTCCTCCTTCTCCTCCCCCTTCTCTTGTTCCTCCTTTTCCTTCTTCTCCTCTTCCTTCTTCTCCTTCTTCTCCTCTTGCTCCTTCTCCTCCTCCTCCTGCTTCTCTTCTTCCTTCTCTTTCTTCTCGTCTTGCTCCTTCTCCTCCCCCTTCTCCTCCTCCTTCTCCACTTGTTCCTTCTCCTCCACCTCCTCCAACTTCTCTTTCTCCACCCTTTCCTTCCCATCCCTTTTTTCCTCCTCTTCCTCCTCCTCCTCCTCCTCCTCTTCCTCCACCCTCTCCTTCCCATCCTTTTCTTTATCCTCTTCCTTCTCCTGTTTCCCCTCTCCTCCTCCTTTCCCTCTTCCGCCCTCCCTCTGTTAGCCCCTTCTTTTCCTCCTCCTCTTTCTCTTCCTCCTGTTTTCCCCCCCTATTCTTCCTTCCTTCTCCTCCTTTTCACGTTACTCCTCCTCCTCCTCCTCCTCCTCTTCCTCCTCTTTCTTTCCCTTTCTCTTTCACCTTTGCCCTCTTCATCTGGTAATTCTCCGGCGCTGGCTGCGTACTGACAGCTCCTCCTCCTCCTCCTCCTCCTCCTCCTCCTCCTCCTCCTCCTCCTTTTTTCCCTGTACG
>NC_134777.1:8245902-8248402 GCF_046742065.1 Oratosquilla oratoria
GGAGGTTACAAAGGATTACAAAGGCAAAGCATGCCGACAGGAGACCTTTTGATCCATATCTAGGTCGGATGCAAAAAAAAAAAAAAAAAAAAAAAAAAAAAAAAAAAAAAAAAAAAAAAAAAAAAAAAAAAAAAAAAAAAAAAAAATCATATTAATAATAAATTAAAACTATAACAATGTAAATAACAATTAAAATACATAAATAAATGCATTGGTATAGTTGAATAACAAACAAACAGGTAAATAGTAAATGATAATAAATTGACATATAACTAATAATAAATGAAAATCAGACAGACAAATTATAACAAAACAAAAACAAATAATATAACATAAATTATAATAATTACAGCATCTTACTAAGGTATTTATCTAAATGATTCTTAAAGCTTCGAACTGAACTACATTGCACTACCTGTGCAGGAAGTTTATTCCATTCATTAACTACACGGTTGGCAAAGTTGTTTCTACCTACTTCCAAATTGAATCTATTTCCGGACAGTTTGAGACCATTGTTTCTTGTCTGATTCTCATTCAATGTGAAAATTTTGTCACTTTTGATGTTGTCAATTCCCTTTAGAATTTTAAAGACCTGTATCAAGTCACCTCTGAGTCTACGCTTTTTTAGGGAAAACAGATTCATGTGCTTAAGTCGATTTTCGTATGATTTATTTTTGATATTTGGAATCAGTTTTGTGGCTCGCCGTTGTACCTTTTCCAGTCTGTCAATGTCTTTAATGAGATTCGGTGACCATACGGAAACAGCATATTCCAAATGTGGACGAACTAACGATTTATATAGCTTGTTAATGAGTGATGGACTTTTGAAATCAAAAGATCGCGCAATCAATCCCAGAATCTTATTTGCTTTCTCAGAGGCTGAAATACACTGCTTGGATGATTTGAGGTCGTTACTGATAATTACGCCGAGATCTTTTTCACTATCCACTTTTGTTAACGAATTTCCAAATAACTTGTAATCGTACTTACTGTTATTTTTACCTATGTGCATTACCTTGCATTTACTTGTGTTAAATTTCATTAGCCACTTTTCAGACCATTGCTGTATATCACACACACACACACACACACACACACACACACACACACACACACACACACACACACACACACACACACACACACACACACACACACTTATATTTTTATTATAGCTGCCGTTAGGGCATTTTATTCAGAGGTGCGTGCGTGTGTGCGTGCGTGCGTGTGTGTGTGTGTGTGTGTGTGCGTGTGTGTGTGTGTGTGTGTGTGTGTGTGTGTGTGTGTGTGGTAACTAATGGAGGGAAGGTGGTCTTAAGGACCATTAAGTCGTTCTTGGTACTCACCAGACGATTTTATTCAGGTTTGAAACCACAACTCCTAGAGTGATTTAGACTAATAAACGATCAATTGAATTGAGTAAACCAGATTGTGTAGAAAGAAATATCACTTTAGGACGTAAAAACGGTCCTGGAACTCTAGTTGGGCGTGATCAGGGAGATCTAGGAAGTGACTTTGAGTCGCTGCAAATGGGCGTCAACTATTTTAACGCCTAGATTGATGCTCAGGGGGGCGGAGGTATGGGGCGGGGTTGCTTGACCGCGGGATACGGGCGGGGCTCTGCAGGCGACACAGCGCAGATATAGGAAGTGATGTGATGTATTCGGTAGTTTCTTCGACGACTTTTTCTTTTTCCTTTTGGGTTTCCGTTTGTCAAGCTCTGGTGCACGAAGGTAACTCTCCCCCCCCACACACGGAAATACACACTCACACACACACACACACACACACACACACACACACACACACACACACACACACACACACACACACACCTCTCATGGCGCTGTGGTTAGAGCTCTGGCCTGCCACTACGGAGGTCCGGGTTCGACCCTCGCCCGGGGCTGAAATAATATCAGTATCGCAGCGCTGAGGGGTGTTACTCCAACTCTCGTGGGCGGGGAGTTGGGGGTGTGTGTGTGTGCAAGGTCATAGCATTACCCATAGATCGGACCTACGAGCTCTGAGCTCTCTTCCAGGAGGGAAATAGCTGTCGATCACGAGTCCAACACGTGATCCAAAAGACCAAGTGAATACACACACACACACACACACACACACCTCGCGGCGCAGCGATTTTAGAGTTCTCGGTGGTCCGGGTTCGAGTCCCGCCCAGGGCTGAAATAATTTCAGTATCGCTTCGCTGCAGGGTGTTACTCCAACTCTCGTGGGCGGGGAGTTGGGTGTGTGTGTGTGTGTGTGTAAGGTCACAGTGTTACCCATAGATCGGTCATACGAGCTCTGAGCTCTCATCCGGGAGGTTGATAACTGTCGATCACGCGTCCAACACGTGGTCCAAGACCATGGTGAATGGTGAATCATACACACACGCACGCACACACACACACACGTCGCGTCTGTTCTTTTAATGGATGTTTGTCGCGGAGAGGAGCGGAGGATTGGGCAGAATCCTCTTATCTGCAGAACATTCCACACTTGC
>NC_134777.1:8250902-8273402 GCF_046742065.1 Oratosquilla oratoria
GACACAAACTCGTATATTCGTCAAGGCCCTCCACTTCCCTCTCTCCCCTCTCCCTCTCCCTCCCTCCTTCTTCTTCCCTCTCCTCCCCCTCTCTCCCTCTCCTTCACTCCCTCCCTACCTCCCCTCTCCCTCTCTCCTTCTCCTTCCCTCCCTCCCTACCTCCCCTCTCCCTCTCTCCTTCTCCTTCCCTCCCTCCCTACCTCCCCTATCTCTCTCTATCCTTCTCCTTCCCTCTCCTTCCCTCTCCTTCTCCCTCCCTCCCTCTCTTCCTCCCCTCTCCCTCTCTCCCTCCCTTCCTCCCCTCTCCCTCTCCCTCTCCTTCCCTCCCTCCCTACCTCCCCTCTCCCCTCTCCCTCTCTCCTTTTCCCTCCCTCCCTCTCTTCCTCTCCTCTCCCTCTCCTTCTCTCTCCCTCTCTTCTCTCTCCCTCCCTCCCTCTCCTTCCCTCCCTCCCTCTCGTTCCCTCCCTCCCCTCCCTTTTGCTCTTTCATTCCTAAATTTCTTCTTTACAGAGAACCTTGTGGTTCTGTTTTCCTGTATTTATTCCATTAGATTTGATGTTCTCAGATCGAATCAGAACTGTCTTTGAACTTCGTGGTACTTTGATGATTGCGTTCGTTGATCGCTACAGTGTATTATCAATAACTGCCATGTTACAAGGGAATTGAAATGGCAATTGTGATTGTCTCCAGGTGTGTGTGTGTGTGTGTGTGTGTGTGTGTGTGTGTGTGTGTGTGTGTGTGTGTGTGTGTGTGTGCACGCAATAACTAACACAATCATTTATTGTTTTGTAATTCCGGTACACGTTTATGCCTTCGACATGTAACCTCGTCATCTTTTTTTTCTATTTTCTTTCGTTCCCGTTATAAACGGCTTATGGAGTTCCTTCACTCCACTCACCCTCCCCCCACCCCCACCCAACCGTCGTCTGTCCACCCCTGCCCCCTCCCCCTGCCCCTCCTCCTCCTCCTCCTCCTCCTCCTCCTCCTCCAGGACCTTAAGTTTCCTTGATCCAATACATCGTCTTCCTCGTCCCTTTTGTTATTAACCATTCTCTCCCTTTTTTATATTTTCAAATCTTATTTACTTCCACTATGTGTTCTTTTGCTTTCTCTTTCTACCTTCTCCTCTTTTCTTCTTCTATTTCTCCTGTCCGTCCTCTTTCTCCTGTCCCATCACCTCACTCGCTCAAGACGTCCTCCTTTTCTCCTTCCTCTTCTCCTTCCCGTTTTCTTTGCAATTCTCTCATGTTCCTCCTCTCTCATACCTCCCCCCTCCTCCTCCTCTTTTTCCTCCTCTTTCCACTGATCCTCTTGATTTTCTTCTTCGTTCTCTTCGTTCGTAGATTTTAGACCAACGCCTGAACACGCATCCCTCCCACAGACAGGTCTTTTGGGGGAAATGCCTACACTGACATAATTATGTTCCGTGCTTCCACCATCGGGCGTGTGTCTACATATGGACACTTGTCTCCATTGGGAACATAAAGATTCGGAAACTTCCGCGATTCGTAACGAAAATTTCCGAAGTCTAGAAGGCTTTAACATGGGTGATGCAAACAAGGTCATCATAATAAAACAACAGGGCAGGACTCGCAGTAATGGGTATAAACTGGACAAATTTAGATTTAAGAAGGAAATAGGCAAGAATTGGTTTACTAATAGGGTGGTCGATGAATGGAATAAACTTAGTAACCACGTAGTAAGCGCTGAAACTATCAGTTGTTTTAAAAAACGATTAGACAACTTTATGGATGAGGATGAAAGGTGGTGATGGATACGAAGCTGCCTAGTATAGGCCTTATGGTCTTTTGCAGTCTCCTTTATTTCTTATGTTCTTATGAGTCCCAGATACCAGGCGCACTCATATTCTGTCATATTTTAGAAAGTTGTTTTGGTTTTGAGTACTGGAGGATTAAAAAACGGTTGAGATTTTGAATTTGGGGAACTGTCTAGTTACTCGGAGACGTGCATACGTGCCCAGCCCGTGATTTTGTTGTTGTTGTTGTTGTGATATGGCCAGATGTTTTTATTCAGGTAAAGGTTGACAACCGACACTGATGGTTTCGACTCCTGTCATCATCAGTGAAATGAAATGAAATGAATAAAATATTGTACCACGAGCCAGAAGAACACCTATGATCCCCTTCACACGGGAGAAAAAGTCGTCGACTTTCGCTTCCCAGTACAAGAATTCTGTCCATAAAGTGATTCAACGGAAAAAACGCGATTTTTTTTTTTTGTGTGTATGAAAGCGGCTTCAGGAAACTCGACTTGCTGCCAAGTATCAGAGAATTAAGTGAGAGGAAAGACGTATGGGTGCTCTACGCGTCAAAGCGATTACACCTGACAAATCCTACTTTGGTATGTGACGTACCTGTCCTAAGGCATAAGTGAAACAAATTGTTTTTAATTACTTTGCCTGCCATTAATCTCATACATTTTTTTTTTTGCTGTAGATAACATTTTAAATTGTAGATCGGACACCTACTTTGGTATGCAATCTGTTTGAGTAGATCCATGTATGTCTACGACGATACTTAGGGGATGGGAGACACAGAGGACGAGAACCGGATCGAGCCGGATCGAACTGAATGAAAAGCGGATGAAGACAAACGTATAAACTTTATTGCGTTGTATATTGTATTTTTTTCTGTCTCCAAACAGCAATACATATTACTTAACATTTTCACTGCTGCAATATCCTAATGTTTTATTATTCAGCAGGAAGCATTTTTGAAGGCTTCAGTGAAATAAAATAAAATAAAATTCCTGAATCGCAAAGGATTGGATGTTGGAACAAGAGGGCAGGTTAGAAGCGATTAAATATACTTGTGTGGAATGAGCACCTAGTTGAAATTGCGTAAATTCGAGCAGATGTCCCTAGTCAAACAGAGAGAGAGAGAGAGAGAGAGAGAGAGAGAGAGAGAGAGAGAGAGAGAGAGAGAGAGAAATCACAAGGGAAAAGTCCAAACCCAACCTTTCCTAGTTAAAATTTTGAACCTTGTTTTTTTCGTTCACGCCCTAGACTTACGTCTCGTAATTATCTTTGTGAACGCACTGAAGTCATGTGGAGCGCAAGGGCAGTTACCAGGAAACATCGCGAAATACGGAGCAAGAAGTAGGACACGGCGTGAGATGCAAGGTCAGGTCACGAAGTTCACGGAAAGGTCAAGCAAAGACGAGGGATGGGGCACAGAAAGGTCACAGGCAAGGTTAGGTATGGTTACATTATCGAAAATTCTCAAGAAGTAAATAAAATGATAAATAGATAAATGGGTAAGTAGGTAGACCGTTTGATAAATGAATGTGTATAACAAAGGGGAGTCTTGTGTGAGGCGATTCTGAAAACAGAGGCGCAATTGTATTTTGTTTAAGTAGCTCCAGACACTTATGCTCAACTGAAAGGTAGGTTCTCGGTCAAGAGGAAGTTTCTTTCTCTCTTTCTCTTTCTGCCTCTCTCTCTCTCTCTCCCTCCCTCTCTCTCTCTCCTTCCCCCCCTCTCTCTCTGTGTTATCCATCCATTGACTTGATAGTCTGTCCCTGCTGGGATTTTCACTTAAAGAGTTAAACACATGATGCAATAGGACAGGAATCGTTTATGTAATTCTTGAAGGATGATCTGGGAGGTAACAGGAGGTAGTCAACAAATATATTTGATCACTTGGCGGCTGCACCCTTTACTTTAACTAAAAAAAAAAAAAAAAAAACAATGCCAAAAAATAAAAAGTAAAAACATTGATGTATAGGAAGAAATTATTTTGACCCCCTTCCCCTTCTTAATTTATTAGGGGAATTGAGGCCTTCGTTTATGTGCACATATAGGAAGAAAGGAATATACAGGCCACTGTTCGGACTTAAATCACAGGTGCCTGAGCACAGGCGGCTGGTAGACAATGGAGCATCTCTTCGAAGAAGAGTTCGGATCAGGTGGTGTGGCTAATCTTACAAAGGTTTGCACAAGACAAAGATATTTACACAAAGACTTATGTCTGGTCCATGGTCTGGTCAGTGTTGATATCCTAACGTTCATCTAGTCTTCTCTCCCTCTCTCGCTAACCCTCCACCTTACCCTTCTCCCAATGTTGCAACATAAGCAGGGATGTTAACAAAAACATGAATTCAAATGCAGACCTATTGCGGAGTTGTGTGCTAGAAATCAGATATGGTCTATTGTACCGCGCTTCAAATACATGTAGTAAGGTATAATGATTGTGTATAATCCCATGAAGCCTGGCAGAATAATAGTAACCCTTGAGTTTACAGAAGGAACAGGACTGCCCAGCTGCTGGTGGCGGTTGCGCGCGCATGCGCAGAACGGTACAAGAAGCCAGTGCTCAAGACTGCTCACTACTGCAGTTGTGCAAGATGAATGGTCACGTTAAGAGCAATGCTTTCGTTTATTTCTCCTCTCCATCTTTTGTTCCTTTATCCTTTCTTTCGTGCTTTGTATTATTTGAAATATTCGACATTGCGTTATGAACACCACTTCCAACCAGTGAGGAGTGCACTTATGATATTTGTGTTCCAATAACGGGTCGTATTTGTAAGAATTTATCGTTTGTGTAGGGAAGAATTTTGAAAATAAATAAATAGATAAAAAATAAACATAAGAACGTCTCTACTGATGCTACATACACAAATCGAACTACATTAATTTCAGATACGTAAATTCGAAAATAGATTCTCAGTATTCAACAAACTTTTAACTGAGTGCACCTTTTGATGCTACACACAAGCGTACTAGAGAATCAAGTACCGAAGCTTATGAATGAATTACTTGTCTTAGTTTTCAACTTGTTGAGGGGAGAGTGGGGGAGTAGCACTTTATTTATGGTATTTTTTCTATTACTGTAAATATTGTTCTTGCATTGAAACGTTATCTTTACAAGTGTTCTTGCAAGTCTATCACTGCCTACCATGGTTCATCATCACCATTGTATTTTCCTACGTCAAACGGAGGAAAGGGATATGATACGCAAGGGCAGATCATTTCCTTGGAGAAGTAGGAAGTCTTCAAGAGGGATTATAGATAATGAGGGAACGAGTAATTGAGTAAGCTTACGAGGGAGAGGAGTAGTGGTTGGGCAAGACCTCAGCAGGAGTCACCGCGGGGGGTCGTGGTGGTGGCCAAAATGGCAGTGGCGGTTGAGGAAAACTAACAGACGAAGGCGGTTAGATCGGGTGAGCTCATACTGTATGTAAGGCGATATATATATATATATATATATATATATATATATATGTATATATATATATATATAATATTTATCAACCACAATTCACTTTAATTCTAAGCCATCAACATCGAGAACCTCGAGGAGGCATACATGCAGACGACTTAGAATTAAAGTGAATTGTGGTTGACAAATGTAAATCTGTTCCCTGGAACAATTTGTGTTGTGTGTATATATATATATAATATATATATATATATATATATATATATATATATATATATATATATATATATATATATATATATATATATATATATATATGCACATGAGATCCCACCTGAAGAATTGTTACCCAAGTACGCCGAATATCAACAGTGGAATAAAGATTTGTTTAGGTTAGGTTAGGTTAGGTTGAAGGAGTGTTATGCTTATTGTCCTCAACTTATACAACCGAAGAATCGTAAACCAAGAATGGCCCACATGAAGAATTGTTGCTCTGTAGATGTCTAGGGTGACGATTCTTTATGTGATTCCCCCCCATATATATATATATATATATATATATATATATATGTGTGTGTGTGTGTGTGTGTGTGTGTGTGTGTGTGTATATATATATATATATATATATACATATATATATATATATATATATATATATATATATATATATATATATATATTTGCCTCGAGCATGGGGCGATTTTATTCAGTTTCAGAAAGGACCCTGGGCTGAAAGAGGTTTGGAACCTCGATGACCCCAATCACTCGTAGCTCCACGCCTAGGACAAACAGACTCGTCTTACAGCAACCAGAACAAAATATATCGTTTCTGCCACTGTCTTGTCAAGAGTTGGGGACGAAGGGACCAGAGATGAGGTGCAGTCAAGAGACGAGTTTCAGAAGTTGTTGGTTTCCCCCTCCCCCCCATCTCTCCCCGCACCTCCGTGCAGCCAACTGCCACCAGCTGAGAGCGTCTCGACCCAGTTGCCTGAGACTTGGGTCTATCAGAAACCGGTCAGACTTGCTCTTGCTTTGACTCCCTCCTCCCCCTCCGCCCCTCTCCCTTCTCTCATTACCTCCTGATGGTGATGGTAATGGTAGTGATAATGTTAATAACAGGAACGGCCATGTAAGGACCAATAGGTCTCTTGATGTTCGTTTGTCCATGTTACTACATGGAACTCCTTCCCGCGCTACCTTCTCATCTCCACCTTCCCCCCCCACACTCCCCTCCGTAACTCCTCTTCGACACTCCTCGTCCGTTTCTTTCTTGTCCTGTCACTCCACCAGGTCCTTCTTTGCTCCTTAGGGATTTGCCGAAGGGATGGTCAGCATAGCTTGGCCGTGGCCGAAATAAGATTGAAAAGGAGACATGGGATGAAAGGTTCAATTGCTGTCGGCTTGTACTATCTAAATTCACTTGCCGTTTTCCTTCTCCAGACCTCTTTCTTTTCCTCCTCACTGGTGATCTGTGTAAATGAACGCTTCCCGACACACGCACACACACACACACACACACACACACACACACACACACACACACACACACACACACACACACACACACACACACACACACACACACACACACACACACACACACACGTAAATGGGACTTTAAAAGTCTACATGGCAAGTAAATCCTCTGTAGTTCTGTGTAAGTCTTTCCCCGTCCCCTGCCTCCTCCTCATCTTCTTCTCCTTTCTCCTCCTCTTTCCCCACTTCCCGTTTATTTAGTCTGTCTTCCTTTCATGATACCTTTCCTCGTCAAAATCTGCCTATCACCTCACTTCGCAATCATTTCCACATTCTCTCCCCACTTCCCCCCACCCCGCTCTAGATAACTTTTTCATCGTTAGGTTATCAGGTTTTACACTCGTCTCCTCCCCCCCTCTCTGTCTCTCTCTCTCTCTCTCTCTCTCTCTCTTTCTTTCTCTCCTTTTTCTTGTCCTTTTCTCTTCTGCAATTTCTAGTTCTCTCTATCCCTTTCCTCTCATATCTCCTCACACTTTACCTCTACTTATTTCCCCTACCTTCTTCAAAAGTCCTCCAATTCGCCCTTCATTCTCTCCACCACTTTCTCCAAAAAACAGCCTTCTCACAAAACCCTTTCTTTCTTGTCGCCACCCCACCTTTTCTACGCTTTCTTCTCTTGCTCGTCTACCATGTCCTCTTCTATTCTCTTTCCATTTATTTCATATTTTTATTTCATCCCCAGGCCTCCCCTCTTCCTCATTTCTTTCCGTCCTCGCCTCTCTTCTCTCTCCCTCACTCTCCTCTCCTTTTCTTACCTTCTGTCCTCTCTCGTCTCCTCATTCCTCTCCCTTTTTTCTTCTCCCCTACACTCTCCTTGTCCTTCCCCTCCTCTCTCGCCTTCTCCTACCCCGCCTTCCTTCCAACGCAATACACCAACAAACTCTATCAGTCTGATGATGAACTAGCAGCGACGTGAAAGATCCGGGTTGCCCCGGCCCTTGGTCAGTATCACGTGTTCACGAGAACTTGGGGTAAGGCTTGCATCACGCAGCTGTTTTGGGGGTGGTTGACACGTGGCGAGACGGTCCGGAGGGGGACATTCGCCCCGGGGACCATGCGTTTCCTCTATTCCGAATAGAATCGTCTAGCAGATTTTTTTTTCGGGAAAGGGATAACTAAGGCAGTTATTGAGATCATATTTAAGCTGGATTAGATTATGTGGCGTCAGCCAGAATTACTTGTTCAGTGTCCAGATATGCTTGACCCCTAGAGAGGTTATATTGATGTGGTTCACGGTGACGACGTTGGGGTACACAAGTCCTATGAATAATGATTTGGTGTTTGTGACGAATGTGGTGGTAGTTGTGATGTTTGTGAAGCAAGAGGCGGTGGTTTTGGGGGTCCAGTGGTCTTGGTAGTAATGATGGAGGAAATAGGTTGGTTGGTGAAGAAGTTTAAGCGGAAACGGAAGGGTGGGGGGGAGGAGGGGAGGAGGTGAGGGTGGTGCGTTCGAGCGTATCATGCCGATACTCCTCCTCCTCCTCTTCCTTCTCCTCCTCCTCCTCCTCCTCCTCCTCCTGTTTCATGGGATCCGGAGCAGCTGCTTGGAGGATAAGCGAACTCATATACACGCGCGTACACACACACACACACACACACACACACACACACACACACACACACACACACACACACACACACACACGATCGTCTTCATACCCACCGTTATTTAGATAATCAGTATTACCGTCATCATTACTTTCATCATTGACTAACATCACCGCCCCTAACTTCACCTGCACGGCACAAAGCAGACGCTGTTGCATGCAAAGTGATCATTTCACCCCCATCCATCGCTCTCTCTCTCTCTCTCTCTCTCTCTCTGCAAGAATGTTTCAAAAACTGTGTACGTGCCTGTTCGCATACGAATAAATTTGTTCAGAGTAAGCAAAAAATATAATCATGTCATCGTGGGAATGCCCGTCCTTGGCCGATTAGATCGTGGATAGAATTATCTTATCTCTTATCACGAAATGGTTCTTAACTTGGCAGCCATATCTTTTTCGACACCACTGTATCAGAAATAATTTGTATTTTTCTGTCTCATCCTCGTGCACTGGTAGAAAAACCCCTTGCAATCGTTATGGTGTTCAACCCTTGAACTCAAAGAATTTGAATTTCAAACGCTGTAGGCCGGTATCCAGGAGTCCAGGTGTTGGCGCGACATGACGTCACAAAAATATGGCGGGAAAGGAGTGAGCAATAGCATAAGTCGCGCGCACGGAGAGAATTCCTTTGTTACGTTTGATTGTTTCGCTGTAGGGCCGAAGAAGTGAAGGAGAGAAGGATGGCGTTGTTATGATCTTCTTGAGGAGTTTTCGCACGGACTCTACTGACCACTTTGTCTGATCATTGAGCAGATTGGGAGAAAATTGACGTGAAGGGTGTACAATTACTGTCAGCTGGCTTGGTATGTTGCAATTTACGAAATAGGATACTGAGGATTTAAGGCTATAGTACTATTTCTCTCCCCTCCACTCCCCAATGGGATAGTTTAGATGCAGAGATGGAGATTGTTGGGTACTTTTGTATAAATTGCTAAAGTAATTGTATATCGCTATACCGCAAGAATCTTAGGATTTGATTTGGAGTTGAGATGAAAGAGTAAATTCTACGAGGCTTTCTACAGTGCCACAATGGTCTCCTGTAATCCTAATCGAACGATGGGCAGCTCTATACAAATACCAATGTATGAATAATATTTTTTGTAATGTGAGGTATATTTCAACAGACGTAACCGTCTCTTTGATATGCTAATACATCACTACAACCAAAAGATTTTCTTTCGCGTCAGTGTGGAGTGTGTAGGCTTATCACCATTGTTAAGTTGAATTTATTCAGCTCAAAGAAAACCCTCCCGCTCTTCAGAAGGTTGGTACACACTGAAAGGATTGTATGTTTATTATGGCTATCGTATAATGATCTTATTCACATCGATAGGAAAACAATCAGTGGATTCAAGGAGATTTATTTATTTGCCTGAAACGTCAGCAGTAAAATAAATAGATAAATAAAAAGATATGTGATTCTTTAGATATGGTTCTTTTGGTATGTATTTCATTGTGAAATTTGTAGGTTAGTTACCTACTGAAATCCGGTCGTCTAACAAAGAAAAATGATTTGTAAACATGCGATCCACCCAACGGTTTGTGGTATTGGATGTACATGCTCCACCAAATACCTGATCCACATTCAGTTCATGAACTACTGAAGAACTTCAGGAGCCTTTAGGCTGTTTCTGGGTAGCTAGCCTCGCATATATACTTGTTTCTTTTTATTTTTCTTCATAATATAGTTCTTTATGTTAGCAATCACGATATTTGGGGAAAAATTACAGACACTTGTTGCACATTTTAACACCATGGTATATTTTCTAAAAAAAAAAAAATAAGTCTCTTTCATCCGAATATTGTTGATTTCCGAATTTTAGAAATTCTCAACAAAGACAAGTATCTGCATGATTATATACCACAACCCATTTGATAAATATTCAAAATATTCATTAATTACGGGTCGTGTTCCATTTGATAAACATTTAGACCGTTAAACGTGGGAAGGATCCATCCGCAATACTTTGATTGTCGTCGGATCAGACTTTTTGTATGAAGTTACCAAAAACTGGAGGACAGGTGAGCAAATAGAGGAAGAGGGTGACCGCAGCGGTTTCGTGGTTTGTATTTCCTGGAAGTTGAGCTGCGCCCAGCCACTGCCTTTAGTGTGCGCATGCGTAGTGCAAACTTTTTGCCACCTTGGGCGGGCGCATGGCTAGGATCACCAACCGCGCCAATGCCGTGCGCTCGCCTGGTATTCAATCTGGGTGCCAGTCAGCTTACTTGCCTTCCTGACTTCAATGGCTGCGCCATGCCCGTATTTTATCTACTTGTATCTACTATACAGACGTAGCTACGTCCATAGGATCACGTCTTTGTCTGTAATTCAAACCGTATGTTTGTGTACGTAAGCGAGTGGGTGTCTGTATTGGTCTTGGAAGCTCGGGGGTGGACAAGACGGTTAGGAGGAGGTAATGACGTAGGCTGGTGGCGAGAGTTATTCTAACGCGTGACGTTCACGGCGTGGGTGATTCGTTGAGACTCTTCCGCGGTTTTTCCTTCCAGAATTTTCTTCTGCGTACGCACATGCGTGTACGGTTTGCCACGTGGTTTTTCTTCGTGTGTATATTTATCTAATTTGATTGTACAGGAAAAGACGAACATTCGTGGGATTCTGTCTCCTACATTCCAATAATCATACCTCGCTAAAAATTCGTGTATGATTTGAGCTATGTTTGTCATCTTATTTTCCAATTAGCATACTTAGATTTGAATTCATGTATGATACCATCTTGGGCTGGATCGCCCTCTGGGATATTCCAAATATTCATTCATCTGTACAGAAAAACGTGTTTCTTCACAACTTTTAGATATTTCGTATTTTTCAAAATTTTCTCAAGACTTCGTGAACTCCTAGCACCAATAAAGCGATTCTTACTCTCACCTCTTTCTTTTCGATCCTTCAACGTTGGTAGTCTGCCCTCGTATGGTTCAGCTGTGCGTATGTATGTATACTTATTCATATACAGATATAGAGCTATGCTCGTAGAATTCTGTTTCTATCTCCATCGGTCAGTTTCCTTCGAAATCGTCAGTGTTGTCTAACTGGGCTATTTTGCAACAGGTTATTGTCTTTGTGAGCTGTTGCAACTGGTTATTGTGTGTGTGTGTGTGTGTGTGTGCACGCGCCCGTGTGCACGTTTGTTTGACTAAACATAACTAGATTTACAAAAACAAGTCAAATTCATTACATTCCCTTTTTTTTTTAGTTTATATTAAAACAAGCGTTGGTTCTCAATTCTAAATGCTTAAAGAATAGATCACAATTCGTGATTTTACGGTCAACTACTCTGTCGTACCTTGATTTCTTGTTATAGACTGGATGACGTCAAATCGCACGTGTCAGTAATTACTGTATTTCACACGAAAATTAAATACACGAGGATTGAATTAGTTCATTATTCATTTGCAGACATGATTATGTTATGTGTATGTTTTTCCTCGTGTATATACCGACGTAAATGTGTTTATTTCATGTTTGTGTACATGTTTTCACTGTGCGCAAAATTAAGCATGTGCGAGTATGTGATGTGTTCATATGTGTGTATGATTATGTTCGTGGATAGATTTTGTATACTTGTACCCGCTTTATGCCCAAAGCATCTACTTCCATAACGTCTTACTGACCAAACTTAATATAATCTAATTTGATATAGTCAATTTCTATATAGTCAATTTCTATACTAGATGTTTTAGAGAAATTGTGTTGATATTTTGGAAGTGATAATTTTGGGGAAACACATCACTGCGCGCGCTTGCCTGCATGTGAACATTCATCAGAGACAACTACTAGCGTATGCAAATGTAATAACCGTTGCTATGCAGGTGTGAATCGACATGAGGACTAATTCCTGTACGTATATGCGCGCTTTGCGTGCGTGCATGTGCGCATGATCGAGCTCACAAGGAAATACCATCACAACCCAAGGCCAAGGCTATGTCCAGCTCGAGTCAATGAGCATCGCTAAGAATATCAGGGAGGATAGGAAGTAGTTCACGCTCATGATCCTTGGTTTCAGACTGCTTGAAGATTGTTCTCGACTTTATCTTCCTTGCTGGGCCGATGAAACCATTATATTAAGGTCCTACAGGAGTGTTTTCAATGAATGAAAAGAAGGGAAATTAAAACCAGATGAAGAACCCCAGAATATCCCGCGGAAAACGAGCCTATACCGTCCCGCAAAAACGAGTCTTCAGCGTTAAACCACGGGAAAGTGGCGGGAAAGAGCTTCGACACTCCGTGCAAGGGAATTTTTGTTACTTGCCCGTCTTAGGAACTCGGGAGGTCGTTTTTTCTTTCTTCCGTTTATGTGTTTTGGCGGACAGGGACGCTTTGGTGGAGAAGAGCGCGGGAAACAGCTATCAAAGGCGTAGAGGGGTAGGGAGGAAGGACGTGATGAAGACGCTATGTGGTGGTGGAGGAAGGGAGGGAGGGAGGAGGAGAAGGAAGAGGAGGAGGGTTAGAGGTGGCATGAGGGAAGGGACGAGGCTGAAGGAGTGTCAAGGGTGGGAGGGTGGAGAATGTGGACGAGTTCAAGTTGGAGGGTGAGTGGTGCAACAGAAAGTCAAACGATGTCCGCAGAGTTTGAAGGACGGCTTTAGCGGTTGTTCGAGTGGTTTTATTATTATTGTTATAACTATTGTTGTTGTTGTTATTATTATTATTATTATTATTATTATTATTATTATTATTATTATTATTATTATTGTTATTATCATTATTATTATTATTATTATTATTATTATTACAATTATTACTATTATCATTATCATCATTATCTTTACTATTATAATTATTATTATTATTATTTTTATTATTATCATTATTATTATTAATATTATTATTATTATTATTATTATAATTATTATTATTATTATTGATAATTAATGATAGTATCATTATTATAATCATTGTCATTATCATTATTATTATTATCATTATTATTATTATTATTATTGTTATTTTATTAATATTATTATTATTATTATGATTATTATTGTTTTATTATTATTATTATTATTATTATTATTATTATTATTATTATTATTATTATTATTATCAATATTGTTGCTGTTGCAGTTGTTATTACTATTATTGATATTTTGCTTGTTTTTTACATGCTCGTTAGATTCGTTTTCATCCTGTTGTAGCAAAGGTTTCTTAGCAAGTAGATTTGATGTGGTAACTTATCTAATTTTGCTCAACCTATTCCCAAATACCAGATCTTATGTGGCCAGTACCCGTCAGTCATTCTTATCTATAGTGTTGTGTTGCTTGTGTATCTGAAGACGTAATGATCACAGAACTTTGGTTATGTTATGTCATGTTGTTGTTCACAATAAGCCTGTTCTCTACAGTAAAAGAACAAATCAACAGAAGATCTTTTCGTCTTTAAAGCGCGGTTGACACAAGCAACGCTTTTGGCAAAAAGTTTCCGTTTTCTTTGCAGCTTTTCCCCCCGTTTTGCTCGTGTGAACTGCGGGAAAAAAGCTGCCGAGAAAACGGGAACTTGGTGCCGAAACATTACTCGTGTGGACTGCGCTGAATGAGGCACGACACGAATAGAGATGGGAGTTATTATTATTATTATTCATTCAGCTGTGAGATAGACTTGGTAGTCAAAAGTCGTTAAAGTCCTTTTGGTTCCTTCGGCTGTTGTAGACGCAGTTTATCGTCTCGGTCACTGCTAAACGGTTTTATTCAAGCGCAGGAAAACTGTCTACCAAAAGGTCAAGATACTCGGCTGAGGCATTCGTTTGAAGGTCTTGTGTCGTCGGTAGAGGATGGGGATGGGCTCAGAGGCGTTCAGTCTTGCCACGTTGGAAGATGCAACATCTGGCGAGTCTTGCAACACGGACAGTTGCAAGGGATTGCAACCGGTCACTGAATTGCACGGGTCAGATGCCAACAGGGAAATATTAATTTTTTTTTTTTTACAGAAGATTTTCCGTTGTGACTTTTGATACGTTGCACCAATTAGGAATTGCGACCGGTTACTGGACTGCACGGGTCAGATCCCAACAGGGAAATATTATTTTTTTTTTTACAGAGGATTTTCCGTTGTGACTTTTGATGCGTTGCACCAATTAGGAATTGTAACCGGTCACTGGATTGTACGGGTCAGATGCCAACAGGGAAATAGTAATTTATTTTTTTACAGAGGATTTTCCGTTGTGACTTTTGATGCGTTGCACCAATTAGGAATTGCGACCGGTTACTGGACTGCACGGGTCAGATCCCAACAGGGAAATAGTAATTTATTTTTTTACAGAGGATTTTCCGTTGTGACTTTTGATGCGTTGCACCAATTAGGAATTGCGACCGGTTACTGGACTGCACGGATGAGATCCCAACAGTAATCTATTTTTGTCATAGGATTTTCCTTTGTTACTTTTGATGCGTTGCACCAATTAGGAATTGCAACCGGTCACGGGACTGCTCGGGGCAGATGCCAACAGGGAAATCGTAATTTATTTTTTTCATAGGATTTTCCGTTGTGACTTTTGATGCGTTGCACCAATTAGGAATTGCAGCTGGTCACTGGACTGCTCGGGTCAGATGCCAACAGGAAAATAGTATATATATTTTTTCATAGGATTTTCCCTTGTGACTTTTGATGCGTTGCACCAATTAGGAATTGCAACCGGTCACTGGACTGCTCGGGTCGGATGCCAACAGGGAAATATTAATCTATTTCTTTCCGTAGGATTTTCCCTTGTGACTTTTGATACGTTGCACCAATTAGGAATTGCAGCTGGTCACTGGACTGCTCGGGTCAGATGCCAACAGGAAAATAGTAATTTTTTTTTTTTATAGAATTTTTCATTGTGACTTTTGATGCGTTGCACCAATTAGAAATTATAACCGGTCACTGGACTGCTCGGGTCAGATGCCAACAGGGAAATAGTAATCTATTTCTTTACATAGGATTTTCCCTTGTGACTTTTGATGCGTTGCACCAATTAGGAATTGCAGCTGGTCACTGGACTGCACGGGTCAGATGCCAACAGGGAAATAGTAATCTATTTTTTTCATAGGATTTTCCCTTGTGGCCTTTGATGCGTTGCACCAACTGATCATGTGAAAGATGCACGTTGTCAAGTGATATGTCTGCAATACTATTTGTTGTCTTTTTTTTTTTTTTTTTTTTGTCAGGGACTGTCGCCATCCCGGTGACCTAACATAAGGTCAATAGGCTGTCATTGCCTTGATCAGATAATGGCACGGGCGGGGAGGAGGGTTTCTGAGAAAGGAAACAAGGGAAAATCACTCATTCCTTCTGCAGCAGAAGTTATTCTGCCAAAGGAACTCGAAATGAAGGTCTTCGGGACAAAACGAGAAAAAGAAACTCGATCATAACTAGGAACACCAGTTCTACACACCAGTTCGTTTATTAAGAAGGGATGGGATGTGGGCTTCGTAGCCAAATAACCTGCTACCCATCCTGAAACCTTACCTAAACTAATTCAGTCATTTTCTATATTAGTCGTTTTGGAAAAGAAAAAAATATTGTAGACAATTTGGGAATAAACATTTTGGAAAGTCCCAGAAAGAGACTACAAAATTTCAGAAACTTTCAGTGACAATTTGTCTGTTTGAAGAAGAAGGAGGAGGAAGAGGAGGAGGAGGAGGAGGAGGAGGAGGAGGAGGAGGAGAGGTATTGTCGTCGTGTGGTTTGAGAACCCCGAGGAGGCCGTCGGAAGTAGCTGTTGAGATGGTCCGGTTGGTCTGCCCTGAGGCGGTGACAGTGGGGGGGACCAATCCTACCACAGCCCCGAGCGACTCCCCAGTCCGGCTTAGTAATCTCTCATTTCTTTCTTCTCTCTCCGCTTTTTCCCTCTATCTCTGTCTCTCTCTTTCCTTCTCTTCATCTCTCTCTCTCTCTCTCTCTCTCTCTCTCTCTCTCTCTCTCTCTCTCTCTCTCTCTCTCTCTCTCTCTCTCTCTCAGTATGTTTATACGTTTTAATCTCTTCACAACACTTAGGTTCTTTGGGTTAAATAGAATCATATGGTCTTAGCTAGAGTGAACTTCGTAAAGTGACGTTGCTGTGTAGAGTGGGTGAACAGAGATAGTCTTAGCTTTGTTACAGTGACGTCGATAAAAATAACTGGCACTAATAACTGATAGTGATAGTAATAATAGTATCAATAATGATAACTACAGCAACAATAATCTTTATTACAGTCAGCAGTATACAAAATGTGTAAAAGTACAAGTATAAAAGCTATCACGTTAAAATTTCACGGCGAAAGAAAGAAATCTAAATTATGAAAGGGATTGTTTAAAACGATACAGATAAGATGGAGGAAGAAAATATAAGAGGCGGGAAGCATTTGATAAAGAGGTACAAATTATTAATTCGTTATAATAATATCATTCGCGTGAACAGTTTCGAAGCAAGCATTATAATAAAGAAAGAAAGAAAGAAAGAACAAAAGTTAACAGGTCGAGTAAGTGGACCAAACAGTTGCGAAAGTTATGGCAAATGATTACTTTCAATATTTACTGTTATCGATAGAAAAATCAGCAATTTTTCTTTTTCCCTGTTCGACGACCGTTAGGTTCATGTCAGGCAATCGAGGCAGGAATTGACGCAATTATCTGCAGGTGTGTAGATAAGATTGGATGGTAAAGAAGTGGCGTTTGATTCCCTTTGTACTTGTCTCAAAACCGGCGCTAGATTTTTTTCTCGATGTTAATGAATTCTATAAGTATGCCTGTCGTATTTATTGTAGTTCCCATTCTGCTTCAGTATTTTTTTGTCGACTAAAATACGAATTTCCCGTTTTCTGTTTGTTTACATTCGATTTTCAGTTATTCTTTGACATGCAGGAGACTGATATTTTTTCCTTATCATTTTTTTGTCTTCACTTGCATTGACTCGTCATAACTTTAAATCTTTATCCTCATCCTTCCCTCATCCTTCCCTCCCTCCCTCTCCACCACCTACACACTGTAGGTCAAATTCCTGCCTTTTTTATTCTCTCTCTCTCTCTCTCTCTGTCTCTCTCTTTTTATCATTTTTGCTGTCAGTCTTAACGTCATTCTCTCTCCTACCATACTGGGTCCCTCCAATCCTCACATTTCCTCTCTCCACCTACATTTTATCCACCTTTCTTCCTCTTGATTCTTCCCCCCAATTCCTCCTCCTCCTCCTCCTCCTCCTCCTCCTCCTCCTCACATTTTCATTCCCCCTTCACGTCCTTCTCGATAACCTTCAACTTGGACTCCCAAGTTAACCTTGTGATTCTTCTCTTCAGATTCTCTTTCTCCTCCTCTTCGTTCTCCTCACCCAACTCCCATTTTCTTTCTCGTCCTTCCTCTTCGTTCTCCTCACCCAACTCCCATTTTCTTTCACGTCCTTCCCGATAACCTTCACCTAGGACTTCCACGTTTACATCCTCCTCCTCCTCCTCCTCCTCCTCCTCCTCTCCTACCTCCTCCTCCTCCTCTCCTACCTCCTCCTCGTCTTTCACTTCCTCTTTACTCTATTCACACGTCCTTGTTTTTCTTTGTATTTTCTTCTCTTTGTTTTACTTTTCATGTTCCGTTTTTTTAGGTTAGTTTTTGAGTTTTTACATCCCTTCAGAACCTCTACTTGACTCCTATTAATTTTTGTCATTCTGCCAGACGATTTTATCCAGCGAAGTTGAACCCTTCTTAGGGTTGAGGCTGTCTAAATCTAGATTCTGGCTTTCGTCAGACGATGTTATTCAGCGGAGTGGGAACCCCTAATGATTCCATGGGCTTGGTCGACCACGGCAGGTCCTAAATTTCCTCCCACACCTATGTCCTAACCGTCAGACCGCCTACTCAGACCTTAACCGACCAGGTATCTTCCGCATGCTCAAACCGTCTCAACCGTTCCTTAGTTTTCAACCGTCGTCAGGCCTACACTCAATATCGCACTCTCTCTCTCTCTCTCTTTCTTTCTTTTTTCTATTTCGTACATTGTTAGAAGGTGAGTTCTTTCGAATAAAAACGCTTACAAAGAATTACAAAGGCGGAGCATGCCGACAGGAGACCTTTTGGTCCATGACTAAGTCGGATGCGGAAAAAATTATCATAAAAAAAAAAAATCAATCAATATTGTGATAACCGTAACGGGAATAGAAAAAAAAGTTGGAGGCTTTCGGGACAGGGCAAGTAGTGTTTCACTTGGTTGAATTTTCGGGGCAGCCAGGAAATATATATGTACACACACACACACACACACACACGCACACACACACACACACACACACACACACACACACACACACACACACACACACACACACACACACACACACACACACACACACACACACACACACACATGTACATATATATATATATATAGTGTGTGTGTGTGTGTGTGTGTGTGTATGTATGTGTGTGTGTGTGTGTGTGTATAATTGTGTAAATGACATCACAGAGTTCGGGGCATGGGCACAAAAAAAAAAAAAATCCTGTGGTTTGCAAATTATTTTCAGTTCAAGTCTCTCAGCAGCGTTTGCCTCTCGAGTCTTGTCAGTTCCTTCTTCCTTTGTGTTGGGAGAACGAAACTCCGCCTTCTGGTCGTGTTTTCAACCGATTAAAATCTGCATTGTGTGCCACCGATTTGAGGAAGTATAGCAAACTTTGAGATTTTGATGATCATCTTTTGCCCACTCTGATACTTGACTCTCGGTTTTCCGAAATCTTGACACGATTTTTTTTTTTTTTTTTTTTTTTTTTTTAGCAGACGTAGCAATGGCCCTGCCAAACTGGTTTGATCTAGTTCATTTAGTATTCGGTGTGTCCTTTCGTTGTGTTTTTCTTCTGTGTGTAACAGTATGGGTTTGTTCATTATGAAATTAGTTTTTTGATAAAGAAGGAAAAACAAAATTGTAAGTCGTCTTGAACTCGGGTGACGTCATCGTCCAGTGTATCGCATTTGAATCCAGAAGTACTAGCATCGACACGCTTCACTTGTGTCATAGAAATTATGAAGTATATAATTTGAAGAATATATTCATTTATATATTTCATGTTCCTGAATTTGTTTTTCGTCTCGCCTTCAACTTTCAGCATAGCAGATATTTATTTTTTTTTTTTTTTTTTTTTTTTTTTTTTAAGTTTCTGTCAAAACGTCCGATCGTACTCAAAATTCAAATTCGATTTTCCTTCCTTTTTCCAATTTTGTGTTGGTCTTTACTCAATTCATCTGATCCTTCCTCAACTTAGGCCAGTACCTTAATTTGTATAACTTTGAAATCAAGACCTTTTCACGTGACGTGAATGTCCCAGTCGTTTGTTCATATAGATGTAAACGTGTGTTTATGTTTGTGATTCACCATTATCTTGGATCACGTGTTGGACTCGTGATCGACAGCTATTTCCCACCCGGAAGAGAGCTCAGAGCTCACCGATCTATGGGTAATGCAGTGATCTTACATGCACACACACACACAACTCCCCGCCCACGAGAGTTGGAGTAACGACTCGCAGTGCAAGGATACTGAAATTATTTCAGCCCTGGACGGGATTCGAACTCGGACCGCTGTAGTAGCAGTTGCGTGTGTGTGTGTATGTGTGTGTGTGTGTGTGTGTGTGTGTGTGTGTGTTTACCTGGTTTTATCTAATTGTATTATACGGGAAGGGAGCATCTAGTTTGTTCTCAAATGTGCGTGTGTGTATGTGTGTATGTGTGTGTGTGTGTGTGTGTGTGTGTGTGTGTGTGTGTGTGTGTGTGCGCGTGTGCGTTTGTGCATGCTTGATCGTGTTAAATCATGTGTTCGTTATTTCTTGTTATTGTATACTACACCCTGTTTACCGTAACACATATTTGGTTTTGCCATGAAATGTCGTCTGGTTCGTAAGTTCCCGTCATAGGTGGGTTGATATTCAATTTGGCTCAGTTCCAACACAATTCTTGCGTTATTCTTATATTATTTTCCATGGACATATTTATTGATATTTGGAAAACCTTTATGATATTATCGATTGACCGTGAACTAAAGTGATATTAAAAAAAACATTGACGTCAGTGTTCATACGATATACAAGTTGGCCAACTGCGATAGACGTGGTACTGAAAGGTTAGTGATGTCATAACGTTCGCAATTTCGTGATTGGCTGACGCGGCTACTCCTCCGTGTCTCACGGCCTATTGGCTACTATGGATGATGTCATGTCGCGTCCAGCGTTCCTATTGGCCAGGAGCGGTAGCCTTGACGTCGACCTGCACGCCCTCTGCAATTTGCAGCGGGAGACCGTCTACCCCGAGCTGATGGGCCAGATGGTGTATCTAATGTGTTTGTGTTTTGCTTGCTGCGTGATGTTAACCAAACACCTTCGCTAACGTAAACATCGTGCATAACACGTCCTTATGCGTCGCTGATTATCTTGTATATTATACGTGTAGATGGACGCTGGGATTGATGGGTTACCTGAGTAGATTTGTTTGTTTCTTTCTTTCTTTGGAAATTACTAAAGGTCTATTGGTCTACTTGGGTATAGGGTAATTCCTTATTTTGTAGAAGTCTAAATCACTTGTATTTTATGTAGTTATATATGCGGAAAGGCAATATATATATATATATATATATATATATATATATATATATATATATATATATATATATATATATATGTACATATAATGTGGCCCCAAAATCACTAAAGGTTTTTGATTTTTGACTAATGCCTTATTGTTGCAATAGGTACTCGTATGCATTAAGTTCGAAAAACGACATCTTTTAAATGGTGTCCATTTACGGCTTCACGTGTCTATACGCTTTTCAAAACATGTTTCATGACTGTTTCATACCCCAAGAGAGATAATACAGTTACTGAGGCAATGTTTTGGATAAGGAATCGACGAAATCAACTGGCCATCGTTTCCTTCAAACTTGACAAACCTTGACTTCTTTCTACGGGGGTACGGTGCCGGTTTAGTATGTGGCCTACCTTTGTGGAACTGGTTTAGTATGTGGCCTACCCTATTTGAATGTGTCCTACCTCAGGAAAAAATAAAACAAACAACAATACCTAAAAAAAATCATTTAAACCTAACCCTAACCTAACCTAACCTAACTTAAACTAACCAAACCTAACCTAGCCTAACCTAACCTAACCTAACTTAACCTGCAGAGGTGGGTGCGTTTCTCAGTGCGTTGAATAGGTAAGCCAGAGGAAAAATTTCATAGGCCACATACTAAAGTAGCACCGAGGATACTTCAAGCAGGAAGGTGTATGTCAACAAACCAGAAAGCCGAGAGCACCGTTTCCCAAACTTTTTCCAAAACGTGACCGCCTTTCAGTATTACCAAACCAAGCATGACCCCCCCATCTTTATAAGACTTCTGAAAACGTACTAAATTCTAATATCGCAGATACGTTGCTTTAAACTTTATTAATCACAGGGGAGAGAAATAACAAAAGATATTTATTATTTATCATTGGTTATTAACAAGGATTGATCTGATAATGTATTTTAATGAGAAGGATGTATTTGATCTTTTGATGCAAGGAAATCAACACGAGGGTCTGTGTGGCAGAATGGTACATACAGTTGGACTCTGCATGACCACCGAATAAAGGCTCATGACCTTTTTGGGAGGTCATGACCCACAGTTTGGAAACCCGCGCCCTAGGGCAATTGAAGAAGAATATACATACATACATACATACATATACCAAAGGTGTGAAGACAGAATGAGTGGTAGGGTGGTAAGTTTAAGCGCCAAGAATCCGTTGAAATTTTATTACTGACGTTTCATCCAACAAGGACTTCTTCAGAGTGTGCACATATAAGGAACGGGGTGAGCTGTGTGAATACATAAATTGTCATTGTCTTATTTGTGTACACTCTGAAGAAGTCCTAGTTGGACGAAACGTCAGTAATAAAACTTCAACGGATTCTTGGCGTTTAAACTCACCACCTTACCAAAAGAAAAAGGCATAGAAACCACTCCCACCCATTCCATCCCCTACATACTCCACTCCCCTCCACCCTCTTCCCTCCCTCTTATCTTGGCACCTCCTGGATGACGGGTCATCCCTGCATCTTGTCCACTGGAGAAATTAGGGAACTGGACCATGAAACCCACGAAACTGTCATGAAACTTGTTTTGCAAAGGTTCCGCATATGTGAGACTAAAAATGGATGCCATTTAAAATGTCATTTTTCAAATTTAATGCATACGT